>NW_006921406.1:0-351971 GCF_000392275.1 Phaeoacremonium minimum UCRPA7
AGGAGGAGGAGGAGGAGGAGGAGGAGGAGGAGGAGGGGGGAAGCCAACACACGACACACGGGATGAATGAATGTGTTGGGGTGGCTCGGTGGATGGGCGGGAAACAAACGGGATGAGAGGGCGACGGCGGGTGTTGGCTGTACAAACGATGAGGTATTATCCGATGCTCTTGGCATCTGTGATAGGATAGACATTGCACCAGGTAATGAAAGAATCACAAACGGTTCTTGTCTCTCATTGAAGCCTTTCTGCAGTCACCCTGATGCTCTCCTTTCCCTCTCCTCGGAGCCATACATGCACTATGACCTTGCAGCATAAGCTGAGAGCGACTAGCTCCAGAGCTTGCAGCCACAGTGGGAGCTACGGGCTGTTCTGGCCCTGTGCTACCCTTGCAACAGAATGTCAAGCAACGGCCGGATGACTATCGTCGTAAGATGTAACCATTGTGAGTGGTGACAGTGCAGAGAATACATCTGTAACCCGAGGGAAAGGACCTCGGGATCCTTGGATGGCGAGGAGTTGCTAGCTTGGTTTCTTGGGATGCTCAATAGGCGCCACAAGCCATGCGCTAAGCCCAACAGGGGCCTCAATAGGGTCAATAGGGGAGCGGGAGAGCCCCACTTTTCAGTCAACGACAATAGGAAGCAGAACAATAGCAAGCGACCTTCCCGCCTCATTCAATCAATCAGAACCAACGATCATCATCGTCAAAGAACAATAGCATGAGAAGAATAACCTTCCCATAGGATGTCCGGAGATATGCATCGAGAATGGAAAAGCTTTCCAGCATGGCTGCATTCTCTGTTTCACCTCTTCACTCCACATTGAACTTTACAATTGGTCATTCCCATCCCCTTTGGCCCCTTTGGGGCTACAATAGAGATAAACCTACATACAGTGTGCACATCAAGATCAGGAGGCTGGACTAAGACTTGCATGAATAAGGAAGATTCACACATGTGGGCTGCTGGTCAACACAATTGAAGTGTCTAAACTTTCCTCTCACACATTCTTCTGAGACATGGTAGTATTATTCATGATTCCACAATAGCCAGCCAGCCAGCCAGCCAGCCAGCAAGACATTCATGTAGGCGACTATACCTCTCCTTCCAGTCGTCATCTTCCTCTTCCTCATCCTTTTCCTTTCCTTCTCTCCTTCTACACGACTACAGAAAATCTCCCACTCTGCAACCACGCCAGGATTTGTCATCTTCTGAAGCCATATACCCTTCGGGATTGTTGAGAGAACAAGCATTCTTCTTTTGCTTCACTGCTCATTTGAGGAAGGACCTAGAGCGTTTTATTATTTGCTATCGAGATAGGACCTTCGTGAAACTCTTCTTTCTCTCCCGCTCAGGTGAAGAGAGCTACCCTAAGGCTCCTTCTCTGCTGTTGTTTGCCTCAGACTCTCTCGCACAACACGCCATCCCACACCGAACCTGCTTTATGGCGCAGCCATCCCAGTCGGCAGACACCTCAGTGCAGCTTCCTAAGGAGGGCTCGCGAGGACCTCCTACTCCACCGCCAGCCTACGCACCTCCTCCCCGTTTGCCTCGTCTGCACGCAAGCCTGATCTCAACCTTCAACCGCAACCCCAACATGAGCATCACGCAACAGTCTCTGCCCGCTTCGATCGCCCTGTTCGACCAGGCAAACGAGATGGAGGACGACGACGAGGGCCGCTCGCCCATCGCCATACGCATCTCGACCGCACTCCGCGTCGCCTCCAACCACAACCTCGTCTGCGTGAGCGCCAGCCCGGCTGACCACGCTGGCGCCATTGCCAAAGCCGTTGTCGCCGCCATGAATGACGCCAGCACCGCCAACTGCGGTATCCCCATGATCGACGAGGACGGCCGCCCTCGACCGATCCGTATTGAGGTGGACGCAGGCTTGGACGTCAACGGCTCTGGCAACGTGATTGGCCCCGAGAGGATTCTCCTGGAGGTGCTCCGCCAGAGGAACGACGCCAAGAAACGCAGTGCTCCTGCCTCGTCTGCCGATATGGCTGATCAAGCCGCGCGGACTAAGAGATCGCGTAGCGTCTGATTTTTACGACAGAAAGCGGGACATATGGTTCATGGGGACTATCCTTCTTTTTCGGAAGCACATTTCCACATCTTTTCATGGAGGTGTGCATAATTATGGATGTGGGTTGGTGGTGATGACCAACCTGACGACGGGCTATACTGCCGCTGGACTTGGAACGACAAACACGGCGGCCTCTCTTTACTTACACATATTGCTGGGCTAGCTACAGCCTTCTTGCTTGACATTTTTATTTCCCCAGCATCGTTATCAGTCTGTGTGCTCGGATTTCGGCATGCTTTTCCAAGGAGGCAAGGTACGGGACGAAGAAAGCTATCAAAACGGGCAGGAATTTGGGTCTGAGTAATGAGGGAGTTTGTGTCATGATAATGAAAAACCATTGGAGTTTAGGGACAGAATGAATTGAATCCGCCCTTCTTTCATTGCCTCGTTTGTCAGTGTGCTGATTGTGAATGAACGGGCTGTGGTATCCCAAGGCGGGTGTGAAAGTTAAAGTTCACAGATGTTGAACTTGCAACTCGGAAGTGCACTAATTATTACTACTAAACTAAGGCCTCTGGTAGGTGATAACAACCTCTTCCCTCCGTGTTACGACCGTCTGTGGCCTTGTAAGGTTGCATTTGTTCAGCTGGCATGGTCAACCTCTGAATTGCCTACTGGGCGGCGCTGAAAAAAGAGGGAATTCAGCCCCAAGCTGTCTGCTGTAAAGATGCTCCAAAGTGCGGTGACAACTCCACGCAGCGGGTGGGTTGAGTGGCCGATTGGCCTATCCCAGGCCGTGCCGCGCTGCAGGCCAAGACACGGCGGCTTGGACGGCGCTGTTAGACCGCCTAGATCCGTGGCTGGCCCCTGGAGGTTGAGCTCTTGACGTTTTAGCAGGCCCATTGCCCGCCGTAATACGTCAGATGTCGCAGGGGAGCTTAGCTAGCTATTTAGCGATGTCATCCCCACCCCCCTCTCACCAATGTTGCTGTAAGGTCAAAGTGCGAATGTTTGGTAATCCCAGGTAGGAATTGCCATTTCAGGTGCTTCTAAGATATCTAGGTGACTTGGTGACGTCCAATTGCTTTCAGACATGGCTTCGCTGACCATCCGCAACTTGACGATCCACCCGCTGGAGCTCAAGACGGTGGAGCGCCTTGAGGGCGAGTCTGTCCCGGAGCCCGGCGGTCTGGCGAGGATCAACAGCACCATCTCCGGCTTCCTGAGCAAGAACTCTACGCCGTCGGGCGGTGTGAAGCCACGCGACAACCATGCGCCTCTCAGCAAGGAGGACATCAAGGATGTTGTCGCCAATCCCTTCGAAACCAAGCCGACCAACATCCGGGCGGCGGACCCGACCCGTGAGATTCTCCGGCTGACCTTCCAAGCACCCGGGCAGTCACACAAGTACCAGGTGGACGTACCGGGACCCTCGCCGCGCAGCATTGTCATGAAGCGGCTTGACGGTGCACCGCATGAGCTCACGGCAGTCTACATTCCCACTGGTGCATACCTGTCCATCTTCAGCTCTACCAACCTTGCCGCATGGATGAAGGAGCTGCACAATGACTACCCCCTATCCGCCCTTTCTATCCCGGGCACGCACAACAGCCCGACCTGCCACACAGCTCTGCCTTCGGTGCGCTGTCAAGCTGTCGGCGTCAAGGAGCAACTGGATAATGGCGTTCGCTTCTTTGACATTCGAGTTTCTGCAAACACGGACAACGACGACCTGGCGCTGGTACACGCCGTCTTCCCAATCAGCTTGACCGGAAACAAGTATTTCCACGACATGCTGAAGGACATCTACGGCTTCCTCGACCGCAACCCGTCCGAGACGCTGCTCATGTCCGTCAAGCGCGAGGGCACAGGGAAGGGCACCGACCAGCACCTGTCGCGGTACCTCCACAAGCGCTACTGCGGCGGCAACGACGCCCGGCGGTGGTTCACAGAGCCCCGGATCCCGAAGCTGGGCGAGGCGCGCGGCAAGATCGTGCTGGTCCGGCGCTTCAACTCGGACGACAGCCTGCGCGGGGAGCACGGCGGCAAGGGCTGGGGCATCGACGCCGCCTCGTGGCCCGACAACTGCGCCGACGGCGAGTGCGGCAGCAAGCTGATCCGCGTCCAGGACTTCTACGAGGTCGACCAGAGCACCAATATTGAGAAGAAGATTGAGCTGGCGCGCGCCCACCTCGAGCGCGCCGGCCAGCAGCTCTTCAACATCGCCGCCGTGGGTGCCCAGCAAGCCGCCGCGGCCGGTTCGACCCTGCCGTTCTTTGTCAACTTCCTGAGCGCGAGCAACTTCTTCAACGCGAGCTGCTGGCCCGAGAAGATCGCCGGCAAGGTCAATCCTGCGGTGATTGAGTACCTCTGCATGCGGCACGCCGAGCACGGAAAGGGGCCGGGCAAGCTGACTGTGGGTGATGCTAGCACGGGTATCGTGGTCACGGACTGGGTAGGTCACAACGGCGACTGGGATCTCATTCGATGCATCGTGGGCTGGAATGCCAGGCTACAGTTGAAGAAGTAGAGTATACTTCGGAAAATTGGAAAAGTTTGGTATAGACACAGGCAGGAGCCAGGAGACAATCAAAAGGCGCCACACTCAGGATGCTGCAATAAAATATATTCATGACATTGATTATCTACTACTTTGAAAGTCGATGTCATTTTTCATGTGCAAAGATGTAACTGATGAGACAGTGTTAGCCCAGATCTCAAAAGAGTAAAATATGCATATTTGGAATGAGAGATCCTTATCAGTTCTCCAAGGTGAATAGGAATTGTGTCATCAAGATGAACTCAGGATAGAACAGCAAAAATGGGTATCATCCGAAAGGTGAGGGAGGGTAAGAAGGTGCAATCGCTTACCATCATATATCTTGTTCGTTCTACGGTGTCACGTTCGAGCATTACCTAGGGAGGTACAGGAATTAGCTGGTGTTCAAATTTCAATCGTGAATAAGAGCGTATTGAAGCAGCTTTCAGTCTATGACAGTTGTTAGCCCACAAACCTCGTTGACTCGTAGGTGATTCATCATACCTCATTAAATCAGATTTTGTAAAATGTTCATTTCAAGCCCGAAGGCAAGATCAAACAGTGTGAATAACGTTCATCATAATGCTGCCGAAGCGCCCGGAAGGAAAGAAGACTAGTATTTACCTGGCAGGATCAAGTTAGCAACAGCGTTCTGCCATGATTTCTTCTGCAGGTCAAATCTCCATGCAGGACACAATAATCAGGTGACGAATTCTCAACAAGATTCCCAACTGAGACTCCCTCACAAGGTGTACAGCCTTGCTTTTGATGAGAGAGTGCCAAAAGGGCTTCGTTATGTCCGCCCGTTCGTTCAAATTTCGTCATAGTGCCACGAAAACAGTAGCAAGGGTTCGGAGAAAGAACTTGAATAGAAGTACCTGTGCGCGGCGAGGTTAGCAGATGAGCATAACACAAGCTGCAGAAAAGTACGGATTTTTCAGGCCACATCAGACAAGGCTGAAACAAAAACAATGAATCCACATTATAGTTCGGTTCGAGGAATCCCTGTTGTCGTTCTTTCATCACATGGAATAGGGTAGAAGTGCATTGAAGAGAAAATCCACAAACCTTTTGAAAAATCACGTCCCCTGAGGGACAATACACGCGGTGTTATGGAGGCAACAGCTGTCGCCTCAGCAGAACCACGCTGTGTCTTTATCTGATTGACGGTCAGCAAAGATTCAGTGATGTCCGAGCTCAAGAGAAATCGTTGCGAGAGAATTTGCTCAGGGTAATTCTAGAGATATGTTGTAGTCCCCATGGTGCTGGTAAGATTTGGATTGTTCGTGTATGATCATCAAAGCAGGCTGAGGAGAAATAAAAAGAGAGGGATTGATGCTTACCTGATATAGCAGCTATATATGCTGAGTTAGTATGCAGGATTGCTTATGTCGATGCCGTCGAGGTTGAGCAGAAAAGAAGCATGAGCTTGGGAAGGGAAAAAAAATATTAACCACTCGAGAAAATCTGTGGAGAGCTGGACGTTCCCCTGCGAGGTTCCGCCTCGTTACGTAAGTGTGGCTGAAGGCCGGGATCTGTTTAACGATTGGATATCAGCTTCCATGGAAAGCGGGGTCCGCCTCAGCCCGTGTGGCGAATCTTATCGTAGATATCCGGGAATCAACAGCGATAAAGCTGCCCGACTCGACCCGTGGCTGTCATCCTCCTTTCCCCTTCTTCTTTCGCAAGTCTGCTTCTTTCTTCTCACCTTCTCAGGGTCGAGAAGCAAGCAGAACACAACAACCATGGCCTCCCTCGGAGGCATGCTGGCTCCGGCGGCCATGCGTGCACTCCGCAAGGCCGTCGGCAGCACTGCGAAGATGACCAAGGTCATACGCACCAAGCTCTCGAGCGCCACGAAGCCCGTCATTAACGGGGAGTTACAACACGTCACTGTACGAGCATCCGGCCGTCAGCCTATCCATCCCGCTGCTTTCCTCCGTCAGTCAAAGCGAGGTGTACGATGGTCGTCCAGCAACGCATATGCACACATCAACGCTACCGTCCGTCGATACCTCAGTACCGGGAGCAACGGGACAAGGGCCGGCGCCGGCTTCGACAAGGCCGCCTTTGCAAAGACGAATGTTGGCAAAGCATTCACCCAGTTCCCGGGCCGTACTCCCTTCGCTAGTACCTTACGTCCGAACCTCACCGGCGGAGCTCTTCCTCGTACAGCAGGAGGATATGGAATGCCGGGCTCCGGACGCATTGGTGGTACCCGATACTTCAGCCATACCCCTGCCGCGCCAGCGCAGGTCGTCCAGAATGTCTCGCAGGCGATGCGAGCGTTCTGTCTGTCTGGTCAGCGAGCCCACTTCGATGGCTACGGGCCCAACGGCGAGAAGCGATACAGAGCCGTCAGCAACCTGCAGGAGGAGGCTGGCCGCAAGCTAGCCAACATCTCACGTCAAGCCCCGGGCGCCTTCATCGACTTCCAAATCACACCAACGATCACAGCTCTGAGCCCTCTTGCTGCGGCTTTCCCATTCCCGTCCGCCGGCTTCGCAGCCCAGACCGAGGCCAACAAAGCCACCCTGAACGCCGATGGCTTCCTCGATGTTCTGTCCGTTGACTTTGCGCGTACGCTCAAGGATCTTGCGGCAGTGATGAATGACCTGAAACGGTTGTCGGCATTGGGAGATCTACCAGTCATCCTACAGAAGCATAACGTTCTTCGTGTCAGATTCCCTGGGGTTGATGCCGAGACGGTGGAGAGACTGTGTGACGATGTCGGTGTTCAGCGTGGCATCGTAGGACAGGATCCCAACTTCGATGACAGTCTCGGTATCAATATGGCTCTTCGCTTCCCGTACGCACCTGATGCCCAGGATGTTAATCGAACAATCACCTCTCCAGGTGGCTCGTTACGCTCACATCGATCGGAGCTGTCTTCGGTCGAAGAAGACGTTTTTCTGGATGATTACATGGAGGAAAACCCATGGCTCTCATCTCCATCGGCAGAGCTTGAAGAGGGATATGAAAGCATGTCGCCGCCAGTGGTCAGCTCAGGCGAGCATTGCTCCGAGGATTTTGAAGGTCTCGAGGGCATCTACCGCTTTATGGAAGAATGTGATCGGGAAAGGGGTATGCGATATTGAGACGTGCGACAAGCACGGCAAATTGTTCTGAATACTGGAGTTTATTGCGGATATGATCAACGGGAAGGAAGATACCACACTCTTTTGTAACATACATATGCTTGCTTGGCCCCAGTGAGCGGCTACAACAGCATCAATTGATTTCCTTGACTCAATATTATCGCAGAAATGCGACCTTCTACTGTACAGTGCCTCTAGCCATTATCTTTACCGTCCGAGCTCCAGAAAGCCATACTTTTACATTCCGCAGGATCGTTCGCGATCCTAGGTACAGCCCAGGAATCCTCCGTAGCCGAAGCACCTTCAACTGGCTTCTCTTGTAGACCAAATAGTCTTCATTCAGTCAACGAAGTCATTGTAACCCATCCGTCTCAGCCAAATCTGCCGCTCCGTCTCAAGGATGATCCTGTCCTCCCGTCGTAGTGCGTCCAAATTCGAGCCACCGCCGGGGAGCTTGGCAGGAGCTGATTTGCTCAACCGAGCAAGGAAGCTAGCAAGGTGCGATACTTCCGGCGTGACGCCAAGTACTTGCACCAAGTCGTTCTTCGCTGGTGTATTCAACCCATTAACTTTTTCGTGCCGTGACGACTGGCGAATTTTATGGCGAGTGGACTTCTCGGCCTTCTTAGAAGATCCAGAGGACTGGTCGATCGAGGTGTTCCGTTTCGTATGGTGTTTCTTTTTCTTGGAGACCTTTGCGCGGGCATCCTCGGAATTCGTCGTCACCGGTTCCTTGCCTGTGTGAGTTACGGAGTATGGATATGTAGGAGAGGAGGGCTGTTTGTCGTTGATGACTGTCCTAGAACCTCCGAGGGGATTTTCTTGGAACGTCACCTTTCGTCCTAGGATGCTAGGCTTAATCTCTCCATTCTTTTTGATAGCTGACTTGACTGGGGTGGTGACGCGTGAGGGTGAATGGGGTGTCTCCGGCATGTTGTCGTGGTTACAAGGGCAAATGTTTGAGCTATCAGGGACATCCTGTAGAGCACCGCTCATCCATAATCCGTGATCGATGACTCGCTTGCCCTTGGTTGGCTCCGCGTCATAGACGAGATCATCGTACGCAAGTCCGGATAGCATTTCCTTGACTCGTAGTTGATCGTAACGCAGGTCGCTTTCGTCCGACTCTTGTTCGGAACCAGCAGTCTCATCAATGGCTCGACGCGGATTGCCTTTGCCAGGATCTGTAGTCTCCGATCTCTGCTCACGTTCGTTGTCTAGCTCCTTCGATTGTGATTGACTAACAACATCGAGCTTCTCCTTATTCTTCTCCTTGGAGGCGTTGGGAGCTGGTAAGATGGAAGCACTCGTGCCTTCCTCAGTGCTAAACGCTGATGGGAAAGGAATCTCGTCTACCCTCAGCTCAGAATACAAGACCTGCCGAAAACTGGATAAGAGTGATCGCACTAAATCCAGGTCCAGGGCCCTCTCGTCTGTCGGATCCCATCTGTATAACTTATCCCGCTCTTCCAACATCTTGATTCGAGAAAGCATGTGTCTTCTCTCTCGTCTTGCCAGCCGCTCCATGCGCGTCAGAATACCGGTGTTGCCGTGTGCCGGCGATTTCTGACCCGCGGTGGGTTTGATTTCAGCATTGATGAGTTTCGTCAGCTTCTTCCTCAGTCGGGCGCGCTTTCTCATCAGCTTCATCGTCTTGTTTGCCAGGGCCTCGCGAGCCATGGCGGTCAGGGGCTTTGCCAACTTGACCATCGAGCCATGACTGTCTTGCGCGTTGAGCTTGCCGGAGGTGTTTTCTCCAGCGTGTGATTTATCCATGAGACTAGAAATTGGCCTAATAAGTCGGATACATGGATGGGAAATGGATGGAAAGGAGGCAGGCAGGTGAGACCTGGGGAGTTTGGCATCGGTCCAAAGAAGCTGCGCACCACCAAATTTTTGGGGTTGTGTGTATCTTGCAAAGTGATATCTCAGAGAAAATGTAAACAAAGCATCTTGAGTTGCAAAGTGTAATATTTTCCTACAGAAGTGACTGAAGCTGTGCTGCGGGCTGCCACAGACAAGGGCTCAACGGCCCGGGCTCTTGCCTCCATCGTCTGCTGTTGTCTCCAGGCACCCATTGTGTTTGACAGGAGAAATAATTACAAGTCATCCAAGTTGAGTTTTCTCAGCAGCTTCCAGAACAATTCTCTCTCGCGCAATTGTTCATAACTATATCGAGTTGAAAGTTGAGGTTGAGGTCGGCAAAGCTGAAAGTGGAAGCTCCCGAGGTCCTTCGGAAGAACCAATCATTGGCGCACAGCGTATTAGGCGATGGCGGTCACCTGGCCGATAGCGCACTGTCGCACTGACAAACCCTCAAGTAATCCGCCTCCAAAAATCGTGCCTCGGCATTTGGAGCTTGCGTCGGTCGGGCCAGATCAATAATAGACCGTCTTGAGGCGCCCTCTCACCTTCAAATGCTGCGGAGATCCCTCTTGACCGAGATTGCATGCCATATTAATGGTTTTCACCTTATTTCTTAAGATCACTACCGCTTCACAGAGCTGTTTCTTATCTCTAAGCATTTTCAAAGAGCCCCCGATTCCATAATGAGCGGCCCCGGCGTTGGCTTCCAGTATCCTCCCCAGGAGGTTACATGGCTGAAGCGGGATGTCCTGCTTTTCGCAAACAGCATTGGCTGCACTGCCGATGAGCTGCAATACCTCTATGTAAGTCATCCTTGGCTTTCTAGGGTGCTGGAGGATGCAGACTTATATCTCCCAGGAATTACACCCCAACTTTGCTGTCTTCCCAACATATCCTGTGATTCTACGTAGGTCTGACAAGAATTGGACTGTATAAAATAGCGCAGGTCGCTAATAATGCTTAGCATTCAAGGGTGCATCGCAGGAAGTCATCGACTTTTACAAGTCGCAAAAGGCCGTCCAAATACCTGGAGTGCCATCGTTTGATTATGCCCGCGTCGTCGATGGCCAGCGCCTGATTCAGTTTCTCAAGCCTCTGCCAACTTCGTCAGAGGGCAAGAAGTTTGAGCTTCGGACCAAGGTGCTCGGCGTGTACGACAAGGGCAGGCCTGGCTCCGTGCTCGACATCCAGCAGGACCTGGTCGAGGTTGAGTCTGGAGAGGTCTACTCTCGTGCCATCGGGAGCTCATTCTTCGTTGCGCAGGGTAATTGGGGCGGACCGAAGGGTCCTGCGACCGTCAACTTCCCTCCTCCGAAGGGAAAGCAACCCGATCTAGTCTTTGAAGACCAGACGACTAGGCAGTCAGCGCTGCTATACCGCCTCAATGGTGACTACAACCCGCTGCACGCTACGCCCGAACCTGGAAAGAAGATGGGCTTTGGAGGCGATATCATGCACGGACTGTACTCATTCAACTCAACTTGTCACGGGATCCTGAAGCATCTCGGAGGGAGCAAGCCAGAGAATATCAAGGAGTTCCAAACACGTTTCGCTAGCCCGGTGAAGCCGGGAGATAAGCTGGTTACCTCTGTATGGAGGACTGGTGAGATTAAAGATGGCTTTGAAGAGATCAGATTCGAGACGAAGGTTGAGGGCGGCAAGGTTTGCTTGAGCAATGGTCGGGCGCTGATCAAGGTTGTCGACGCAGCCAAGAGCAAGCTGTAAAATATTATTAGCAGCGCTTGACTTCTGTAAATATGAAACGTGCTAAGAACAAAATCTATTGAATTCAAATATATTTGATCGGGACATCCTGTGGTGTTTCGTTGTGTTTGGTCATGAAAGTGGCAGCACTCTTTATCACTAATTTATTTTGGTTGCCTGAGCTCATGAAGATCTTACCCGCACCATGCAAACTTGAACCTCACAAAATCCACTCCACAATGAAACGATACGGCCACATCCAAATATGACGAGATGGCCTCCGACTCCCAAATCGGCCAACGCCTCTCGTATGACGGTGCCCTCTGCACTGTTCGATATGTCGGCCAAGTCGCAGGGACAAACGGTGTCTGGCTTGGCGTAGAATGGGACGACCCGTCAAGAGGGAAACACGACGGATCTCACAAGGACGTCCGATATTTCAGCTGTATGGCCCGCTCAATCACCTCATAGGACTACTACTGAACCTGCAACAGGCAAATCTAAGTCTCAAACGGTAGCATCGTTTGTTCGGCCATCGCGGCCGGCTGAGAAGCCACGTACATTTCTGGAGGCTCTTCACCAGAAGTACTCCTCCGAGGTGACCAAGGACCAGAAGATCATCTCCTCGGGGCCAGCGATCGTTATTTCTGGCAAGGTTGCTGAAGAGGTCGGCTTTGACAAGATTCGTCGCCAGCAGGCACAGCTTCATGAGCTGAAAGTCGTCATCCTGGATGGCATGCGCGTGTCGACCGCTACGGCGGCCAATGGTCAGGAGAAGCCCATCAAAGACATCTGCCCCAAAGTAGTCGAGCTAGATCTAAGTCGCAATCTGTTCTTGAAGTTCGCAACGGTAGTCGAGATTTGCGCACAGCTAGGCTCGTTGCGAAGCTTACGTGCTAAGTGAGTTTCTTGATGTTATGCGGGCACGGGTTTCCTAACAAGTAACAGTGGCAATCGTTTTCAACATGTTTTAGAAGACGAAGAGTTGCAACGCTCTGAGGCTGTCTTCCGTGGCATCAAGGAGCTTGCCCTGGACGAGACACTCCTCACATGGGAGGAGATATGTCACATTGCAGCTCAATTCAGTGCCCTCACTACCCTACTCCTCAGCACTAACCAGCTTTCCTTTTTACCTGCAATGCCCAGTTCGTCACTCACATCAACTCTCACCTCCTTGAACTTGGAGTACAATGACTTCACATCGCTGTCGGATCTTGCTAGCCTGACGGCGATCAAATCTCTACGAAATCTTCATCTCAAAGGCAACAATATCAGCAGTATAACTACTGATGCAACAGCTCCACCGCCAGTTTTCAGCAACAACCTGCACTATCTAGACTTGTCCTATAACCAGGTATCTACCTGGTCCTTTATTGATGCCCTCCCATTGACATTCCCTGGTTTAGCCTCCCTCCGCTTCGCTCATAACCCTATATATGACAATCCAGCCTTTGAGTCGGACTCCACAGTACCCTCATCAACGGGAGCGAAGGCTACTATCACTGAGGAGGCCTATATGATTACAGTCGCACGACTAGCATCTCTTAAATCTCTTAACTTCAGTACAATCACGGCTACCGATCGCACCAACGCCGAGATGTTCTACCTATCGCGAATTGGGCGTCAGCTCTCCTCGGTCCCGCAAAGCCCCGAGGCAGAAGCCAAAGTCATTGCTCAGCATCGACGCTATGCGGAGCTGTGCGAGCTATTTGGAGAGCCGGTAGTTGTGCGACAACGAGAAATTAATCCGGCCTTCTTAGAAGCGCGGTTGATTGACGTCAAATTTCGCTTTCATAACGGGCCTGACCATGATGGTGGCAATGCCGCAAATGCTGTAGAGAAGCGAGCTCAAATTCCCAAATCATATGACATCTACGCCGTCAAGGGTATTGCAGGACGTTTGTTTGGTTATACACCACTCAAACTGCGACTAATCTGGGAAACGGGAGAATGGGACCCCGTGGCTGGGTTTGACGACGAGGCAGACGACAGCAGTGATGATGAAGAGATGGAAGTAGAGAAAGAGAGAGAAGGTGATGGGCAGTCAAACACAGGATACCAAACCGACAAGAGAGCTGGCAAATGGGTCAAGCGAGAGGTGGAACTGAGAGATTCTCCAAGGCAATTTGGTTTCTGTGTGGACGGGCTCGATGTCACAATCAGAGTTGAAACGAGATAGAGGCTGTTTGCTCATGCCTCTGTGGGCTCCCTAATGTTGTCAATGGTCAAACAATGGTCATAGTTAGGCAATCTCATAGACAAATAACGTACAAGTAAGCGTTTGAGCTTGTTGCCGAGCATTCAAAAACAGCAGGTTATAGCTATATCTTCTCTGTTAAAACGTCCATTGTCACATATAGATAAGATTTATTTGATCTATTGCCATTTTCGCAGTCCAGCTCTTTGCACCTGACCATTGGCATGAATGAGATCCATCTTACCACATTTACTCACTTTACCGCACAACAAGGCCAGGACTTGGTGTCGAAGCATTTAGAACTGAGAAACATATCCTTATCAGCATGATGAGTCCTACTCCACAGTATTTTCTTGTCCGTCCAGATGTCAAGCAGCAGACTCGATCCGGTATGGTAGTCTCGCCTGGAGCAATGGTGCCATTGATTGCCGTGGACCAACTTCCCGACTGGATCGACATTGACGGAGTTCCACGAGAACTTGAAATCAAAACAGTTTCGGGGATGATCAACCTTGGCCGCGGAGTCAAGAGTGACGGAATGTATGACATTCGCCTCCATACGGAGACTGTGCTCAGAATGATGGCCGCCAATGAGAATTCCAGCATAGTCAACGACACGAAGGGCACTCGCGTCGGAGTTGACAGCAATGACGAGACTAAGAACCAGCGAGATGCTCCCCTAGATGTCCAAAAAAGACTCGAGCCCAGAGTTCCTGGACAAGGTACGCCTGTTGCACATTCGAGGAAGATAAGTAACAACAATGAGCGAGTCCCTGCCACTCAAAATAACCCATACACATCGCCGCACCCGCCTCAAAGCCCGACAGAACTTATGCTGCAGGCTTCGCGGCATGCAACCTCCAATCCGGCTTCTTCACTGATTGACCGGCGTGACCAGCTACCTCCTCACATCTCGCCTACTCTTCGAGAGGGAAACAAGACAATGACGCTGCAGCAAAAGAACAAAGACATTGAACATTCTCACACATCCTACTGCCGACACTGGTGCCACCATGGGACGTGCAAGTGGGGATTGAATTGTCGTTATGAGCACACGATGCCTACCACCCTCGAGGGACTGCAGGAGGTCGGTCTGAAAAGCTTTCCGACGTGGTTCATCACGGCCATGGGCTGGACGCTCAGCGGCATAGGAATGGGATCCAAGAACTTTGGAATGGGCTCAATGGGAATGAGCACCGCTGTGTCGCGTATGGGCATGTTCGGCGGTGGCGCCGCTAAGAAGGCGAAGAAGATGCGAGATATGATGGCCGCTGTGCCACTCTCAGCAGCTCACGGAAGTCCATATTCGGGTGCCAAGACAGCGAGCCTGGGTCAGGAAACTGCTCAGGGGATCAAGATTATGCAAGTGGACGGAGTTAAGCCAGGCACGACACTCCCTAGCTCCAATGGAGGGAATGAATGTGACAACACCATGAATCAACTTCCAGAGAACCATGTTCTGCCAACCCTTCAACCGGTCCACGAAGCTGCGAATTCAGGTCGAGCAACAGGGGTTGTCCTCGGTGAAGGAGGAAATGTGGCAACTAAATCTGAGGAGAAACTTGTTGACGTCTGAGTTGATTCATGGGTAGACTTTCAAACCTCATGAAATGAATCTTGTCGTCTTATTGTATCATGCGGGGAGGTTTCCAAGAGGTGGACTGAAGCTCCCGAAAGACTGGTCGATAGTTTGCTCTCTGCCAAAGTGTCTTTCGAACACAGGTGTGTCGCAGTCATGAATGGGTTTGGCTGGTCAACATAATAGCTAGTCAACAAGCATGTATTGAAGTGTTCGCGCCGTTCTAAGCTGTTAGGTATTTGCTGAATCAAAAAGGACGTTATCATATTGATAACTATAATCACTTCAGGGGCTCATATCTAACGACAAAGGGGCCCAGATCGTAAACGCCGGAAAACCTAGGCTATAATCGCTGGAACATGGAGTCCATTTCAAAGTGCACTCAAGTAGAGATTATCAACAGCAATCAGAAGATGAGCGGCCCTCCGGATCACAGCATTACATAACGGCATAACCTGCGAGTCTAAGTGACTCAGCCATGTTAATTGTAGGTGCCTCCAATAACATTCAACGTCCTAAATCCGCATTCTCCGAACGGTGTAAGTCGTAGAGCGGTTCAGCCACTCGCATAGCTTCAATGGTTGTGGTAGACCACCCGTCCTACGCTATGCCTCTTTGGTTGCATTCGGAATTGCAACGAGACTCGAGATAAACCCGTAGCGTCCCTTGCATGTCATAGAAAAGTTCCAAGCAGTCTGATAATGTCGGACGGGAAGTACAAAGTCTCCGTGAAATTCTGCAATGTGCTCGTCCCTCTGCTTCGGTGTTCGTTCACTTGCGACTGAACCCGAGTATAAAGGCTTATCAGAATCTTGATCTTCCGCACCACAACATCATTGATATCCACACAAACCAGACTTCAATTTTCTACAAATTGCTAAGCTACTGTCACAATCAAAGCTCTATATTGGTTCAAGCTACCGTCACAGAAGGAAAAATGCCGCAAGTCAACGGACAACAAGTCGGCCCAACAGGGTTTGGACTGATGGGTATGCCAACACTGTACACCAAGAAACCATCAAGGTTTACTTACATACTTGAGCAGGCTTAACTTGGAGAACAGAGCCGCCTTCCCAAGAGCAAGCTTTCGCAGTCATGAAAACCGCTCTCAAGAATGGCTGCAATTTTTGGAACGGCGGCGAGTTCTACGGCCCTCCGACTTACAATAGCTTGGTGCTCCTAGAGCGATACCTTGAGAAGTACCCGGAAGATGCGGAAAAGATCGTTATCAGCATAAAGGGAGCAGTCAATCCAGATACCCACAAGGTGGATGGTAGCCCGGAACAGATTCGCCGAAGTATGGACTCGAATCTTAAGCAACTGAATGGCCGCAAGAAACTGGATCTTTTTGAGTGTGCTCGACGCGACCCAGATACGCCACTTGAGGTTACTTTTGGGACATTGCAGAGAGAGTACATCGACACAGGTAAATTGGGCGGCATTATGCTCACCGAGGTTTCTGCAGCCACAATCCATGAAGCCGTGAAGGTCGCAAAAATTGCCGCTGTGGAGGTCGAGCTGAGCCTCTTTACAACGGACGTTCTTCATAATGGTATCGCAGCTGCCTGTGCACAGCATGACATACCTTTAGTTGCTTACTCACCAATTGGACGAGGTGTAAGTAATAATCTTTCTTCGCAATATGGGATCTGAACAACGGTTTGCATGACCTAACTTGTGTAACTCAGATTCTGACTGGCAGGTATAAATCCGTTGCCGACCTTGGAGAAGGTGACTTGCGCGTGGCTATGGGTTTCCCCCGATTCCAGCCGGAGAACTTCGAAGCGAACCTCAAGCTAGTCGAGAAGGTAGAACAACTAGCCAAGAACAAGGGATGTACCCCGGCACAGCTGGCCATTAACTGGGTGAAGAGCTTGTCAAAAAGGCCTGGCATGCCGCTGATCATCCCAATCCCCGGAGCCTCAACAGTAGAGCGCGTCAATGAGAATTCAGTGGAGGTCGACCTGAGCGAAGAGGACCTCGCTGAGATTGATGCCATCTTGGCAACCTTTCAGACGGTAGGAAGTCGCTACCCAGCTGGTTCTCCCATCGACACCTGAAGTGCCAGCTCGGGCCGCAACTTGGTCCAGAAAAAATTCTATTTGAAAGCTGTTAGCGATATGTAATAGCAGACAAATCAGTCAGAAGCCTCGCTCTCGCGCAAATAAGGGCAAATTGTATCAGAGTTGATAAAAGGTTTCTCTACATCGGAAATAAATTACTTCAGAATTGCAGAATTCATCAATTTACTCATCACAAGCTTTGATAACGGCAAGAAAAGTGACTAAGAGATACTACTTACGTGTTATGTGTGTCTGTCATTATATGTTTGAAGATGGACAAAAGTGAAGAAATTCTAATGTCACTCCACGTGAGCACGCGCGGTTCCGGGCGAACTTTATGCCGCTCCCTCGAACATCTCCAGTGATTCCATTCATAACAATCACGAATTCTTCTACGAACATAATTTCAAAAGACAAATCCTTTGGCAAATAGCTTCTTCAATCGACAAGAATCAAGTTCAAATGGGTTTGTGCGGTTAAACCACTATCCGGAAATCCACTTCTTCGATCTTGCGATATTAGCAAACTTACAGTTATTCGGCGTTCTGAACAACTGAGATATTAGGCTATACATCATTTGTAGACGCATATATCTGGCTCTCTGCCTTCATCAGTAGACGAGATGCTGTGCCGAGATCATAGACAAAACATGGGGTATAACATTGGCTGAACTACATGTGTCACAACTAAATCTAGGGGCAGATCCTGTCAAGAAGGCCAAGGCGAGGCGACATCGCGGCCCTGTGCTTCCGCTTAAACA
Source organism: Phaeoacremonium minimum UCRPA7 (assembly GCF_000392275.1). Lineage (NCBI taxonomy): Eukaryota > Fungi > Ascomycota > Sordariomycetes > Togniniales > Togniniaceae > Phaeoacremonium > Phaeoacremonium minimum. Next base: position 17,838 of record NW_006921406.1, read on the forward strand.
CCAGTGACACCGTTGACGCCGACAGCCTCTACCCTGTTGACCAACTTCTTTACGTTGGTCCACTCCTCATTCTTCAGGCTCTCCTTGCCACCCAGATCCGGTCCAACTTCAAAAACTGTGAGTGAGCCGTCAATCCCACCGGTGGCCAGCCTCTTTCCTTCTTGCTGCTCCCATGTGATTTTATTCAAACTCTTGGACAGCATTGTACGACCATCCTTCCTTGGGCTTGGGCTTATTCTCGCGACCGGCTCTTCGGTCTCCACAGTGATATCCCAAAGCTCTAACCATCCAGCACCATCGACGAGCGAGAACACGCCCGGCTTGACTGGTGACCAGGCTGCATCGTAAACCACATCTTCCCTGATAAACTCCATCAAAGGAGATACTGCACCTTCGCCTAGCGCGCCAACCCCTGAGATGGTGGATGTGGCAGCCGGCGCACGCACTTTCCATAGCTTGACGCTCCAGTCCAGACTACTAGAAAGGACCAGATCGCCCAAGTCCACAGGACCCCTAGCGGGGTGGAAGTCGACCGACATGACCGGAGCAGCGTGGCCCTTGTAGCTAACGCGGGCGTCCACTCCAGCTTTCGCTCCAGCACGGTCATATCTATGGCAAGGATAAATTGTGCCTTCTTCACTCCCAACGAGGAAGAAAGTGGGATCCGCCTGGGGGAATGCCAGGCAAGTAGGACTTAGATCCTCGGTCTTAGAGGGAGGCGGAGTGGTGAGTATCAAACTCTCTTGCGGTTGCGCAAGCATATCAACGCTCCACCCGCAGACCGCGCCATCTGTAGAGCATGAGATGATGTTGTTGGCGTTCTGTGTGCCAACAATGTCGACGGCATATACCGGATGGGTGTGCCCATAGCCTGTCAAAGGAGTCTTTTGTACAGGAGCAGATTTCGCTCTTGTATCCCAGAGTAGGACTTGCCCACTGTAAGCCCCGCCGATGATGAGATTGGGGTGGAAAGGGGAGAATTTAGCAGTCAGAATGTCCGATTGAGCATGGAAGACAAACTCGGGCCTGTCATGTAGATTCAGATTCCACACCTGGACAATGCCGTCCGGATCATGAGGCGCGGATGGGTTCTTGGTGTAGGAGGCCAGTAGAAGTTCTTGAAACTTGGGCGAGAAGTCGATGGCACTGATCATACGCTTCTTGGACCATCGCTCGTCGTAGAACTGTCGGATTTCTCGTACCTTCCGCCGCCCTTTGCCCCCCGTGTTGCCCTGGTCTTCATCTTCATCAATCTCGTGTGCTTGTAGAGTGTAATCTGTCAGAATATCGTATTGATCAAGTGCTTTTTCGATGACTTTTGTCGAACGCTCGAAGAAGTCAACGAATTCGTCAGAAGCAACAATTGCATTGAGCTCCTCCGAGGTCAGCGTCCTGCCAGAGAAGCTGGACGTGGAAAGTAATGCGGTCTTTCCATCTCCTTCTGATATGAGCTCTTTTGCAGCCCGTAATTCTTCTTCGATCTCTTTGCGTATATTCTCTCGCAGTTCCTCCTCACGGTCCCGGTCTCTGCGGCTCATCCGCTTGCTCGGTGTTGATGTGGGTTCATCGGTCTGTGATTCTATCGAGAAAGCGCGCGGTCGAGATGTGGGCGTCCATTCTTCCGTTGTCTGCACACCCTTGCTGTAGGAAAATATCTCCTTGACTGGTGAAGGAGGGCACTCGTAGATGGTCGTAAGGGCGACTGTGGTGAGGGTCTGGGTTTGGGTCGTAACCGTCTGTGTTTGCCCGTTTGCTGGCGCAGCAAACTCGGATGTCTCATTGCTGAGCTCTCCTGCACTAAGTACGCTATTTGGTCGGCTCCCGCGAGGTGCAGGCGATGCAGCTCCTCCAGTTGTTGTTGATCCCGGGCGGCTTTCTCCCACGAGGCTGTTGATTAGCGACTCTATTTCGCGCCGGTTGTCAGCGCGGCCAGGAGTAGGCGATATTAGCTGCAAACTTCATTAGCAAGTTATGGCCGCGACCGCAGAGATGATCTACTTACATCGCCCGGGCTCCCCAGGCTCGGACGGCCAGACGTGGCTCGAAGCTCACGCTGACGCTTAAGCTCTGCGAGCTTCGCCTTCTTCGCGAGGATCTCATCTCGTCGTTGTTGCATTGTGCCGCGCGCTTAACAGCCCATCTCCAGAGACGTTTCTGTGGTTGTCTACTCGAAAATGAAATGCAGGGCTGTATCTCCGTTGATACACTCAGTAAGCTGTCTCGTTTGGTCCTTGACGTCGGTGTCGTAGGAATTCGTGGTTGACACAGGGTGGTATTAGCCCGTTCCTTTATTTGATGCGCGTCCGTGACGGCCAGTAGCACCTGGCAGCTAACTAAAGGGGACCTGTTCGGCGCTGGGGGCTTGCGTTAGGGGCGCCGCCCAGGGGGTAGCACAAGGCCAGTGACACACTAAAGCCACGCTCCGGGCGTCTTTCTCCCATCATGCAAAACATGTGATCTCTCACGGGCTTGTCGGCAAAACTTGGGATTTCATTTGTCGGCCTAGCGGGTACTAAGAGCCTTGGAAAGCCTGGAGCTGCTGCAGTAGGTAGCGCAGCGCCAGCCAGCCAGCCAGCCAGCCAGCCAAGCTCGGGGGCCGGGCCTGGGAAAACAGCCAGCGAAAAATCCCGACCTCTTCAAAACTTCACATCATCCCCAAACCGCCCGACCGACCGCATCTCCCAACTCCCTGACCGGCCACGACGGGTCAATTGACGCCAATTGCCGCCTCGCGAGCTGTCCATCCAGTCTTCCTCCACGTCTCACCAGCTGTCGCGCGGCGCAGACATCTTACTCCCCAATGTCTACCACCTCTGCAGTCAACGTATGTCACTTGCGATTTTTCCACCCGCTAGCCGGTACCCCCCAAACATCGAACCACCCCGACAATCCATTGAGCGGCGATCGGGTGACGGAAGGGGGGGATTTACCTGCGCGATTGACAGACTAACATCTATCATAGGTACTACGGTACTCGGCCCTGTCCGTGGGCGTTTTCTACGGCTTCTACCACCAGAGATCAATCAACGCAACCCAGAGGGCGGCTGCTGCGCGTCGGGAATATGAGCACAAGCAGGCGCTGATAGACAAGGCCAAGGCCGAGTACACAAAGTCGAAGCAGCCCGTCACTGCTGCCACGACCAAGAGCGCAAGTAAGTGACCAGAAGATAATACCAGGAGTTCTCTCGAGCGACTACATCATCTGATGCGCGATTACTGACTGACTTCTCCCAACCAGCCAAGCAAGATCCCGAGGACCCGAACTTCGACCTGGAGGCCTATTTGACCGCTTTCGCAAAAGAGAACCCGTAAAGCTGATTGACCTGGTTGTTCGAATGGATGGGGCAATAGGACACGGCATATGGTGAATAGCGGAGCCCGAGACCAAGATGGGGTGTGATCCGGAACAGCAACGAGCAGACGAGGAGCCTCGAAGCGATGACAACCTGGCAGATATGAAATCAGCCATGTGTATGATTGTGGTACACCGATACTGCGGCATAGACCATTTTTCCTTGCCTATTTACGCTGTACATGTGTACAATACAGAACTAGACGGCAATTTGCCCGGAATATTAAGTGGGAGGTTGCAATGAACTGTGATGCCAGGTACCTTGTGATGTTGCGTGACTGACTGTGAATTGAACTTCTCAATTGGCTCTTGTTCTAGGTAAAGCTGTGAAGAGGCTGCTAGAGTCGAGGAGGCATGAGTTCTGTGCGAGAAAAGTTGCCCACATCTACATCCACTGCTCACTAACCTCAACTTACAGTACTATGTACCTCCTCTATATATGTCTACTTTTTCAAATTATTCGTTGCCTGAGAAAGTCAGAGTCTCCTCGGCTCCCCTACTTGTTGGAAACAAGGCAATTTCCTCAACTAGTTGAGTTTCATGACTAGCAACACTAACACAATCGGCGATCTGAAAGAGTATGATACCAAAGAATAACCCTATATCAATCATCTTTGCAATGGGCTCTAACATACCAGTTGTCTCCTCATTGGGACCAAAATAGTGTTAAATGTAGCTTGCTGGCATTAGAAAAAGATGTTTATTGGGCACGGCAGTCAACAGAAACCCCTTGTTGCATCACATTTTCGACTAGAAAGCTTATAGTATGGCCGAATCTCAACAGGATTTCTCGGATGGTAATGACTAGATTAGCTGTGAGGGCATTAAGCAGCTGTCATGTCTTTATCAATTTAGTGCTCAGCTAGCAGCAACAAACAAGTCCGTGACTCTGGTTGCACTCAATGTTAATCAAGCAGGGGTTTTGACGACCTCAAAAATCTAGATTAAAGTGAGCCAAGTGACCATACAATAGCCTCGTAGAATAGCATTCCACGTATCTGAATCAGGAGGATAGGGAAGATGTTGGGCATTGAGTGATGCTGGCTGACTAACATGATCATTGAAGCTGACCATCTAGGTATTTCATGCCGCACCACACCGCCTCTATCAGCACCCCTTTCAGGGCAAGCGTCGTCCCCATGGGCGTTGTTCCATTTGGCAACCCTGCCGTAGCTGCATCAGCTTGCCTGCCAAGACTTAGCATGGTAAGGTACATCCCCCAATTCTGACGCGTGGAAGCTCCAACTGTGTCCTCAAAGTGGCCAGCAAGCAGCTTGTGGTTTGTAGGAGGACCTCACCTCCAAAACCCACCACTCTGTCCCTCCAGGCGACGCCTGTTTCACCCAACCACAAATCCGGCCACAACAATGTCGTCGTCGGGTGATGCTCTCGATCTGCTTGCCAGCAGTGGCAAGGGAAAGAGTACCCGGGCCCTGCTACGGGTTGTCATTCTCTGCTTGATCGCTGGCGCCGCAATTGCTAGTCGATTGTTCTCGGTGATTCGTGAGTGAAGCTCCTTACCCATTCCTCAAGGGCCACTTTCTCTGGACAGCAACTCTAAGCTCTTGTTGTTTCGGAAGAATTACCCATTATTTCAATAATGCTGACACAAGTTTCTTGAATACAGGGTTCGAATCGATTATCCACGAATGTTCGTCTTTGAATCCCACAGCATCACTCGGCTGATGCTGCAGCTTAAGTTCCGAGACCCCGTACCTGCTAACACATCTCCTAGTCGATCCCTGGTTCAACTTCAGGGCTACAAAGCATCTGGTGGCACATGGTTTCTATGACTTCTGGAATTGGTTCGATGATCGAACATGGCACCCTCTTGGTCGAGTTACCGGAGGCACTCTCTACCCAGGCTTGATGGTCACCAGCGGTGTCATCTACCACCTCCTGCGATTCCTCACCGTCCCTGTCGACATTCGAAACATCTGCGTCCTCCTCGCACCTGTCTTCTCAGGTCTGACTGCCGTCTCATCCTACCTCCTGACCAATGAGATGACCCCGAACAAAACGGCTGGTCTATTGGCCGCAATTTTTATGGGCATTGCGCCAGGCTACATCTCCAGATCCGTTGCCGGAAGTTATGATAACGAGGCCATCTCCATCTTTCTGCTCGTCTTCACCTTCTACCTCTGGATCAAGGCGCTGAAGCAGGGGTCTATGATGTGGGGTGCTCTATGCGCTCTATTCTACGACTACATGGTTGCCTCATGGGGTGGATATGCCTTCATCACATGCCTCCTCCCTGTCCATGCCCTTACTCTCCTCTTGATGGGTAGGTATAGCACTAGGCTGTATATTGCCTATACCACATGGTATGTGCTCGGTGCCTTGGGAGCCATGCAGATCCCCTTTGTCAGCTTTCTCGTTGTAAGGACTAGCGAGCATATGCCTTCACTTGGTAGGTTTTCATCTTCAGTAACGTGATGCAACATCAGTTCTGACTTCTCACAGGAATGTTCGGCTTGCTTCAACTGGTGGCCTTCATGAACTATGTCAAGTCCACCGTTTCGGAACGCCAGTTCTCAAAGCTACTGTGGGGCTTGGGTGCCAGTGTCTTGGTTGGTGGTATTGGAGGTCTCTTCCTCCTGACAAAGCTGGGATACATCGCACCATGGACGGGCCGTTTCTATTCCCTCTGGGACACTGGCTATGCCAAAATTCACATTCCCATCATTGCATCAGTCTCCGAGCATCAACCCACAGCCTGGCCAGCATTCTTCTTCGATCTCAACATGCTCATCTGGCTCTTCCCAGCCGGTGTGTATCTATGCTTTGAGAAGCTTGAGGATGAACATGTTTTCATCGTCATCTATGGTCTGTGCGCCAGCTACTTCGCCGGCGTCATGGTCCGACTGATGCTGACCTTGACACCTGTGGTCTGTGTGGCAGCGGCACTTGCGGCATCATCCATGCTGGGAAGCTTCTTGAGCATCAAATCGCCAGTTCCCGAGGCTACCACTGCTCCCGGAAGCGATGGTTCTGCGAAGAAGGGCTCCAAGGATACCAACCTTCGGGTGTCCAACCAGCCCGTCGTCGGCATTTACAGTCTTGTCTCGAAGGGCGTCATCACTACTGCCATGACTGTCTATCTCCTGCTCTTCGTTATGCACTGCACTTGGGTTACCTCGAATGCCTACTCGTCGCCATCCGTCGTCCTGGCAAGCAGGATGCCAGACGGCAGCCAGCACATCATTGATGACTACCGTGAGGCCTATCAGTGGCTCCGTCAAAACACTCACGAGAACGCAAAGATCATGTCTTGGTGGGATTATGGCTACCAAATCGGCGGCATGGCTGACCGGCCCACTCTTGTCGACAACAACACATGGAACAACACCCACATAGCCACTGTTGGCAAGGCCATGAGCTCGCGAGAGGAAGTCAGCTACCCCATCATGCGCCAACATGAGGTAGACTACGTTCTGGTCGTGTTCGGAGGTCTCTTGGGCTACTCCGGAGACGATATCAACAAGTTCCTCTGGATGGTCAGAATTGCCGAGGGCATTTGGCCTGATGAGGTCAAGGAGCGAGATTTTTTCACGGCTCGCGGCGAGTACCGTGTTGACGGCGACGCTACTGAGACGATGAAGAACTCCCTGATGTAAGGACTTCTATGACACTACTCATAGCAATCGCATGCTAATTAGCTGAAATAGGTATAAGATGTCTTACTACAACTACAACTCTTTGTTCCCTCCTGGGCAGGCCCAGGACCGGGTTCGTGGTGCTCGTCTCCCAGCTGAAGGACCCGTCCTCAACACTCTTGAGGAGGCGTTCACAAGTGAGAACTGGATTATCCGGATTTACAAGGTGAAGGACCTTGACAACGTTGGACGAGATCATGCTGCGGCAGCCTCGTTCGAGAAAGGCCATAAGAAGAAGAAGGCGACTAAGAAGAGAGGGCCCAGAGTTCTCCGAGTAGATTAAGTGTGGATAGCAGACGAGGTTGATGGAGATGTAAAGCTCAAATGTAACGCTTTCCTTGTGTCATTGCCCAGGATGGGATCGGGCCGTTTGCCCAGTGTGTAGAATCAAAAGTTCAGGTACTTGAAAATACAGGCCCGGATTGTCAAAGACCAAACGGTCGTATTCGATTAGTGTCGTCGTCGCAACTGCTAGTTGTAAGGTAGGCCATAGCTGCTATGATCATGGTGTTTTGCTCTCGAATAGGGAGGACATGTGCCACTAACAAGGCTCAAGCAGCTCTATGGAAAAGGGTCACAAAGGCATATTGTTTTCCTATGATGCAACAAAACTCAGCTCTGCAGAGGTGTCACAATATTAGGGATGAAAATAAAGTCGGGCTAGCACGTGCTGGCTGAGTTGACGATGGCTTGCTTTGCTCCCCTCTTGATTCTACCCCTTTCGATTCTGCCTTCCACAATTTTTATTCATCCTGATTCACTTCCAATCGACGCCCCCTCGACGACTATACACGACTGAAAATCTTCCACCCTTTCACCCTCGTCCTCATCCTCATCCTCACCATCACGGTGCAGCCCACTATCCTTTCCCGGTCTCTTCCCTCGCCTCTTTGTCTTGTGGCAACACCTTCTTCTTTGCCAACTCCATCGACCATCTCCCCTCCTTCTTTCCCCGGATGAACTGGATGAGCTGCACCGTTCCCAATCATCAAGCATATTTGTCTGCTTTCCTGTGCTGAAAGGCTTCTGCTATCACGATGCCACGACACAAGAAGTCATGTTCCCCGGACCTCCCTGATCAGTAAGTATGAGTGCATGATTGTGACCGAGTCTCACATTTTTCTCAGTTACATCCAAGATCGAGGAGCTAAATGCGATGCTAGGTCCAGCTCTCGAGATGTGAGCCCAACAATCACAACCAAGATCAGGCAAACATCAAGAGGTCTTGTCTGCCAGTTCACAATGAATGGTCAGACAATATGGGAGGAAGAACTGGTGTCTACAACTGGACAGCCTATTACCTGCCTAAAGGACCTGCCTGGAGACTTTATTGGAAAGGCTAAGAGTCTTGATATTGATGACACGCAGAACCGCCATGAAGGCATGAGAGCAGTCAACCCCGGTTCTCGCGGCAACAATCTTCAGGGGGAGGATCATCGCAAACCATCTGCAGCTCACCAAGCTCAACAGACTTCTTTCATCTTCTCTGCTACACCACTCCAGCCCTCCTTCTTTCCCAAACAATACCAACCTTCCCAAAACAACAACAATTCCTCGCCTTTGGCTCCAGACACAGGTGAAAATAGACAGCTTTCCGTTTCCAGGCCGTCTTCTCGAAGCCTTCATAGCATAGCAGAAGCCAAGCCTGCTCCTGCAACAGACAACACACCTGCCACCCTTACGGTCCCAAAAGCTAAGCGACTTGAGATGAGCTTCAGACAGCTTCTTCGCCGTACGACGACGTACGGCCGTCATGAAGATCGTGGCCGCAGGGAGCATCGCGATCACCGAGAGGCTGATCACTCACATCGCTCTCACGACCATCACGATGACCATGGTCATCATCATAACGGCGGTCGTAGCGGCCGCGATTCGCGACGTCATGGCGAACCTGAAGAGAGGTCTCTTCGTCAACGATACCGCGCTCAACAGCGCCATGAACGTGACCGCCGTCCTTATCCGGAAGTGTCAATCTCTTTCGACGACGAATTCTTCTGCTACAGCTGTGGCCGCTTGAGATCGATTGCCTTCCGCAGCAAGTACCCCCTCCAGCCTGGACAGCGCCCGAAGGCAAACTTTTGCCTGAAATGCCGCTTCAATGCTGAGGAGGACGGTAAGCCTCTCTCTTTCCGGGGCTTACGATATTACTGCTATGGATGTGGTATCCTTCGCTCCGTAAACTTCCATGACCATAATCGTCCGCTTGGGAGGGATGAAATGTGCCCTCCGAACTATTGCAATAGATGTCGTGAGACCTCGAACAGCTGGGACGATAGAATCATCCTGCAAAGCGAAGTTGCTCCCTCTGCACGCCAGGTAGACTCTCCTGGCCGACGTGTAAGTGTCCCCCTTGTAGCATTTGAGTTGATCAACGCCTGACTTCTTTGACTTCAGGATGATCTGCATGAGATTGAGGAGGAAGAGGAGGTCGATTCTGTGCATGATTCTCGCTCTTCAGAGGAAATTGAGCCTTCTCCCAGAGACCTTCGAGGCATGTATCACAATGCCGATTTGCTCGAGTCGCAGGACGCACCTGAGCCAGAGCCCGTTCGCGTCAACGAAACTGTTACTCGCAACAGCTCTGGCACTCATCGTGGTCCAACTGTTGAGTCAGAGGTGGACTCTCAGCCTGAGCTTCGTGCCGCTCAACGTGCTCGCGAGTCTCAGGTGAACAATGACAACGCCCAATCTATGTCAACGCCGACAAGCCAGGGAGTTCCTACTCCTGAGACTGGCAATGGTTCTCCTGGTCAACCAGGCCAGAACCCCGACCAAAATCATGCCACTGATCCTGAGACCTCTATCTCATCTCGAGATCGGCATCCCAGAGACGTCGGCACCCAGACGGATAACATTCCCACTCCGCCCGTGATGCGAGGGCGTGCGCCGTCTTCGTCAAAGAGTGTACACTGGCCAAGCGATGAAGAAATCTCGACCTCACAGGAATACGAGGCTGCCGGTCCCTCTGAACGCACAGGAACTTTCAGCCACGCATTTGAATCTGAGCATCAGCATACCGTCGGCCCGGGCCGTTTTGCCCAGGCTCGACACTCTCGTCGTGATCCTGGAGCTGTCAGCAATGGAAGCCCTGCTGAGCGCTACGACACGCAGACAAGAGGCAATACCGGCGGTCCAGGTAATCGTCAATATGATCGACGCGATGCGTTTGCGGATCACGATGATCACCTCAGCAATGGCACGTTCATGCACAATGGCAATACCTATACCTCTACGTTCACCCAGGGTCACGAACATGATGATACTGATCTGCCATCACCGAGCGCTACGCTTACTGGAATGCCAATTCCAATTCATCTCCTGAATCCTGGCTTCTACAACGGTGCTGCCCCTCAGGCTCACACGGCCCATGCTCCAAGGCCAAGTCAAGCTCGATCTCAGGGGATCAACAGTCAGATGCCCGATCGTGGTGTGCCTAACTTCTCTATGCCCATGAATACAAGAGACTACGAGCATTCTCGCAATCTAGGCCCTTCTCCTACTGACTGGCCATCCGCTCACGAGAATGCACAGTCCAACCAGTCCTCATTTTTCATGCGCAACCATGATGATGAGGTCCCAGTGCCGGACGTCTCGACCACTTGCGTGTGTGATTTCGACGCCGTATTCAAAGATATGCCCAAGCCCGATATGAATGATGAGTTCTATGGTCACCAACCGACGGATTCCGACTTGGAGGCTATGACCCGTTATGCCAAATCTGTCGTCGATGGTATCGCTGCGGCTCATGGTCGCTTGAATGAAGACACACAAGACAACAACGTGGCCAGCGGTAGCTCCAGTGATCAAAATCACATGAATGATGAGGAAAGATCTACTTTTCAGTCAACCGACAATTACTCGTTCCCGCCTGTCGCTGATCACTTCCATTCCAGCATGTCTTCGGCTCTGCACAATCAAGGTATGAAAGAACAATTTGACTTCCTGGTGCTATGATTGGAACGAAATCACAGATGTTGACATCCGTTTCTAGGTCAAGGCCGTCATCACGGCGGACGAGCCGCTCAAACATATGCTGCTACCTATTAAGGCATGTATCTCCACCGGCGTCTCCTGATTCCTGGTCTGTGTTAATATTGTTTCATAGTCTGAACGTTTCAGAGAAGAATGTCTTCCTAGACATGTGATCCAGCTTGTTCATGATGCTTCATTCTATTAATGGTCACTTCCATGTTTCCAACCGCTGTTGTCGAGCATTCACAGTCGACCAATCTTCGGTAAGCTTGATCCTGCATAAAGACAGCTTCCGCATAGTAACACGGGAGTCATAAAGATTCGAATAGAAACTAAACTAACCATCTCTTAGTTTTCTTTTGCGCCCTGATTTCTCAAATTTGCTGCGACCGATGTCCCCGAACACCACCTACAATTGTCTTCTGTGGCAATGTCTTGACGAACGATACATGAACTTCTCGCCTTTCTGTCTTGAGTATTGCAAATTTTTCCACCTTTTGTGGTTTCGACTATTTGGATCGATTCTACAGTCGTGGCTACCGCTTTGCCGGAACATGACCGCTGTCCAAACCTGGATCTCACTTATACACGATGCAAACACAGTGATATTGTCGCTGGAAGACCGCGATCACTGTTCGGCTGTTCCTAATGGATCGCGCTGCTAAGATGGACAAATTGGTCCTTGTGGCAATTCTTTCTTTTCATTCGATGTCTGCACAATAATTCTCTCAGTTGGTACTTTGACGTGCCCCTACAGTATGGATGCCTGCTCAGAAGTCGGCTACACTGTTTGTCTCAGTTCGCCTCCCACGCTCATCGACTTTCCCAATATCTGCCAATGACGTCTGGACCGTTGTTGAAAGTTTGGCAAGCCTCCCCGGAAATACTGGCATAGGAGAACTGGGATCAATTCCCCGTTTGACATGCTGGTCATTCTCCTGAGTAAGGACCAGCATCTGAGCAATAATTACCCATGCGGCTCTACAACGTCTCTGGTCCTCAATAATAATCTCCCCTAGTCTTTGATTTCTTTCCCTTTTGATTTTGTGAATTGGCTTGTTTTACTTTCTGCACTTGCGTAATCGATCGAACCCTTGGAAGGTTCATTCTTGTCCTTCAGCTGTTGGGCAGCAGACCCTGTCAGTTGGAGATATTGGTCACGTAGTCACGAAGTCTAGGGAACTCTATGAAGCTTCTTGTGTATCATATGAAACTGTTTGTATCACCACTCCGGATGCTGTCGGCCTTGAGGCAGCATATCACGCACAGAAACAAGTCTTACATTCGACTCTTGTACTTATACGAAGTAGCTAGAATTGAGGTATCATTCTCACATCATTGATGCATCAGATGAACTGACTGCCCCGACCGCTAAAAATTCTTGAACAACGCAAACTCGGCCTTTCAGCCATTCTCAAACAGCTGAAACAGCCTCCTGCTGAGCTTCAGCTTGGGTATCCCCTGTTTCATGGGACTTATGTTTGCGTTTCCTCTTCCTTTTCGCCGGCGCATCTGATGATTGTGTCTCGGCTGGTATCTCTGCTTTCTTTGGTTTCTGACCTGTTTGACTCTCGGCCGGCTTCTTCTTGGCTTTCTTCACAGCAAGTGGATTGGGCTGCTTCGGTCCGCTTCGCTTCTTCTTTTTCTTCTTTTCTGGCTCTGTAGTTGTTCGGTCTCCTTCGTTATCGTCATCTGCACTGCTCTGGTTTTCCTCCTCCTCTTCTCGTTTCCGTTTCACGCCGGCTCCGACCTTGGTGATACCACCACGGAACTTCTCCCTTTCCTCCTTCGCCGCTACCCTTGATGTGGCCCCAGCCATTGGCTCTAGGAGCATAATGCTTCGCTCGATGTAAATGAGGGGAACACCGGGAACCTGTCGAAACATTCTGCGCACATCGTGATCCTGTGTTGCTACAACGTATCTGTGCTTGTTCGACTCCGTACCAACTACCGACCGCAGGCAGTCCATTGTGCTCTGGGGCTCGGGAAACTGATCCGGGTGGTGGCCGCACCGTCTTCTCTCAAACGTCTTGGCGTGATCTATGACCTTGTCCATCCCCGGCTCTTTATTGCGTGCGTAGAGATGCCGCATCGTGCATTGCGTGACCATCGGCTTTACCTGTCCGTGGAGGGTCCGTTCTCTGGAGCGCACGGAAGCAAGTCAGCAAAAGAAGATTTCTTAGACCAGTGAGAGTGAATTCAATACTGACAGTGCCGGAACGAGATCCATTACGAATCGCGATGCGTCCCTGATCATGTCGGCGTCCAGAAGGCATTGATATGGTTCGCCTTGCCTAGAGTTAGCATGCCCGAGGTTTTAGGTGATGGACGGCAGACATACGGAAGCCGAAATGAATTGCATACTGCTTCATGAGCTTGCGATATTGCTTACTCCGTTTGGCCCTCATTTTGACTGCTTTGCGCGAAGTCTAATTGTGTTGAGTGTAATCGACGAATGAAGTCTAGAGGCCTTGAACTTTTGGGTGGTGGTAATTTATTTTTTCCCTGTCCTTATCTTATCGGGCTGAGGCGGGGCGCTTTTACTGACAGCTCCCGTCCCTCCAGAACAGCTGGAGCCCGTAACTACCTAGGTAGGTAGGCTAAGGCATGAGATGCCGCTAGAATCATTATTTTTAGATGCCTTATACAAGATGCCAATAGAACATCAAACCCAAACGCCCTCTATGCCTTCCCTGAACGCCAGTTGCTTCGAAAATGTGTGCTCTACCTGCTCAGTGCCAAGAAATCAGAAGGCGATTCACACAAACCTGTCCTGTACCTGATCATGTCCTCGTTAGACATATCGTTTTGCCTTTCCATAGGGCCTTTACGGATCGGAGGCACCCCTACTTCTCATCCCATGAGGGGTTGCGAGTGCAAAGTGCTGCTACGACACTGATGTCGTCAAGTTTTCCTATGCTTGCCTTAGCAGCAATTCTTGAACTCATTGGGAAGCTGAATCTTACCTCCTTCACTCGCGAGACCCTCCTCGATGGCATGCTCCATGAAGGGACTCTCGGCAAATGGATCGAGCGCAATCGTCTTGGCCGCAACCATTAACTCCTCCGCAACAAATGTCATGCCACCGTTTGCTCCTCCTGTCCTATCTCCACCATGGCCCTTTCCGCCCTCTCCTGCCTCCCACCTTTTGATGCTCTTGCTGACGTTTTCGACGATCTCGTGAGACCAAAGGTTGTCAATGACGCCGTCAGTCATAGCGAGAACGATGTCCCCCTCCTGTATCGACACCTTGTCTAGCACAGCATTGGATACTGGAGTATCCGGGCTGTTTGTTCCCAATTGCCGCGGGCAGTCGAACCAATGCCACTGCTCCTTTGTCTTGAAGACGAGCTCTTCTGCACTAGGCCGCACAACCATCACTTGCGAGTCTCCAAGGTTCGTCACGTAGAGTAAAGGTTCCGTCCCATGTGTCTCCTTGCCAGTGTCGCTCTTCTTGCTGGGCTCTGCTTCACCAGCCTGTTTGTAGTGCAATTGTGCCCCGCAAGCTGTCGTAGTACCTTGCCAATCCGGCTCTGACGTTGCTTCGATGGTCTGCTCATACGCCTGCTGTAGGTACCTAATCGGAACTGGCTCGTACGGCTGGCCGGCCGGCCGCGGTCGCTCGGCATCCTCAAACATCGCCCTTGCCCAAAAGTGTAATATCAAACGCGCCCAGAGCCTGTGACAGCAGAGTAAGTAAAATGGACACACGAAGCTTCCCAGTGACCCGGAGAGAGTGCGCACCCAGCATGCCCCCTGGGCCTTGCCGACCAAGCCCCCACCCCATCGTTCGCGCAGATCAAGTAGTCGCTCTCGAACACAGCATCGTCGCCATTTGTCCACCCCTGGATCAACTCGCCATTGACGAATGCGCGGCGGTCCCGGCTGCGGTGGTGTGTACTCAGCGGATCGCTAAAGGAGCCGCTCGGCGGGCTGAGAAAAGGCGGGGGGAACGGCCGCGGCGCCCGCTTGGCGAACAGTGCGATGCCGGTCTCGAAGCGGTACGGCAGCTTGGGTAGTGTGGCGGCGGCATCGCCAAAGGGGTCTGCGGAGGCGTGGTGGCTCTCACCGGGTTGGATGTCGGCGAGGGCGGCCGCGGCCGAGGAGAAGAGACGCTCGATCTCGAGACCGGAGGCTGCGACGGCCCATCGCGCTTCGAGGGGAAAGGAGGGCGAGGAGCGGTAGGAGAGCAGGGCACGACGGATCTGGTGAGGGATGGAAGCCGATGGTAGGAGAGGTAGTCTCCTCATTCCAACGATGAGGGCGCGCGGTCGTTGTGTCGTCTGTATGAGGGTTGCTGACGATGCAGCAATTGCGCGATGTCCCAGTAAATAGGTGAGACTGTTCCATAAGAGTGAAAGATAAGGGTCTTATCGGCCTAGATGCCGGAACAGGGGCTCTAATTTTTTCTTCTCTCAATCTTCGCCCCTCGCTGTAATGAAATGCCCCACTAACAAACTATGTAATAGGTAACGTGTGTATTCTCACGATACTTCACATTGGGTCACATCGGCAGATCTCTAGGAGACTCATGCTAGCAAACCATGGGATTGGAAATCTTTGAAACTTGATGCCTCTATTGCTGTGGGATTGATAAGATATTGTGTAACTATCGCACATCCCAATCCATTATACACAGAATGTGAACGGCTTGAAACATGCCTTGAACATTTAGTATTGCCCTGCTTCTGAGCGAGAGATTGAAGATTCATGTTTTCAGCAATGCATAAATTTTCTATACTAAGAATCTTAGATTAAACGAACGATTGATTTTGGCCATAGTCTGGCAACTTGTGACGGACTTGAATCCACTCAGATGTATCGCGCTCGCCGAAATGTATGGTGTGAGTAGGATGACATAAGGATCTTGACACAATGTGAGGCCTTACTTTTCCATAGGCCATTCTAAGAAGAGTAGACGCAACTAAGCCTAGGACTGCTGGATAATAATGTAGTAGCTTAAGGGGCCGATAAGGAAGACGGCAGCTCAAATCTCGAGCAAGAGGTCATATAATCAAACTAAGGAATGCTGGGTTCACGATGTCATAACAGAACACTATGCAGCCGTGGATTTGTCTGAGGCGGAGCTGATGATCCTGATAGTATAAAGATTTGCATCGCAGCACCGTACTACAAGATGTTGCTTTGTTTACGAAGGTCCTGAGTAGTAAACATTCCATCAACAGCTGGGCTGAGCTGAGGCTGTTGAGGCCGTCAATCACGCCATTTCCAAGGCGGTGCCTTGAATATGAACGCCGAGCCCGTTTAGTAAAAGAAGTTTGATCACAATATCGCCTCACAGCACCGATAACAGGCAGCTTTCATAAGACGCAAGTCGGTGCTTCAGCATACGCCTCGCAAGCACGCACAGAATTGCGGATTTGAGGCTCTCACTACAGTAGAATGCGGCCCGAAGGCTGATATTCTGTTGCCCCTGCAGCGTTAATTAGGAAAATACGTTACAGTGCAGTCGGAACATTAGGCCGACAGTTGATGTGCCGTCAGCGGCCATGGGGGCCGGATAGCGCCCACACCAAGCGTTAGCAACAGGCGCTCGAAATAGCACCGCTGCTGATCGATTTGTTTGATCAGCAACCGAACGGCAACCAAAAAAGTTGGGTTGTTGTGAGATGTGTGGCGTCGCGGGAAGCACGGCAGTTGCCTTGGTTGACCATGCCTGCTCAGATATGATGATCGCTGAAGATGAATCGTCTCATTGGCCTCGAGAGCGGACACAAAACAGATCCTTCGTCGAGCATCTGCACCGCCGAGCTGTAGGTCTCCCTGGGTCTGGCACCCTTAGTCCGAAGATTAGTTCAAAAGACCTGGGAGAGCTGAGGCGAGGCGAGGATATGTGACGTAATTTAACAGCGTATGCGCTCCTAGATCGCCTGGTAACCTGCGTTTTCCTTGGTTTTCAATCCTGACAAGCATGCATTCGAGGTAACAAGTACATGTTGCTTTTTGATGTGCCAACTCGTGCGGTGACGCCACTGTCGTAGTCGGTAGCTATCCGACTCTGTCAGATCTCGAACAGAAGAGACTGGATTCAGTAGCCCAGCCCTTGGCACTTTCTTGTCATTCTTCTCACAATTTCCCGAAAAGGATATGGTCTGGGGAAGCCTGGTGGATTTTTCTCCGGTGAATGCGGGTCGTTACATGGACAGCGGCTCTGAGGAGCCCGTTGACGCGTCACGCTGCACCGGCAGACCAAAGATCGACTGGTCTAGCTGGACGTTGGAGGCTGAATCAAGTCGCCAATGAATGTCATGGACCACGGATGACAGGCCCCTGGGCGTTAGCACTGCCATCAACGAAGTTGAGCGTCTCTACAGCCTCTCTGCCGGTCTAGCTACACAAGGCAGGGCTTGCGGCAACCAGTCTGACAGACCCATCTCAGCTGCTGACTGATGGTCGCACAGCTTCAGGCGGGTGGGCAAAAATACTGGTAGCTTGTGATGATTTTATGCGATGATTATGGGCGCCATCCTTCCATTCCCAGGTACCTTGGCGAATAGTTAAGGAACTCAATGGTGGAATACAAAGTTGTAGCAGAGCACAACTCACTATTTCTTTGTGCTCGTATTCGCTTTGTTTGCAAACTAGCTCCTCACACTTGGGCACCTGGAATACCCCATTGCCCTTCGTGGAAGTGAAATACGTGGAAATACGGATGTCCCTGGCACAGGTGATAATTGCAAGGCTGGGTTTTGCAGCCATAGAACTGGGTAGCAGTGTTGCTCATTGGAGACATTTCGTCGGTAAGCATCGGATTTGCCTAGATGGACCCTGAGAGACAGATCCTGGCAATTGTCCCAGCGCCGCCAAGCCTTCCAAGTTTAGTCCTCGGGTTTGACTCGTGAAATCCAGGATTCGTGTTCAACGTCGGCGTCGAATAGGGAGGATACGGTGTCAGAGATGAGAGGAACCGTTTCAGGCGAGAAAAGGGGATTCCTCAACGACTGGGTTCAGTACGCCGAATCTTTCAACGAGCTCAATCGCTCCATACGCCATGTGCGCGCTTGTAGCTAGCTGGCCAGTACACAGAGCGGGCGATATTTTGGGTTGTCCGTTGCTTACTACATTGATTGTATCCTGCTTTGAACTTCGGAGAGCGAGACCGAAAGCCGTTGGCTAGCCCCTAACCGGCCCCAGGGTACCGGGGATGAGCTACCTAGTAATCTAGCCCTTCAACGAGGTACTTCTGACCTAGCTATCCAGGCTGGCACTTCCAATGGCAGATGCGTGGTAGCACGGGACGCTTCCTTTTCACCTCGTCTTCCAACCATGCGTACTTTATGTTCCTGAAGCCTGGGCAGCCATTCGACGCACACTGCGTGGGTGGTTGGCAGGTTGCTTCTGTCACGGCGGCAACCCAATTCTAGGTTAATGGGTGGCAGGCAGCTAGGTGAGAAAGGTGTAAGTCGCACTAGGCGGACCTAGCTGTTAGCGATCTGAGTCGTCATCAACTAAATCACCGAGCTATCGAAAAGGATGCTAGACTAGAGGATGAATATGGACTGTCGCCTGCCCTGAAGCAGACGACGATGCAACGGCATCGAGACACCGCCGCCGGAACGACCAAGGCGCCGGGGTTCGTTAAGGTAGGTCGTCAGCAAGGTACGAGATGCGTGTAAGCACCTACCTTCCCATGGGTTACGGTACTTCGACACGGAATGGGCGGAGGGTCAAGATGCACTGCATAGTGAGGTGTGGCATCCATTAATAGTAGAGGTAATGAGATACCTATCTATTTCTACCTAGATATTGCAGCATGTAAGCTAGGCAGGTAGGCACAGCTGGTCCCGGTCCTTGGTCCTGGACCATTGATGTCAGAAAGAGGAAATCGCATTTTGATCGCGTATCGCGTTTTCTCGGTGTGCTCTTTCTGTTCTTGGTGGTCCGGCGAAAACGGCAAGAAGCAACGCTGGAAGCTACACTTTAGTAGTTCCCAGGCGAAGAGACTGAAGATGATGTGCCATCCTGCATAAGGAAGGCAGGTACTTTGAACTCCTGGTACTCAGGTGCACCTGCAAGGTCGGTCGGCCCATCCCCCAATACCAAGTGGGCCACACCTGCCATGATCGACGACGGCATTGCACAATAGCCACAGGGGCCGCATCCACTGCTCGACACCTTCCCACCGCCTGTCAATCGTGTGCATGCAGCGATATCGAGGCTATTCGGCATCTCATCTTGGGCCACAGCCGTCCTGGAAACTCTCTCAACCCGCCTGCCCAGCGCCTGGAGGCTTGGCTGGGAAAAAACTAAACAACGACTGAGACTGGAAATTTCCGAGCATAGTGGCCCGTCTTACGAATAGTGTCCCCCCCTTGGGGTCCCTAGTACCAGTCCACTTCACGCCGCACGCGCTCTAATGAGAGTTACCTTACCTACTGTACTCTACTCTACTGTACCTCGTGTGCTGCTGGTGTGATCGTTCCCGCGCACCTGGACACGCCAATCTTGCGCTAGTCAGTGGGCTCGTCGTTGCTGGTGAAGTCATAGGCATCATCCGCCAGCAGACAGGGCCTGGGCCGAGATTGGTGCTGCGAAGTCCTTTGAAGGCGTCAACGACTCATTGACAGACGGGTAGACAGACCGCCTGGGGAGACATATCAAAACAAGTAGACCCGGCCGCAAGGTTTCCTCCTCACATTTTGAGTTGCGGGAAAGACCTTGCACTCGACTCGTCTGGCGTCGCATCATCTCACATCCAACCCTGCTCTCCTCCACACTTCAGCCTTCCTGTCCCAACCCGCCAGGAAGTCTTGGGCCACATAGCCAAGCCCGTATCTTCCGAGCGGCATTACGAAACACTTGCACTGAAGCACCACCAGCCAGTCTGACTTGTCATATAAGAAGCTGCTCCGACAATTGACGTCTCCTCGGTCGATTTCCCGTCGTTCTTCTGTTTACTTTAGGGAAAAAGCGATCTCCGGCCCGCCATACGTAGTGGACGCACCCGACTGACAGTTGAGAGACAAGCAAGCCACGAGCGAGCGGACTCACGCACGCACGCACGTACGCACCGGGAAGCCCAGCAGAGCAGGGTCCAGGAATCGCCCAGGGTGTCTGAGATCCTTGAAAGCGAACAAGAACCGCCTCGTCCGACATATCCGCCGCCCACGCGCCTGAACGACACGAAGGGATTGTATCTCTGCCAATGGAGCCACAATAAGAGCAAACTTCCCTTCCTGACATAATATTTAACCTTGCCGCAGACTCTGGAACATTCAAAACCACGAGGCCGCCCACTGCCACCGGTCCCACGGCTCTCCGTGTCTTTCTAAGCCGCCGCCTCGCAAACAAATTTCTCTGCGAGCCCGGGACGTCTGCTTTGGGTTCCTAGCTCGGCATTTGTCGCTCTTTGTTCTGACATCTATTTTTTAATTTTATTTTTTTCTTCTTTGCTCTCCCCGACCATTCATTCCATCGCTCCTCCCGGGACGCTTTTGTTGTCAGCCCAGGGTCTTGGCCTCGCGCCAGCTTTCTGTGACGCGGCCAAGACTGCCCAAAGAAGACACAGTACAGAGAAAGGACGCGCAATAGAGCGTAAAAATGGGTCGGAATCGCGGTAGGTCCCAATGCCTGCCCTCGAGTTTACCCCCCCAGCATTTCCATCAAATTCCTTGCGCCGTGCCCAGAAAGCCAGAGGGCCACTCATACTCGCCGTCAGGCCCTCCAGGGGAACAGCACAGCGACTAATTAAATGACGGCCTACCTAATAATGATCGTTATGCTGACCCCATCATTTCCATAATTGCAGTGCTCTCGTTTATGTCCCAGTTTTCTGGCCACAGGGACTCTACTGGCTCGACACCTACATCATCCCCTCCCAACGAGACTCATAATCCGTACTCCAAACCGGATCCCAACTTTAACCCTTCTCCGCCACAGGCTGCATTTCATTCCTACGCCCACGAACCGACTCCTGGAAGCCCAATTCCATCATCACCAGTTCGCCCAGGCTATGCGTCTTCGCCCGTAAACGGCTCACCGACTCCCGACAGTCCCATCGGGAGAGACAGAAGCACTTCACGACCCTTGTCCATGGTGCAAACCTTCCAACCGCCCCTCATGGACGTCAACGAAGACACAATACCCGAGCTTCAGCCCATCTTCACTTTTCTTAACAGTCATGCAAACAAGCTATACCAGGAGGGTTATTTCTTGAAATTAGATGACCAGAACACCCGTATGTCTGGCCTTCCGCGAGGTGCAGAAGCACATGACCTGACCAAGACACAGAGGGCAAGCCCAACCCCGATCGAACATGGACGGAATGCTTCGCTCAACTTGTCGGCACCGTCTTATCCCTCTGGGATGCGGCGGAACTGGATGCCGCTGGCGAAGATGGCGAGGTCCTTCCAAAATTTATTAACCTCACAGATGCATCTATCAAGATGGTATTGCTGCCTATCTGTGCATTCTGCATGGAGCCATTTAGCTGACAACGGAACAGATTGAGTCACTACCCACCAAGTCGAATGACGAGCAGCCGTTGCAGAACATTCTGAGTATATCTACAGCAGGACGAAACCGCTACCTTCTCCACTTCAATTCGCATCACTCACTAATACAGTGGACTGCTGGAATCCGCCTGGCAATGTTTGAGCATTCAACCCTCCAAGAGGCATATACAGGTGCCTTGATCGCTGGAAAAGGAAAGACGTTGAACAACATAAACGTAATCATGGAGCGGGCACGGTTCAAGACGGAAGAATGGGTGCGAGTCCGGTTCGGAGCTGGTGTCCCATGGCGAAGGTGCTGGTGTGTCATCACGCCGCCAGACGAGAAGGAGTATCAGAAGCTGCAAAAGGAGATGAGGAAGAAGTCGCCATATGACAGATCCCACCCGCCATTATTGAAGGGAGATATCAAATTCTACGACACAAAGAAGGATGGAAAGAAGCAAAAGAAGGCAAAGCCTATTGCATCTATTACGGACGCTTATTCGTCCTACGCCATCTACCCTCAGGCCAAGTCCCTCATTGATGCCTCAACTTTGATCAAAGTCGAGGGAAACATTACCATTCACTCCGAACCTCCATCCTCCACTGAAGGATTCGTATTCATCATGCCCGAGGTCCATCCCGCTGTGAGCGGGTTTGAGATGATGCTCCGCTTCTTGTTTCCTACTTGGGACACATTCGGCCTGTATGGCCGGCCTGGACGATTGGTAGCGAGTGTGCTAGACCCAAGATCTTTGATGTTTGCCATGCCAAAACACAAGAGATACGGTTATCTTGAAATACTAGACGTCACCGGTCTTATACTTACCGACGGGAGCAATTCATGGTCAGAGAGAGACTGGAGAAAACGGCTCAAAGAGCTTACTGGACAACGCATGTCTGCCATGGAAGAAGGTGGCAAGACAGATCGAAGTGTTAGCCGCAGAAGCGCTCGACTAAGTATCGGACCGGGTGCCGCGAACGCCTCAGGTAGGCCGAGGGTAAATTTTGCGGATGATGCTCCCTCAGTACGGTCATCTCGATCTCTATCGCTTTCAGGAGGTCCTGCGCCTCGCACTGATTCTGCACCGCCAGCAGCTGATAGAGCTCGGGCACCTTCAGCCATGGCCAACGTGACGGGACACCAACGCAATGTTTCCGATACTCAAATTGCAGCTGGCGCTGCAGCTGCTCTGCAGGCACCACACATGTTCGACGACAGGCATACGCCTTCGCCTCTGAGAGGACCTACACCTGTTCGAGGATACATGAACGACCTTGCCTCAACACCCGAGCGGCTGAGCTCAGAAGACGAGAGACCTGGAAACACCCCTCCTATAAGGGACTTCGATAACATGCGAAATATGCAGACACCAGAGCCTGTATCCGCACCTCCAGCTTTCGCCCATGGCCCGTCCTCTAGGCCAGCAGGCAAGCCATACCATTCCCCCGAACTTCGAAGGGCAAATAGTCGACTGTCGAGCACTACACTTGCTCAGCTGGCAAAGGCCGGAGGTGTGGGAGCTGAATTTCACCCGGAGGACGCCCAGGTACGCCATAGCGGCGAAGATAGCGCAGGGTCGCCTTACGGCCAACCAGACCCACGAGGTCCAGGTCCTTCGGTACATACCTACGCCAACCCCGTGGGAATGAATGCTAATGCAAACGGATCTCGTGAAGCTTTGAACTCTCCGAACAATCTCGCGCCCGGGTCGCCTGGACTTCCGCCACCACACATGGGCCTCGAATCGAAGCGATCCAGATCCCCGCTGAATCAATCATTTGGGCCTCCCGGAGGCCCTCCCCGTGGCCCTCTTCCTCCAGGCCCGCCGGGAGCACGAGGGCCGCCTCCCCCCGGATATCGAGGGCCGCCTCCTCCTGGTTCCATGGGGCCACCGCCTAGTCCTATGGGCCCTCCAGGCCAAAGGGGACCACCACCCCCAGGTGCTTATGGCCGGGGCCGTGGAATGCCACCTCCTGACCCGAGAAATGCTCCGTATCGAGGGCCGCCGCCACCAAACGCACCACAAAATCAGTACCAATACCCACCAGGGCCCCCGCCATCGTCGGGACGCAGAACTCCTCCACCCAGAAGCCCCTTGCCAGTACTCAATACTTCTCCGCCAATTAACAGAAAGCCGCTACCCCAACGTGGTGACAGCCTTCGTGGCGGTGATGGCAACCTTCCCCAGCGAAATGCCAGCCTACAACGTCAACCAGGGAATATGACCCCCCAATCGGACTCCAGTGCAAGCAGCTTCCAGAATCACGTTATGGATGATGCCGCCTTTTCTCAAGTACACCCACAAGATATGAATAGACAGAGAACGCCTCTACCCGAGCGCGCACAAATTCAGCGGCAGGATACCATGCGTAGTGAAGCTAGTAGTCACTATGATGATGCGTCGTCAACCACTAGCCCGGATTACGCCAGCACTCGGAAATCCACAGATACTCAAGAGTCTGTGGAGAGGCCACGCGCCGGCGTCTTGAGAACTGTAGGAGATAGCGGTCAGGGAGATCCTCGAGCAGCTCAGGGGCGGGGATTTGATATTCCTGATATCAATTTTGGGCCCACCATCAATTATGGTGCATCCAATGTTCCGCGTAATAAAACACCTACGCCTTTGAGCCCTCCGGCCGCTCCTGGAATGCAGCCTCAGCGACCGTACTCTCCTAGTGGCCCAAGAAAATCACCTGGCGTGACAAACCCCAGCCAAGTTGAGTATGGGCATAGTCGTCAGGAGTCAGATGATACTATTCGCCGAAATGTAGCTTGGCAACCAGGAATGGCGATCGGAGGGGGTCGTGATGGAGCTCTGTCTCCTGAACAGTTTGTTCAGCAGCGCGCTGCCGCTGCGGCCACACCGATGTACGCTCATCAGCGCACTCCGTCTGGAAATACCTTGGCTCAGATGCGCGGGAATACACCGACGCCCCCACTCAAGCGTACTGGGAGTCATGATTATCTGAGTGGCATGGGTGGTCACTCTAGGTCTGGCAGTGCCGATCTTCTTCAGCGGCCAAGCTCACAGGGCTCGACCAATGTCCTGGGCGTGAGTGGTTCTGGTGAGATCAGCTCCCACCTCTCGGCAAGGGAGCAGGAACACCTGGCAAGGGCGACAGGCTCACCACTTATCAACGTTGCCGGGAATACTCGACAGCAGCAGGGTGGTGGCCTTGTGGGCGCCATTGAGGCTCGTGAAAGAGAGAGGGCTCAGATGAAGCAAGGTATCAGCTCGCAAGCGGTTCAGCATGCCATCAATCAGCGCCAGCAGCACCAACAAGCTCAAGATTTCCACCGACAACAGCAATTTTCGCAGCAACAGATGTATCCTGGTCCTCAAAATGCCAGCATGGGCAATGTGAGCAATATGGGTATGGCAATGGGTCAGCCTGCACCATCAATGTACGGTGGTAGTAGTATGGGGCTTGGGAATATGCCAATGGGTCGAGGTGGTTATCAAGGGCCACCTGGACAGGGCCCTCCTCAACCAAGACCGATGATGATTCAGAATTCCAGTTATGGCTCACCGCAAGGCTTCCCTGGTCCCGCTCCCCAGGTCTATTCCCCAGGTGGCTTCAGCCGGCCCGGCCCACCCCAACAAGGACGTCCTCAGTCACCAGCCCAATACCCTAGCCCTCAACAGGGATTTTTCCCTCCTCCACAGGGTCAGTACTCCCCGGGACAAAGACCTGGAACACCTGGTACACCAACGGGAGGGGCACCTCAGGGACGAGGCATTCATCCCTACCAGGGCCAGGCTTTCTAAGATGACCTTCGTTTCGTGATACAAGGAATACAAATGTCTTTCTATTATAGCATGGGTTTAAAGCGCGGTGAATGCGGGCTACAAACACCAGTGACGCCTTTCGAAATAAAACTAGCGCTTGATACCCGATCATATTTGGCGAAATGGTCGAGACGATTGCATGAAGTAATGACAACGCTTTAGACATGGTGTTGAAACTGCTTACACGGGATAACGGCGAGCATGATTGCTATAAAAAAGTTGGATTGCATTGGACTTGGATCCAAAAACATACAATTTGGCTACCTTTGTACTGCATAGCTTCAATGGGCTGGGAGTTACTGTAATCCGAAAATTTGCCTACATTCATATCACTTTACTTCAGGTAGCCAATGTTACATACATATCGCATTATCGTCCACAAATGTGCAAGTCCTTGATAGTGTTGCTTGTCTTTCCTGGTACTGTATGCCGCTCGTCCATGTTTGTTCCAGTAGGTGTGGGTTCATATTTATAGGTCATTGGCAATCACGACGCACGTCAAATCCAAGTCTAGCTTGTTGAACCGCGCCCATCGTTCAATAGATTACGATACTATTAAAATTGACTTGGCCGCCAGAACTGTATCATATCTACCTGTTCATCATTATCCATATTGTCAGCGACGGGTGTAGGTTGCCTCCAATCTGGCATGAGTTGGCGATAACCTGTCGAGAATGCAAATCCCTCTTCCATGACAAATTGGGTATTCTCAAAAGGCTGCCCTTGCTCACGACAGTTCAACCTAGAAGATGATCTTGAGCGTTGATGGCTTTCGGACAGAGCATTCATGTCCCTACTCATCCTATTTACCGAGTGTTCCGGGCATCCTGCCAGGAGACTCGCGTTGGTGGCATCATCTGGGCTTTTAGAACCTGCCCGAAGAAGAACCTCTTCTTCAATCTTCGTGATGTAATCCCGCATAGAGCTCTGCGCGTCATAGCCTTGACTGAGATGTGGCTTTTCACTACTTATAGGAGGCTCATGTAGAGAAGAAAAATAATTTTGGCCTTGTGAGTCAAAGAGAGGGGCTTCCGTAGCGTTCCCAGCAATTCGAGGATAAAAGGACGGATTGCTGTTGCGGATGGCTGTAGGTGTTGGCCAGGTATCTGAGTCAACAGCAGAGATTACTTGTGCGGACTCGTAGGTTGTGGATCTCTCGAAACCAGCAGACAGGCTAGCATTCATTGGCACAATCATGCCAGCCTGATCCCTCAATGCTGGAGCCAGAGAGGCTATCAGCGAGGCCTCAACGGACGGCATGGACATATGATTCGCATCGCCTATTCCAGCTCCGTGACGAATGTATGTCCCACTGGCGTTCTCCCAACCACTTAAAAGATCGCTTTCCCAACAATCACCTTGCGGATGGTCAACAGGCGGTCGTGGAGGCGGTGGCATTCTCGCCATGGCCTCATGACGATTGACCAGGCAAGGCTCTGGGGCATCAGGTCTCCCCGGTCGCTCTGGTATTCTTTGAGCGTTTGGGATTGTTTGGTCATCCTCTCCAGCATTTTTGACTGTCTCAGTATGAAACACGGAATTTTTGCCTGGCGTAATACGCTGAGTTGGAGAATCTCGTGGACATGTCCTGTTGTTGGGTAAGTTTGGTGCTTCACATCTTGTTGGGGCCATGATAGTCTTGTTTCCCCCTGGCATCGGATTAATGCTTTGCCAGTCTCGCTCATCGTTTACCTGTTCAGCTACCATTGTGCCTTGGTCTCGATACCGCACAATCAAGGGCCCCAAGTGCGCCTTCCGTAGAGAGTCAATGCTCCTGACGGGACCATGCGTGCGGGCAGGCAATGATGCAAGGGTTTCCACGCCATCTGAAGCATTAGGGTCGAATTCAATGCCCGTATTCTTGAAAATCCCTGTCTTGGCCATGGCAATTCTAATAGATTCTTCGCCTTGACTTTGCTCTGTCGGTTGACTTGGAGAATGGTGCTTTGAGTTTGCGACCAACCCAAGGGAGGATCGGGTAGAGGCAGTCAAATCTGCCGCATGATTGCTGCCCAGTCTTTGCTGGCTAGCCATCTCGTTGGCTGAGTAAAGCACTGTATTCTCGCGATTCAGATGCGTATGCTTTGAAGGGATATCCCGAGGGCGTGGGTGCCCGCTAACTTGCTGACGGTTGCGCAGTCTTCCAACGACCCCTAAGTTATCTGATCTGGGGACGCTCGATAGTCTGCTGGTATTGGATCGCCGTTCCCTCTCGTTTATCGGCATATCAACAGGCTTCCTATGTGAGAAGTAAGTAGAAAGTTTTTCAAGTTCTTCTTCCTCGCGTCTCTTGCCCCTGCGATGAGACTTTAGGGCAGGCTCAGGTACGGGCTGCTTGGGCTGAGAGAGAAACCGCATCTCATGAAAAATGAGGTCTGTCACTGTGAGGCGCTACTTAGTTTTCTCATCGGTTTGAAAACCTTCTCAGAAAAGTGATAAACTCACAGGGCTTGGCAACAGAGACACGGCCATTTTGGTACAGCCCAGGCTTCATCTGAGTTCAATGCTAATCAGCGGTAGCCCAAAGATCCTGTTCGAGTTGACGAACTCACTGTTAGGCGATCTTTGAGAATTGCTTCCGAAGCGAAAGTGTCGACGACCTCCCTAGCTGTTGCCATGATCTTCTTCTTGTGTCTCTTGGCCACTAACTCTGTAGCCCTTCGAGCAGGGGCTTCTATGCCTTCTGCCCGTCGCGATGATCTCCCCCTTTTAACAACGTCATATTTATCCTCACGGGTCTTGTACCTCAGCCGTTTCTCATAGCGCTTCTCCTTATGAGCCGACCTCACGAATGACGTTACGCCGTCTTCGGATGCTGATCTCACACGCTTTCCTCTCTCGTAATAACACTCTCGGGGCTCTGAGGATACTTGGCGCTTGAAGTTCTTGTCCAATGGCCTGCCCAGAGACTTGGCGAGAAGAATGAAGGAGCCGTCACTGGATGGATTCTCTTTCAATGGCAACTTCGCCAGTGAGCGTAGGTTGTAAGCATCATCTAGATTGTACTGCGGATCATTTCCAACAAACGGCGCGCCGGTAGGCTGCTAAACCACAGGCTCACAACGTTTTGGCACGGCACCCTCGCGAGGAGAGATTGCTGTCGTGTGATGATCAGGCTGCTTGAATTTTTGGCTGATTGAGCCGTGGTCATCTCTAGGTTGGCTGTATGTTACTTGATTCAGCCAACCGCGGACGTAGTTGTCTTTCTCCTCAACTGGATCCCCAGTGGTGTATGCTGGATACCTCTTGACCTCAGGCTCGTGATGACGCGGTGAGGGGTGACTTTGTGCTGTTTCGGGTCTGTTTCGTGGAAAGCGATGTTCGCCATGATGGTGTTGACGATGGTGATAACGATGACGACGCGGTTTCCGAGACACGAACGCCATTGGATGTCTTCTACACCCGCCCCGAGAGCGACACAGGGAACAATACTCAAGGATATGAGACGAGGCATTTGCAGCCGCGGGGAGGAGTGAGTCGTCGCGGCCTCTTGGCGGCGAGCAGCCAGAAGTTTTGCAGACTGAATATAATTAGAAAGTTGGGGCGCCTAGACTACCCACTCATCGTAGCAACCTACTCCACGCCAGGCAAAGCTAAGATAGATGGCGAGGGCGTGAGATGGAGCTCAGGAGAATGGATACAGCTTGTTGGTGGTGTTGTATCTGGCTGGTATCGGTACATGCTGGGATTGAAAACAGCATGCGGAAAGTCTTGTCGACCTCCTGCATGGCGAACAGACTGGCTGTTTACCTGTCATGCAAGTGCTATGACAATTCGGCAGCCATGATCCTGGAGATGTCGGCAACACTTGCACCAAGGTCGTATCATTGACGTCCGACAGGGCAGGAATGGCCGAGAAGATCTCCCGTCACCCATCTCAAACGGCAAGAACAGCCGTGGTCTCCTTCCATGGCTGACCCGCCCACCCAGACATCAAACCCAGACTCACACCCTAGACTCAGACCAAAGACCCACGAGGAAGGAGCTTCCAAGCACCCTTGTCTAACCTTCCTTACCTTTCCTGATTAGAGTAGGAAAGTTAGAATAGACTATCGTAAAACAGAGACGGTAAGGTACGTGGACCCTCTGGGGTTGCTTCGGCATGAAGCGCGACTGCAAGGTAGGAGATGCTGTGAGGCAAGGCAGACTGTAACGCAGGTTGGCACAGAGCATCACTTTCAACCCCAACTCCGCTTGCGCCGCAGCCTCACTCCCCTCCATCCATGGATGAACCTTCATGACGAATCCCTGTCCACCCACGATACCTTCTTTGGGAGTGAGGTAAGGTAGGGTACGCGTGCATGGAGGAGCCATCATCCTTGATGGTGGCAGCTGGTTGATCCTCGTTATGTGCTTCAGCCAGACAACCCCACGTCGATGTCAAGCATTTCAGCAAGGCAAAGCCCAAACCTTAAGCTCCTGGCGATCATTTCATTGTCTTCGTACGCACTCCGCCTTTTCCAACGCCAAAAGCCAGCCGCGACATGTCGGAGGGCAGGTAACCCTGGTCTCTGTCTGGCCCGTTGCTGCAGCTGCGAATAGCAGCACGGCAGATTCCAAATCGAAGATCTGAGGCGTCAAACCCGCTGTATATCCCCCCCGCTTGCTACTAGCCCTGCGGACAAGAACCCTGATTTCTAATTATGGTATTGTGCCTGGCCTACTAGGAAACCGTGCGTGCGATCGCGAAACGGCAGAGGCGCAGGTAGCACTGGCCAGGGTCGTGGCACGGGGACACTGTCTTGGGAGCTGGGACTCGACACCAAACGGACTAGCTCCATCTCGAGACATTTGGCTCGTTCCTCGGCAAGGTTGAGACTTGGCTTGTCGGATCCCAAGTCTCTTGTCGCTGATTATTCGCTCAACTTTGAACCCCGTCTCCATCGATCAGGTGACGAATACTTAGGTTTCAATTGGCTTCGCCTTCTCACCAAGCTCTTCACTGCCCATATCGAGGCCTTGATGTGATGTCTCGGTCACGTTGCGTTGTGCTTGTGGATGCATCTGTCACTGGTCTGGGGCCAGTGCAACTTTAGCTGCAGGTGTTGTGCTTCCAGAAGCTAAGGAACTCACCTCACCTCTGTGCAGTGTAAAGAACTTCCGGATCTATCCTATTGCAGGCATGCGCCCCGAAGACCTTTTTCAATGCTTGTCTAGTCTGCTTGACGATTGACCCTGACTGAATTGTTCGGCATAGACTTACCACTGGATGCTTAGGATCTGGAGAAACGCTGAGCAGCCTTCCGCAACCAGACGATGCAGCAGCAACACTGATGACGAAAGCTCCAAAATCAACCATCACATAGTGAGCGGTAACCCGACCGGTTATGCAAGAGTCAATCTTATGGGACGGCTCGTCATGCAAGCCCGCGCACGGCAACAGCCCTATCGAAGGGAGCTTGCGCAAGGATTGAGACCCATCTCGGTGATTTCGGGGGCCACGGCCGGTCAAGTGGGGATGAAATGCGGTTAATTTGACGATCGACGACGAGGTTTCCCGCCTTGCAGGCCATCTTTGCGGCGGTCGCACCATCAAAAGCGCCCTCCTGGCTCCCCGGCCAATGAGACCCAACTTAACGCAACCTTTCGTGTGTCGAATCTGACCCAGCATAGAAGCTCTACGCAAACTCTCTCTTCATTGGTCTTTTAGAGCCCAGCCGATGACAAAGGCATCAACGTTTTTCGTACCTCTGTGACTTTCAATAGCCTCAACGTTTCAAAGCAGACGCTACATTGACGTGACCGATACTGCGGGCCCAGTCACTCGGCTGACCGATTCATCAGTCAGTCAGTCGGGTATGCATTCACAAGCAGCGGTATGTCGAGCTCCTTGAGTGCACTATCCATCACATGACAGTTGAAGAATGCGGGAAGAGGTATTCATTGAGATATTCTTGCTTCTGCTAGGCTTGCACCAGCCTGGTATCTACTGTATAGAAGTTGGCTGTCCTCATGGAATGTTCCAATGATTTACTAGTCTTCGATCTGCCGTTGGGGTGGTTGGAAGCTCCGGGTTCAAGTCAACGGGAGCCATCACCGACGTTGCATTATTCTTTGATGGGCACGTGGCCGAACGCTCTCTCTCTTGCTTGCACCTAAGCTTCAGCTACCACCGTGAGCTCGACTATGCCTGGAAGGGAACTGGCGGGTAGGCGCAGCAGTTTCACGTTAAGCATGTCGTGTGTACAACGCCCTGCCAGTTTCGCATGCAGCTAGGATCTCCGACCGCGCTTTATGCCGAGACAATATAACCCATGCATCAGGCTGTTGGTATTCTGAGAAGGCATGCTTGTCCCTGCACCAGTTCCTTCCTTGGCGGCAAGGTCGCTATCCAAGGAAAGAAAGCCTCCAAAGATAGGGTCTTGGCAATGGTAGCCAGAGGAGAGAGAGGAATAGCTTGTGAAGCAGAGATCCGAACAGGAGGACATCTCCAGCTCGAGAGGCTCAAGTTTCAACTGCCCCGCCCGGTTGGTTCAGGACCTGAGCTTTTTGAGTTCTGGTCCACTACATGCGGCAGTCCGGGGGGTCAGTTAGTGTTCCATCGAGATCCGCTAATGAATTCCCCGCTAGCTTGGACGTGAATATTTTTGGCACCTCTTGCGTATGGGATCAACATGGCCTCGCCTTAGCCATCGTCAGTCTTATCGATAGAAGGAGGAAGCGCCCCACGGCAGCTCCCCTCATTCATTCCTAGTCGAGTAATTCATCCACACCAGCAATCCTCGGCCTTGCTGCTCGTCACCGCTAGCACCGCTAGCCCGTGGATGTTCCAGAGAGCGGCAGGCTGGAAGTTGGAACAAGCCCAAGGTGCTGTCTGTCTGTCTGTCTGTCTGTCCATCTGCGTGTGGTAGCTGCATGACATGGCCTTGCATATTTGCCAATGCCGGCAAAAAGTAGCCCCCAATGCGCTTCGAGTGCACTGCCGTCCCTGAGCAGCAGTAGGGTCCCTGAGCCGTGATTTGACAAGATCTGAAGAGCAACAAGAGGTGGAAAAAACCTGGATCAATGACTGGAGGCTCCGGCCCAGGAAAAGCAGGACTCCATTCAACCGTCCATGTTGCACCAGCCGGGCCGGCCAGCAAACCCGGCTTGCTGAATTCAATACACCTCCAGATGGATCTCAAGTCGGCCGTGAAGAGATGCACACATCTACACACCACAGATCACAGAACAGTAGACTAGTGTAGATGGACCCCCAACACATGATAGAACCCGTAGGTAGGCGCACACGTAACAAGGCCAGACGTCAGTTGCATCGGCGTCCACCCTGGCAAACGCAGGCTAGCGCAGGAGATGGGGACTTCTCTTCCCTTGCGAGCGAGCGGCAGCCACAACGGAAAGTCTGCTAATCCTGGAGCGATCCACTGTAGGTAAGTAGGTAGGCACTGTGGTGTAGTGTAGTGTAGTGTAGCAGTGAGCAAATCCCCCCCTCTTTGTGTCGATGCAAGTTCCAAGTACTTGCTCCGGCGCAAGACAAGTCTTGACAGGCCTGACTGGGGCAACGTTTTCTTCGCCTGTTTGATGCTTGTTTGGGGGGATGAACCCTGCTGCCACACTCATGCTGGTCGAAACATTGACCGGGCCCGTCACCTACCCTGTCCGGGCCAGACAGATCTCTGGATGGATCATGGATTGGGTGAGTGAGCCAGCAGGTTAGCAAGTAGCAAGTAGCAAGTAGCGGCAAGCAGAGTAAAGCAAAGCAAAGCAAGCAAGCAACGAGATGTCATGTCTTCTGGTCTTCTCTAACCCCTCCTCCCCTTGGAGCCCTCCCCTTGAGGCATATAAGTCAAATACCATCAAATGCTCGCTCGCTGGCCATTATTTCTTTCCTGCTCATCGTGGATTTTTTACCGTCTCCCAAGCTCACAAACGGCGACTCACAGGCGGCACATGAGAGAGAGAGAGAGAGAGAGAGAGACAGAGAGACAGAGAGAAAGCGAGATACAGAGCACGCCTTGCCTTGCCTTGCTTTGCTTTGCCTCGCCTCGACTTGGAGCATCCCTGACCCTTACCTACCTAACCTAACCAAACCTACTACCTACCTACTCGCACACAATCTTAGTACGCCTACACCTAAGCCCAACACCCCGCCGTCCGTCCTTCACCCACCTTCGGCCCTTCCCTCCTCAACCCAGAATTGATTTTGTTAGGCGAAGATCATTCCACAGACTCCTGAAATTTATCAAAACGACACTCTCTCCAAACGGCGGCTAAGGTCCAGTCCAATAGCACAACTTTCCAGAAGGTCGCTATCGGCTAAGAGCAAACCAAATCTTCATCACTTCCGCCCTTCGTCCGATCTGCTTGTTTGTTTGTTTGTTTGTGTGTGCCTGCCTTATACAGACAAAGAGTCAAAAGTCAGTCGAGACATCCTTCTGATATCCCAAGCCTAGCAACCCCTGCACGCACTGGACTGGCCAGCCTGACCACTCAACCTGCCCACGGCACTTGCCAGGCATATCCCATCCCTCTCGGTCATTAGCCATTCCTTCCTTTCACACTGTTGCCTCTTGGTCTTTGCCCACGCTTTCTTTTATCACGTCACTGCTGTGGGACCCTCCTTCAGACATTTTGGATTCCTCGCCTTATTTGTGGAGATAAGAAAGCTGAGACCTTTGGGAACCAACAGTCCTCATCAAGCAAGAGACAGACAGATCTACCGAAAAAAATGTCCAAGCTCTTCATTGGGTAAGTGACGATCTACAGCCACTAGCGCTGTGCTGGACTGTGCTGCTTGAAGTCCCCTGTAGCTAACCGTGACTCAGCGGCCTTGCCTGGCACACGGAAGAGGCCACGCTGCGGCAGAAGTTCGAGGAGTTCGGCGTGGTCGATGAAGCAGTACGTTGGTCGGCCTTTCCTTCAGTAGTTGCCGTTTCCTCCTCCCGCGCAGCTAGGCTGTCCGGGCGGAAGGTTTTGTTTTCGAGGGTGCGGAATGTAAATCTAATGATACTCTGTTGTTTCTCTCCAGGTTGTCGTCAAGGACCGGGACACTGGTCGCAGCCGAGGGTTTGGGTTCGTGCGCTACACGAACGAAGATGATGCTCAGAAAGCGATCTCTGCAATGAATAACGTCGAGTACGGTGTGCCAGCGCTCTGTGGATCACAGTGATTGCCTAACATTCCGTGCTTCTAGGTTCGACGGGCGAACGATCCGCGTTGACAAAGCCTCGGACACTGGCCCTCGAGGCGGCTACCCAAGCGGCCGAGGCGGCGGCGGCGGCGGCTATGGACAGCGAGGCGGTTTCGGCGGTGCTCCTCAGATGCCCCAGATGGCCTATGGAGTTCATCCTGGACAGCAATACCAGATGCCACCTCCACAGATGGCGTACGGCCAACAATACGGCCGAGGCGGTGGCTATCCCCAACCGGCTCCGGGGTACGGAACGCCACCACAGCAGGGTGAGCCAGACGTGTGTACTTGAAATGGAAAGAAATAGTGACTGACACGAAGGAAAGGCTGGCAACAACCCGCATACGGCTACCCAGACCAGCAGGGGCAGCAACAGCAGCCTCCCCAGCAGCAACCACCGCAGGGAGGACAGGGATACTAAACGACAATTGGGATCCGTATGGCTGTCTGACAACAGCCGCGACAACGACCATTTGGCCGTAACAGTGATCCTTGAATAACAAGAAAGCTGACCTACCTCTCTCTCTCTAACAACCAAAAAAACGCGGCGTATAACATATATACGCCTACCCAGTGTGTACGATCAAGCTTAGATGTCGACTGGCTTTATGCCTGCGGCACAACATCCCTGGTCTCCGATTCACAACGGGCTGACAAAAGCTCTCCCCCCAAAACCCTCCATGAACGCCTTCGCTTTCAAGTCTGCCGTTTCCGCATGAACCTTTATTTCTTCAAAAATTCTTTGTTACGTTTTTTTCCCCTGCTGCTTTTGCTTCACCTGCTTTTGTGTTATGGAATATCTTTATCGTTACGTTTCTGCTTCCACGACGACATATGCCTGGTTAGGGCTCGAGACGGGACGGGACGAACGACATCTACACCACGACGGGATACCAGTGCATATAGAGATATGAAGGAGGGTGAGGGAGGGATGGATGGATGGATGGACAGGCAGGTAGGTGGATGGGGGATAGGGGGGAAATTGGCTCGAGGGAGGAAGCATGAGACCTTTTGGGGCAAAAAGACCCATTGATGATTGGGGAACCATAGGCGAGAGAGAGGCAGAGAGGGAGAGAAGAAAAAGGGGTGGGTTAGCAGACTTTCTTTGCAGAATAAAAAAAATTATGCGTTTCAGCGACTTTTCTCAGTCTCTTCTTGCTCATCTATGCTGCTGACTTTTCTGAACTCGTGATGAGTAGCAGAGTTGGTAGTAGTAGTAATATCTTCTTCTTCTTGAGGTTTGACAGGAGGAGGCGAACGCATGATGTCGTTGGTGTCTAAATTGACCTGATGATCTTGATCTCCCGCCGCCGCCTTCGCCGCCGCCGTCCTGCTCGCAATAATGGCCCGGACCCGATTGGACAGGTCCGTGACGTGCTCATCACCACTCTCCGGACTCAGCTCGTCCAGCGCCCGCTCCAGGCCCAGCAGGTAGTCGCGGTTCAGCCCGCTCGGGCCCTCGCTCCGGTAGATGTGCTCGGCCAGCGCCTGCACCTCCTGCGGGCCGGTGAACTGGTCGTTGTCGGGCGTCCCGATGTACACGAGCGTGCGGATGGGCCCGGCCGACGAGCCCTCCGCCGGGTAGAAGGGCGTGTAGTGGATCGTGTACCCGTTGATCTCCCGGATGTCCAGATACTCCTTGACCTCTGCTACGTGGTCCCGCTGGATGCGGTACGCGGTGCCCCAGACCTTTTCAGGCGCCGTGGCATGGTGGTCCGTCAGTTGCTCCCAGAAGGCTCGCTCGATCAGCGTGACGACGCGGCCCGGCGCGTCTGGCGTCCCGCGGTGGTCCTGGCTTTGCGGTCGGGGGAACGACTCCTGGTTAGCTAACTAGCCTTGCGCCATTGTTTGCCGCTTTGTTCCCTTCTTGTCTTCTCATAACCTTATTCCAACGTGGTCTAGGGGGGGGGAGGGAAAAACCAGGGGTGGCATACCTTGCCTATACGATCGGTTAATATAAGAGGAGTCCTTGACAAATGTACATAGATCGACTAAGGGGGGGCGTGTGCGGAATACCCAGCGCTGAGGGCTGAAAGCGGCCCGCCGCCCATGCGAGATGAGACGAGATCGCTTGATGCTGCATGAATAGACATGGGATGGCAGGAATGACAAGCAGACGGGAACCAGACTTTGGATAGTATCAAGACAAGGTGAGAAGTACTCAGTACATACCTGCCAGAATCGCCGGACGTAGCCGGTCACCCATCCAGGTATACGTCTGTCTGCCCGGTGAAGAAAGAGAAGTGATCAGCTGCTGCGGACATGGAGCCGACGGGAAAGAACATGATGACCACTCAAGATCATTTTCTTGAAGCTTGGCGGAATTCCGGGTTCAGAAATCATAACGAGAGGATCCAAGAGGATGAGAACGGGGCGAGATACCGAAATGCGGAGGTGGTTTCCAGATCAGGCTCCTGGTTTAAGCATTAGACCATCATGCAGAAAGGCTGGGCAGCTGAAGGGAACACCCCAGGAAGAGAAGAGAGAACAGGTGGAGAGTTTAAAAAGAGATTTGGAATCTCGATGGTGGTGCTCCGGGAGCCCCAACCCACGAAGGAGTAGCAGTCATGCGTAGTTACGTACCCATATCCGAACAACCAGAACTCGTCCTGATCAGCAGGAGTGCCAGCATCCACGACAGTCATTGCTTTGAGTTGTGGTCCTGTTTATAGAAAGCTAAGAAAGTAGAAGGGCGTTGGCGTCATGCAAGGGGGACCGTAAGATAACCGTCTGAGCTCGGGAACCGGCAGAGGAGGAGAGGCGCTTCTGTCGTCGTCTAGCTTCAGATCTAGTCTAAGATATGATGAAGAGAACTAAGGTAGGGCTCCGGAAATTTATGACCTATCGGGGGGTGTCAGATACGAGTGATAGACTAGACAAGAGGCAAAGCGAACGGTATGATGTTCGTCAGTCAGCGAGTCGAACTGTACCTGCGGCAGCGCCGGGTAAAGAGAGACAGACTATGGGGCGGGCGTCGAGTTGCTTCGAGTCGAGTTGAGTCAAATGCACAATGGCGTACTCGAGGCTGCGTTGACGTGCGTGGTGGCTCGGCACGCTTCCCGCCCGGATGGCAAAGCTAAACTAAAATGTATGGGTCGAACGATTGACTCAAACTCACTCTTCACTTCAGTTTAGTTGGTGAGTGGTCGGCCTGTTGGCGGGTGGACTGGATCCGCACCAGTTCGCTTCGCTATCCTCAACGGCGGACGGAGACCCCGAAGCACAACCTTGTTGACTACCTGGGCCCCTATCTCGATCGGGCAACAAATGTACTACACAGATGCAGTATTGGCATGCCAAATGAAGAAGCGAGAGCTCTGATTTGACAGTCTGAAGAGAGATTCAAGGACACGTGATGGCAAACCACAACGTCATCCGTCTCATTGTTGTCACTTGCTTGCTTTGTCGTTTTCTCTTTGGTGACACTCATGCCATTCGTTTAGTCATCCGCAATCGACATGATGATGATGAGGGACGCAATCCCGGAACAGGAGGCTGTTCTGCAGGGGCGCAACGGGTCGCAGCAGTTGATCACCGGCTGTGAGGTGTTCCAGGTTGCGAAACGTGGACTTCTTGGCCAACGAGAGGCAACAGAGACTCAACCACGACGATAAGTGAGACACCGGTCATGCTGGTCGCCTCTCGCTGGGCAATCCTGATCGCAATCAACTGCATCTCGCGTATGACTCCTTGAAGTCTCGGCCAAAACCACTTAGCACCATCAAGAGCGGGAGTCACATTCACAGAGAGATGCTGGAGAATGCAATTTGAGGTTCAATTGTGGAGGGCGAGTTGTGCAGTTGCTTGTTAGGCAAACAGGCGCCCACAGTGACAGGTTGATTGTAGGTATGCCTCCCATGACCACTCTTGTAGCCCGCAACACATGCAATACGCGAGATCAAAAGCAGAAATGATAGCTGTAGCTTCGGATCACGGACGCTGCCTCCTGAGTCTCTGCGACATCCATCAGCCAACTTGAAACCCTGACCCGGTGGCTCCTTATTGACTACCAATTTGCAGGAGGATGAATGACTGCTGTTCATAATGTTCATCCCTAGGACAGACGGCAAGCGTGCAGATTCTCCTATACTCAGTCACGCCTAGAATGAATGCAGTAGCCAACTGCCAATTCTTGACCGAGTCTATTGACCGAAAGCTCGACTTATACGCGTATTTATCGTAATTAAATTGTTGTTGGATAGCTCCTAGCTGCTTGTAGGTATCTGGAGAGAGGGACGACGGTCCCAGGTTATTGGGACTCGGCACACTACCCACGAGCCATCTACTTCAGACTTGATAGCGGCCCGGCTTGCGAGAACACGCGGACAGGTCACTGCCCAGCAGCGCACTGCCCTCCCCGCCCCACGGCCAATCTGCCCCGCGACCGGGCTACCTACCTTTACACACTACCTAACGTTATACACAGCCTGCCTCCAGTGCGCGCCAAACCTGGAACCTCGAGCTTCCCCTCCACCAGTTGAATCGCGCGGCTTTCCGTTGCGGCTGAAAAACCTTTGCATTCTTTTGCGGACTCGTTGCTGCCCAGGGACAATTCCTGAACCTTTGTCCCTCGCAGCTTTTCTCGAAAAGAGTCAGTTGTCGACGGACTTTTCAGACACTCCCTTCGCCAGAAAACCCGCACTCGATACCCCGCCTGCCCGCAATGGCTTACAATAGAAACTACAACCCGGATGAACTCCCTAGGTACGTCTCGAGACTCGGTAGCTACCTCGGGCACCGCAATGCATCTCGTAGCTTGCGAAAGACCAAGACCAGAGTCAATGATGCTAATTTACTTCTCCTAGGTTCGCGGAGCCCGAGCCCGTAAGACATCCCTGCCATAGATCCCGTAGTCTGTCTTCCCCTCGAGCTTCACCATCTAACAGCCCTTTCAGAAAGGCGGCGCCGCCAAAGCAGCTTCTTCAGCTTCCTCGGCCCAACCCTCCCCTCGATATGAGAACAAACCACCTCCGCCACGCCCTCAGGAGCTTCCTCACCGGACATCAGACCCTCGCATGAGCGGCGCTGCTAGCGGGCCTCGTCTCTCGCCCGGACATTCTCCTCACAATTATGGCGCTACCTCGCCGCCTCCGGTAGGCGGTCCCCGACCGGGCGTGCCACAGAACCGCCCTCCGCCTGTGAGCCGGCCTCCTCCCAGTCCTGCGCCGTTGGACCCTGGCGCAGACCCTACGTTGCTGCCGCTCTTCAGGGCTGTGGATAAGGATGGTGAGTGTTGAACCTTGATCTATGATCTCCAAACGATACAGGGAGAATCTATTCCTTATCTGGCGGCTTGCTTCTCCGAGAAGGCCATTGATCACAAGCATTACTGACACGGACATTTCTGTCAGGCACCGGCCAGCTTTCCGAGAAAGAGCTATCAGCAGCGCTCGTCAACGGCGACTGGTCCGCCTTTGACCCGCACACGGTGCGCATGATGATCCGAATGTTCGACAGCGACCGCAGCGGGACGATCGGCTTCGCCGAGTTCTGCGGGCTGTGGTCGTTTCTGGCCTCGTGGCGGACGCTGTTCGACCGCTTCGACACGGACAAGAGCGGCAACATCAGCCTCGACGAGTTCAGCAACGCCCTCGTCGCCTTCCGCTACCGCCTCAGCGACCGCTTCGTCGAGCTGCTCTTTGCGACCTACGACAAGCGCGGCGAGGGCGTCATGAGCTTTGACCTCTTCGTGCAGGCCTGCATCAGCCTCAAGCGCATGACCGACGTCTTTAAGAAGTACGACGACGACCGCGACGGCTACATCACCCTCAGCTTTGAGGACTTCCTCACCGAGATCCTGAAGCAGCTCAAGTAAAGCTTGGCAAGCTCGATGACTTGAATGAGGTGGGGTCTTGCACGATGTCGTGGTGTTGCATCAGGTCCTTCGGTGTCCATCACGGATCTATAATGTAGTTATAGAGTAATTTCCTCTTTTGCAATGCTGCTTTGAATCACTGAGGGGAAACAACTGGGTAAATGAAGGAGGTTTAGATTGAGGTCTCATTGCACCTCGCAATACGTACAATGAATGAAGAGAGATACCCTGATCTGACATCCGAGTTTCCGCATTACAATCGTGATTTTGCTTTTTGAACGAAAATTCCACAAAATTCCATGAGAGCCAGGCCTGCTCTTCCAACTCCAAATCCTTCTATTGTGAATCCAAAGATCCCAAACGAGTGAGTGTTCACCCTGTCGAAGGAGGGGGTATAATGCCATATCCATCCATAAACACCAAGCTTCAAGAACAATAGTAAAGAAAATATCAAGACTTCTCCCTACAACATCTCCTCACAGTCGTCAACCTGAACCACCTCGCAAATTCCGGATGCCGCAAGCCAACACCGTATCTGCCATCAAACCATAGCCATGACCTCTCCGAGGTTCCTCGGCTCCATATCTCTGGCTTCGATCGTGGGAGACAGACCCATAGCTGCGAGCGTTTGGGCCTTCATCCGCTCATCATTCTGCTTCTGATCAACATTCCACACACCCTCGCTCGTCAAGACGACTTCCTCGCCGCTCCCCAGTGCTAGGACCTCCGTGCCCTTGTTCCCGACCTTGCTCTCCTGGGCGGGGCTGAAGTGCCCCTTCCTTGGACTCACCACGCTCTCGACCTCCTCGCGCGCCCATTTCCGCGTCCGCAGCAGCCCGGTCGCCAGCCCTCTGACATCCTTCTCGCCATCGTGAGCGCTGATCCACGCCCGCGCGCCGAGCTTCGTCGCCGTCTCGGTGCCGGCCGGGGCGCCCAGCAAGACGTTGCCGCCGAGCCACCAGGGGTTGCTGACGGCGTCGAAGCAGTGCAGCAGGGCAGTCAGCGGCAGTGTGGCTTCGGCCACGAGGTGGGAGGTGGCGTACGCGGCCAGGCTGGCGTACGAGATACCATGGGGCGAGAAGACTACCGACAGCGTCCGGTCGAGGGCGTGCGGTGACGAGGAGGAGAGGACCTGCGTGAGCGGGAGGGAGGACACGGAGCGCACGGAGCGGAGGGATAGGTCTGGCGATGCGGGTGTGGGTGGTATTGTGAGCTGGGACTCTGGGGACTGGGCCCGATATTGGCTGTTGCCGCTTGCCTGGCGGGAGCTGGGTTTCAAAGTAGACAGCTGGTGGCCTGAGAAGAGCGACGAGAGCTGGGAGTAAGACTTGTGAGATTTGGGGGTTGGAGGAGGCGTGAGTAGCGCTGCGCTTCCAATTGGTGTAGCTGCATGGGTTAAACTGGGTTTCCTGGCAGATATCGATGCTATGCCTTGTGTTGGAGGTGGCCGATATGTAATCCCAATAGCACCATGAAGGCCGGATATGTCGCGACGCTGTGGTATGAAAGCAATAGTAACATCTCCGGGCTCACCTCCGGGAACGATGGGTGGCACGCGAACCCTCGTTATCGTTTGCCGTCCGGTGAGTCTCGGGTCCTCCCATCTTGGGATCGTTCGCACCTTATCCCGCTCGAAGTGCCGCCAGCTCCGAATCAGCCGTGCAGATGCGGGCTCGGCCAGGATGATCGTCTTCGTCCCCGATGGTGGGAGCTGGCGGAGTGTTGCCTCATTGCAATGATCTGACTTATGCTGAGATATGATCACGAGATCAGGCTCGGGCAGCTCTTGAAGTGAAGAGACACAAGCTGGTTCTTTGTGTGTGGTTATTGAAATCTTGGAATGAAATATCTTCGAGGCTCCAGTAATCCAAGGATCTATCAAGATTCGAAAAGGCTCTGGGCAGATGCCAGGAGCTGGATTTGCGATGACGGGCTCAAAAGAGAGGAGAAATGAGGCATCCGTGTTCAAATGCTTGACAGTCAGGGCCATGACAACAACCTCGTGAATGACTGCGCTTAGAACTCAAATAGTTGGGCACGACGATAGAGACAAGTGGTCTTATAAGGTCTGGCTGATCGCGCGCGGAGCTTGACGCTGAGAAGGACGGCCAACAGCAACTTCAAAGTGCTCTTTAATGCATGACAGCCAAGGTCTGGGTGTCGTGGACGAATTGTTACGAAACGGAACGGAAATGTCGATCTTAAAAACAACCTCGCTTGAGAGACGTCGAGGTGGAAACAAGGCTAGCCAGGGTAAGGCAATATCTTGGAGCCAAGCAAGAGCTGAGGCGGAGATAATGACACAGCGTCGCAAAAGAAGGAAAGAAATTGATACTTATTTCGTCGAGGAAGGACAGCCTGCAATATGAATGGCTGCCGATTGTAGAAATGGTGTGCATCCTTGCACAATCATAGAGACTAGCAGTGAGAGGATACACTGTGAATAAGTGGAATGTCATTGACCTACGCGTGTATTGTTGCTTCCACCCACTTGATCATCCGCACATTCGTTTTGCTGGATTGTGGCGGTATGTGATGGGGGAAAGTTGACGCGAGTACTTACACGAGACGTCTAACGTGGACGGATGATGCTGGTCGAGTCCGTGCCAGGGGTGCCATCGCCAGCACACCTACTTGTGGACACTTGCACCAGCCAAGGTAGGGGCACTTCCACCTGGGGGAGACACAGAAGTCTGAGCGAATCGGGAGAGCCAGGTGCCGGCAGCAATTGCTTGAAACCTGGCGGGCGTGGCTTGCATCGATGTTGCCGGATCTCCCTCCACTTGCTTTGTTCCTTGCATGCCTGCCAAAAGTTGGAGTCATTCTTGTTAGATCATGCGCAGCTGAAGCAACGTTCCGAGGAATGTTGCGAATGTTACGCCACCTATCCATCTTGTTGTTTTGCTCAACTCCACGATCAAAGAGCGCGAGATAGTAGCTGAATGTCGAGCATCAGGATTTAGTGATGAAGACCGTTACAGTGCCCATCCTGTCATCAATAGCTGCGGTGCATCTTTGGCTCGATCTGCAGCATCGGTGTCTGTGCAACGGTCTCAGTCGTGTACACCGCGCTGATAGGCCTCATTCTGCCGTCCTGCAAATGAACTTCATGTCGTACCGCGGGGATGTCTGAGAGCAAATTGCGGTCATGATCAATGCTGTCGACACG
The DNA here is from genome assembly GCF_000392275.1 of Phaeoacremonium minimum UCRPA7. Classification (NCBI taxonomy): domain Eukaryota; kingdom Fungi; phylum Ascomycota; class Sordariomycetes; order Togniniales; family Togniniaceae; genus Phaeoacremonium; species Phaeoacremonium minimum. The sequence continues at coordinate 61,180 of NW_006921406.1, forward strand.
ACAAAGCGCACTTGTCCGCATGCTAACCTGTGTGTCTTATCATGCCAATCATGACACGACACCGTTCTGCCTCTGTTTTGCTCATTGTGCTGTGAGAGACTGTGCTGCCGATGTTCTTCCAGAATGGACTGTCAGACCAGTCGAGGCTGTGCTGCTTCAAGTCGCCAGAGCATTCTTTGCTGGCCAAACGCAAATAGCTGCTGTTAATGTGCGTTTCAACACCTACTTGGTCAGGCTTTCTTATTAGTAGGCTGGGCAAGTGGTTTTCTCCTTTTGAAAAGCCTTATGATGGTGCAAAGCCGTGATGTCCGTGTTGGAGGCGCCGCAAAGGAGGTGTCAGAGACATAACCGGCTTTGGGGTCTGGGAGGCGCTGATGAGCAGTTTAGCGCATCCGCTCCCAGAAGCAAGGAGCTTGGGATCGGGTGATGTCGAGGCCAAGAAGAGACAGCAAGGTCCTATTAGATGGTCCTTTAAGAACACAGGCGACAAAAGCCTGTTCTGGACTTGGTGTCGCAAAAGTGTCCTACCAAAATTACAGACTCTTCTTCCACCAAGGCCAGATAGGCAGTTGTACTCTTCCGCCAGGGTAATAAACGTTAGTTCTTGAAGGGTGAAGTTACTCAATGTTGAGAGTCGTAACACTATCAAGCCCTCGAATACATCGTTCATTACGATAGGTCTATCGACCTCTACAAAGGTAATAATAACCCCTTGTTGAGGAGGTAGTGACACCCTGCCGAACTAACCTTTATCACCCTGGCGGAGGAGTAGTGCCCCATCATTGCCTGTCTCGTGAGCATCTAAGTGCGAAAGTGAAGAAATCGAAAAGCACAGCAAAAGCTCTAAACCGTACCTGTCAGGAAGGTGATGTGGTGGTGAGAGGCTAGCGTGCACTGCAAGACGAGACTGGCCATTGCTGCATGTAACGTGCAATACTGCACTGCAATAGCGAAATGTGTGTGGGTGAGATGATGCCCGCTCTTATGCCACGGTCGCTCGCCTGTGGGAAGGAGCGACCTCACTAGGAGACTAGGTAGTAGGTAGAGGTCTAGATTGGGGACGCACCTGCACAACTCACCTTATCCATGGATTGCACCTTCCTTCCCCTATCTTATCCTCTTATCAGACAAGCCGGACCTTCCAAACTAGCCCAGTTGATTGCTACAGCTTAGCGGGAAAAAAGGGCATGTGATTATCTGCTTAGGACAAGAGGCGTTCAAAAGATGATAGCCTGATGAGCCCCGCCATCTGGATGGCTACTGTAGTTGTCACGACCCTGCTAGGGCTGTCCATTGGTACAACTTGAGGCCCACTCGAACCCCTCCCAAGCAAAGCATCCCAGGCAATGAATGTCTGCCTCTATGGAGCCTGGCAAGCCTGGGTAGAGCTCTAGTCGCAGAGAGCTGGAGACCCTTGGAGCTTGGAGCCGAGCTCCAATGGAGCCTCAAAAGGTCGTCCAAATCGCTCTTCCACATTATTTTCGGGACTTGTTTGCCAGACCAGTCTGGCCGTCTGCAAAGAAAAGAAAGGGAGTCAGTCAGCCAGCCAGCCAGCCAGCCAGTCAGTCAGTCAGTAAGATGGGATGCTGGTGGGTGGCCTCGGAAAGGCGGCGGTCTCGCGAGGATGGTGTCTCTGCTTCAGGGACCACCTCTCTGACCTGCGCCATGCTGCACCTTGGTCCTCCTAAGCTCTATGCGAGCTCTAGCTGGGATTGGGGAGCTTGGGCTCTGGGAGCTCGTAGCTCTAGACTGCGTGCTTGGGCCAATCATGTTTCCCCATTACCACCTCGCAGCCGGGCAGCTGGGGACGGCGGGAGGCAAAAGGACTTCTCCCTGGCCTGCGCCTGACGAAGCTCCGCCAGCCATTTAAGACAATCTTCAAGACACACCCCCACCTGCTGCTGGTGTTGCGTTCTCGATCCGGCAGACACGCCATCCGCCCTCTCCTGCATCGAGTCAGAACTCTCGACCGGACTGGACTGGGCTTGCCCTGGCTCGAGCCTGAGTGACTCGACCACTCAGGCAGTCGGCCCTGAATTGGCGGCATCTGGGCCAATTGCTCCTCCAGTGCGCGGGCCATGGTGCCGGCTTGCTGCGCCCAAGCCGACTCGAGTAAGCTACCTCCCTATAGGTACCTAGATAGTTCTCTGGGTTTCATTGTCGCTCGTCAGATCCAGTTCCCTTGCTGGATTGGATGACAGCACAGTTTGACCAGGCCCGTTACAAGACGAGACACCGCCGTTCAGCTGGAACGAGATCGGATGCCTGCAGGTATCAGGTATCTCTCGACTGCCAATATGCTGCGGTAGAGACCTGAGGAGACCTGGCTACCCTGCTTTCTTTTTTCCATTCACCCCTCCCAGGGCTTAGTCTGGTCAGTTAGTGGGTGTTGATGTGCCGGCTTTGACAGCGCCTCTGGCGTATACTGGCGTAGAGGGTCTCATATCGTTGGCTGCGCATCCCCCTGCCCTGGATCCCGCCGGAGGACTACAATGAGGGGAAAGCTTGGAAAACAGCTTCTCCATTTCCGGATATCCCCTCAGCCTTCGTTGGGTAGCTAGGATGCTCTCGAGCAGGATAGCTCTGATGCCTTCGGTATAACCAAGGTATTATTTCTGAGTGCAAGCAAGACTTATACGGCAGCCGCGGCTCAGGCCAGGTCAAAAGCAAAAAGCCAAAAAAGGCAGGGGTGCCTCCCCAGCCGGCTTCTGGTCCCCTTGCCACCACCACCTCTGACGACATCACTGTCCCGGCTTGTTGTGCTGAGAACGGACTGGGTGGGCTGCACCACCGAACCGTGGCTAAAGGTTTCTTCACCCCACGAACAGCCGCTTCGCCAATGCATGAGGCATGGTGAAGAAAGAATAGAGACAAGCCTGCAAAACAAAGGGCCGACAGACACATTTTTTCTCTCCATCTCCAGCTGCCCTTGATTGACACAGCACAAACCATTGAATGAACGAATGAATAAATGAATAAATACATGCTGCATAATCCAGAACCGCTATCCTCGTAGTGGTCCATGGGTGTCCTTGTATCGATGGGGTGATCGGAGCGACGGCTTCTTATTGCTGGAATGCTCTCTTCTGATTGATGAATTGGACGCAGGCCCTTCTGACCACCACCACCACCACTGCAGCTCCTTTGAGAGAGAGAGAGAGAGAGAACACCCATCCATTACCGGGACTGAAGCTGGTTATTGATACCTAAGCTTAGGTATAGGTAGCTGGCTGCTTCCGGTTGACAAGTCGTCTACACTACTATGCAGTAGATGCTCCTCGAGACTCGACTCGACTCGACTCGGACTCGACTCGCCTCGAGTCGAACAGGAGGAGCAGAGCAGCAGCTGGAAATAGTCACCTCCACTCCCCCTTCACTTGACACACCCTCCCCCCTCCTCTTCCTCCTCTCTTCGCCTCTCGTCTCCCAATCCTCCTCCCTTTAACCAGGAAGCAAGCCCGTCAAGTCTCCGTCCGTACGTACCTTATCCATACAGCCTCTCCGGTGGTCTGCCCGGGTTCTGGCGCTACCTATTCGGTCCTGCCTTGGCCTGTCGTATCTCTCCTCTCCTCCCTCTCATGCTTCCCTCCTTCTTCCAGTCGTTCTTGACCTTACCGACCTGGACCTGATCTACCTACCCACCTTATCCAACTTATCGCCCATCCCACACACACCTACACCTGCCTTAACATCCCTTCCACCCTTTCCCCTCCCCTCCTCAGCTGCTAAGGTATGACTTACCACCACCACCCACCACCCTCCTCTTCGAAACACCTCTTGTAACACCCAGCACAGCACCGACGGAGGAGCTCAGAGCTCTCTCCCACACATACATTCCCACACGAAAACTCTCGTCGTTTTTTGGCTTTGGGCGTCAAAAGGCCAATGCGACAGCTTCACTCTCCTCGCCCGCCCGCCGCCTTACCATATCAATTGACTGCCGACCTCTCTATCCTTATCGACAAGAGCTCCCGCCCCCCCATCCCCGCCAAAACCCCTCGAAATCGCATGGTGGGGTTAGGAACTGTTCAAGATGCCGCCCAGAACCTCCCTCACCTCGTCCTTTTCAATCACCGACTCGAATAACGAAGTCGTGTGTCCTCTCCGGAACCAAGATGGCTCTAGCTGTCGTAAGCGATGCATCGGCGTAAGTACCCCCGCTCCTCTTGCACCTGCCCGCCCGATCTCATCGGCAATGGGCATTGACAGCTCGAGATTGAGCTCGGCCATCGCAGTAGCTACTGTTCAACGATAAGATCTTCTAACATTCGTTGTCATTTCACAGGAGAAGCGGTATCGTTCCATGCAGGAGCATATTCGTCGAGCGCATCCCGAGCACTACATTTCCAAGCTCCCTGCGACTGAAGAGAGTTTTCTCCTGATGATCAACACCCCTCCAAGCGAGCGACCACCAGCCCAGCAGAGCTCCGTCCCCAACGGACCTCTCCGAACTGGTCATGCTGACCATGGAAAAATCTATCCACATGAACACAATTCTTTCTTCCGAGATGGCTCCAGTGCACCTGGTACACCGCGAAACATGGACGACTACCAAGGCGGGTCATTGCTTCCGGCGGCCAGCGCTGCTGCTGCCCTAGCTCAGCTGCACAACCACAAGATAGAGCCTGACTGGGAGTCTGAAGTCGTAAGCTTCTCTCATCTCGTCCAGCCATCTGGGGCATGTTTGTCTAATTTAATTCTTCTACAGGATTGGATGTCTGACACTGAGAGAAGGAGGATACCTCGATCTTCAATCGAGCTTCCTCCTATACAATTGAATAATTCAGATGTCACCAGTGAGCCTTTTCCAACTTTAAACTCAGGCAGACAGCGGGACATTCTGCCGTCCATCTTGTCTAATTCCCCCCCTGGTCGATCTTCAACGCTTCCCCCGCTTCAGCGGCCTCTTGGACCTACTCGTCCAAGAAAGCAGTCGGTCACAAAGAACCGATCGCAGCACAAGAAGCAGAAGTCTAAGGGATCGGCTGCCGATTGGTTAAAGCGTGGTAAGATCAATATTGCCGAAGACCTCTTGAGGCCTGGTAGCAGTGACCGAACCCGTCCTTATTCTGCCGAGCCGTCAGCTCGATCGCCGTGGGAAGATCTCATCGATGCTGCTGCTTCTGCCACCGAGGATATCGACGAAGATCGCACTCCAGTAAGCCATCTTATGAACTTTCGCCGCGTTGCGTTTGGCTTACATTGTGACCAGGTTCCGCAGTCTCCCATATCAATTCACCGGGCATCTTTACCGCCTTTTCCTCATCAGCACTTTTCTCAAAATCACTATCAAGCATCTCCATTACAGCAAGCATTGACTCCGCCACCCTATATCAATGAAGCTCCAGACCCTTTTCCCTCCGTTGAGAGCCAGGAAAGTGGGGAAAACTTCCATATCGAATCGCGTGGACTTTCAGATTCGTCACCCAGTTACTCATCACAGAACACACAGATATACTGTGCTGCATGTCAGGGCATCTCGCTTCTCAAAGACTCTTACGCCTGTACGGAATGCATCTGTGGTCTATGCCAAGCCTGTGTCGACGTCCTGATGGCTGAACAAGGGGCACGTAGAAAGTGCCCGCGTTGCGCTACAATCGGCGGTCGATTCAAACCCTTCCAGCTCGACATCCGGTGAGGCATGAACCAATCAACGATCACCCGTTTGATCTGAGATATAGCGGTCAGAGTTTTCTTTTCGTCCTAAAGTATAGGGGTTGTGGCATGACTGGCTGGCATTATACATTTTCCTATTTCACTCTTTTCGGATAGCATCGGAGGCATGGGTGGCGTTTCGTGTTTGAGTACTGCTGACAACACAGCTTGCGACGATGTTTTTTTCTCTAGGTTCGTGTTAGAATCGATGCTCCCTGGTCACAGACACCAGATGCGGGAGAGAAGTTTTGTTTGGTCTTTGGCCAATCTTTCCTTGAACTTTTTTGGTTTCAAAATGGGTCGGCTCAATGCTTTTCTGACTTTATAGGAGGCTTCGATTGCACACTCTTACGTCGACAAATGGCAGGCCAAAACTTACGGCCACATATTTCTTTTACATCTGCTTCTTGCTCCAGCACCGACGGAGGGGATATTCTCTTTCAATAGAGTGTCCTTTGGGGCTGCTTTGGGCGTCGTATACATACGTACTCAGTTAAGGAAAATGATGCTAAGAGATTGGGATATACTTCCGTTCCCATGGTCTCCTTACTATTCTGATGTTTCCTGATGTCCGAGGGCTCTACTATACACAGCTACCCTGTGAATATCTTCCCTGATCTTCAAAAGCTAGCGTCCAATTTATGGTTGACCGGGAGGATATGCGATCCTTGCCTTAGCCTTCTCTATCTTGAGCCCAGCACTCGAGGCTCGGGTTTCTAGTTCGAGATAATCTGCTTCGTTTGATCCGCTATAGCTGCAGAACCACCATGTTCATGGGAGAATGCTTCTTCGGGGGAGATCAAAGCACGACACCAAGCCAACATCTCACTCAGGTTCCTGCTCCTTCCACTTGTTACGCAATGCCTGGATGTCCATACCGCATTTCTCTGCCTTCTCCACAACCGCTCGAGCCTTTCCCACTACCGGCGCATCGATCATCTTGCCCTCGAGTGTCCAGGCACCTCGTCCCGCAGCACTCGCCTTCTCGTCCGCAATCACCACTCGAACGCTCCACGCAACCTCCTCCTCGTCCGGCGCGAAGAGCCGCTGCACCATGTCTACCTGTGACGGGTGGATGCACTGTTTGCCATTGAATCCCAGCGCCCGTCCATCGCGGCACTCCTCCTCCAGACGCGCCAGGCCCGCCTCCCCCTTGTATGATGTGCACACGAGATCGATCGTCGAAGGCAGCGAGAACGCACGCGCAGCCGTCGCGATCGCTGACCGTGCGTACAGAAACTCGCGCAGAGACGGCGACCGCGTTAGCGACAAGTCGAGGGCAAAGTCCTCCGCCGCGAATATCAGGCCTGAGAGATAGGGCGACGCGGCGCAGATGGAGGGGAGGTCGACGATGGCGCGGGCGGACTCGATAAGTGCGATCAGCTTGATCGGTTGTTGCTGTGGACCATTTGTGCTTGTGCTCGTGGTAGAGTCGGGTGACGTTGGGTGACGTTCGGGCGCAATGTGACGGAGCACATCAGTGACAAATGTGAGATCGGAAGCCGAGTTGACTTTGGGCACTACGATTGCTTCGAGGTTTGGTAGTGATGCAAGAGCAGTGAGGTCTTCGAGAGCATGAGGAGTGGACACGGCGTTGATGCGCGCTGCGAGCTCGCCTATCGACTTAGGCCGGGAACCGGAGCTGTGTATGCTGTTCAGATGATCGCGGAGCGCGGCCCGGGCGGCGGGCTTCTGACTGGGAGTTACGGAATCCTCAAGATCGTATGTCACATTGTCAGAAGCAAGAGTCAGAGATTTCGATAGCATCTTCTGCGACGAGGCAGGGACTGAGCTGCAGTTAGTTCACCTGTCGAGAAAGGCGGGCCATTGATCAAGGTATACCGTAGAGTAGTGCCCGTCGCAGCACGGACGAAGCTGGCGACGCCATCTTCAATCAATTGACCTGCAAATGTGAAGAATGTCCGAAACGCAAAAGAATCATGTCACTGTTCGTCACTCGAGCTACTTCTACCGAGGTTGCCAAATGCCGTCATTGTTCGTATCTCGATAACGAGTTGGTAGTACTGCCACAAGCCACCGCTCGAGGGGTGCGGATCAACCCATCCTCCAGTGCTCCGAACAGCTTACCGTAGCTTCATCGCAATTGGACAGGGGGTGGGTACCACGCTGCGTACCACCTCGCTGGAATTACGAAGCTCGAGGCAGCACCTGAAGAAGGACAACACCACGACATGAACAGCTGCCGCGTCGCTCGTTTGCCCTGATCCAAGCATTTCTGAACAGCCAACCATGGAATCTGCACAGGCCTCGCCAGGCTCACTGAGCTGGCGCTTGAGCTCGCATCCCATTACCCTTCTCACCTTCCTTGCCTTTCGAGTGTGTAAGTCTAGCCCGTCTCTGCTCCCTGTTGAAGCCGAGCATGATCCCCTTCCTGTGGGTGATTATGTCTGAGCATGCTGACGTTGCCATAATAGCAAGTTTACTAGTCTATCTCCTCGGCGCCCTTCTCTTCACAGATAACATGTATGCCTGCCATATGTGTCGACCGCGCAAGTCGACTCCCTTTCGAGCAACGAGCTGACACTTCTGCCCAGGGTCATGATCTTTATCGTCACCATTCTTCTACTCGCCGCAGACTTCTACTACCTCAAGAATATCGCCGGGCGACGACTGGTCGGGCTGCGATGGTGGAACGAAGTCGACCCGGCGACTGGCGACTCCAAATGGGTATTTGAGAGCAGCGAGCCTGGCACCAAAACCATCAATCCCACAGACAGCCGGTTCTTCTGGCTTGCAAACTACGTGCAGCCGCTGTTATGGGTGGGCTTGGCTATTCTGGCGCTCATAAGGCTGCGCATTACATGGCTACCTCTTGTTGGTATGTTGTTCTGTTGATTACGCCGTGCATTCGCGATCTTCTGGTCGTCGAGAGCATTCAAATTATTCGACCGTTCCTAGAAGACTTGGACACTGACAACCTCTGTAGCGATTGCACTGGTATTGACCATCACCAATGCCTTGGCTTTCTCTCGATGCGACAAGTTCAGCCAGGCTTCCGACCTAGCGGGCAGCGCGTTCTCCTCGACTAACCTGGCCGGCAACATCGCCAGTAACATGGTTGGGCGTTTCTTCACAAGAAACTAGATCTCGATATTGGAAAGAAGGTGAGATGAAGATCAGTGTGACGAGGGAGAATCGACCATTCTATCTTCGAGCATGAGTGCTTGAATAAAGGGATGCCTTATTTCTGGGGTCCAACGAGCAGCTTTATCATTGCTGACGGCGTCTACTGGCGAGAGCGGGCATTTGCGGAAATATCCAGTGTACATTACAATACGGTCCATGGATGTGTTATAATTCATTGTATCACTTGCGTGTCTTGATATTCTCTGTGCTTCTGCAGTTGTTTGCTCCCCACGTCATGTCCAACGACCCATTGCCGAGCCTCTCAGCTAACAAGTGAAATCCATTACAAGTAGTACTGCCTCGAGTTACCGGGAATTTTGGGTCGGCTGCCCTCTTGGGTAACCTCGATTAGGCTGGACATCACTTCATAAAACGAACGTCTGCGTAGGGCAAGGCATGATGATGGTATGGTATTTCCAACTCCAGTCAGAAAAAAAACAAAAACAGTCAAAACGAATAAAGAGAGATCCCAATATCCCATGTTCGCGCCTCCCTTTTTTTGCCTATAAACGATGGCGAACACGAGACAGAGGGGCGAGACTACCTCCCCCTGCCGGCCTCCCGGTCTGCGATGGCGGCATCCAGCTGCCGCTCCTCCTCTTCCAGCCGCCGGATCTCGTCCTCCGTCATGCCCTCCTCCACCAGGTGCGCGTACCGCCCGGTGATGGGCTGCTGCGGCGACACCGACCTCGCCGCCGCGGGCTGTGATGCGGGCTGTGGGCTGGGCGCTCCCCGTTCCGACTGCTGCTCGTAGTGCACGGGCTGCGACTGCTGCGTCTCGGGGGTGCCCACGACGCCGCTGCCGCGGTGGTCGCTGTACGGCGTGTACGACCTGTCCCCGATGCTGTGCGGGTGCGGGCTGGGCGCCATGATCGGGGCTGCGGCGCCAGCGAAGTGCGCCGAGTCCCGCCCGTTCGGCAGCGGCTGTTGCAAGGACATGCTGCCGTTCATGCCGTTCATGCCCGCTGGGTGCTGCTGCTGCTGGCTGTCGTCCGAGTACGGGCTGTGCGGCGACGACTCGGTGACGCCGGCGTTGGCCTCCTTCTCGGCGATTAGCTCCTGCGTGCGGTGGTGCCTGTCGCTGCCGTAGGGGGCGGCCGAGACGCCATCGCCGCGCCGCCGTCGGAAACAGAAGTACCAGATGGCGGCGCCAAGAAGGACGAGTCCGATAACACCACACGCCACGGCGATGCCGGCGATGGCACCGGTCGACAATCCGCCACTCTTCTTCGTATCGGAGGATACGGAGGCCGAGCTATCTGTGCTTGCCGGCCCCGAAACCGTAGAGGTCAGGGCTACGCTGGTGCTTGCGGTGGGCTCGGAGACGGACGTCGTCTGTGTGCCCGAGGTCACCGAGGGAATCTCCTCCGGGAGGTATGGCTTGTTGGAGTTGAACTCTTCCTGGAGGGCTTTGAGCTGGGAGAGATCGGTGACATTCGTCACTGTGAAAGTGCGACTATAGGTGGCTCCTGTTGAATTCCACAAGACTTTGAAATGCAGTCTCTTGCCGAACCCGCCATTAGTATCAGTACCGATCGGGATGAGGTCACGGATGGTAATGCTCCCTCCCGTGTTATTCTGGTATGCTATATCAAATAGGACGGCGTCAGCCAGTAGTCTTCCCAAGATCGACCCTCACCGAAAGCGGCTTCGCAGGTCCAGTCTTGTTCACCACACTCACCGTCTACATCCATTTTAACCTGTGAGGTCGCCCGCTTGGCGCCCTTCGATCCTGCTGCCACGACATTGTTCACGGCTGCGGTCGCAGGTGGCATTCCCACCTTGCCCTCTGGCGACTGATGAACGATATAGTCGGCCCCTTCGCCTATGAGCCACACATCTGTCACGGGTGCGAGCTTCGTCGCGGTCCAGTAAAACGTCCTCGGCACCGGGCCATCCAGCTCATCCACGCTGTAGACGGCGGCGTCGGACCCAGAGTCTGTCGTGAAGCTCGAGTCATCGAACTGGATGATGATGTTATCGCGTGCAATCTGACCGGGGTCGTCCACATTTGCTGCCACGATCCGGGAGACGAAGCATGCCGCTGCCGCTACCACTGCCGGCCATGGTCGTGTGGTTGAATGTATTCGCATCGCAATGGAACAGGCTCGCGTCCCTCCGCGGCCCACCTCTCTCTTTCTCCTGCACTCTCTTCCTGATGGTCAAGCCTTGCCTTGCCTGTCCTTCTCGTCACTTTCTTTTCTCGATTTAGAGCCAAAGCCTCATCGCCAATCCGTCAGGGCCCTGCGGAAAAAAGACTTCGATATGTCCCAACGCGGAAGTAATGTTCGAAACGGGCGCGCGTGTACAATCGATTCGACTTGCGGGGTGATGCAAGCAGAACCAGGGCAGAGTAGAGACTGATTGATTGAAAGAGACGAAAATGCCACAGCAAAGCAGCAAGAGAGTGAAAGGCAGACAGTGTAATGTGGTAAGACGGGGCTTGTCTCCTCCGTCAGCTCAGCTGAGACGGCGAAGGATCGGGGGGTGCGAGCCAGCCACAGCAAGGGTTCGTTCACACGCTTGACCTTCTGGCCCATTCACTTTGCTTTTCCCCCTCCTCGCACTCGAGGCTGCGCCTCGTAACGGAACAGACCGTGCAAATCCCCAATGGCCCCAGCGATCGGCCTACCTGCTTGAGCGTTGCGGGTGTCTATGTAGAGATGGCCAGCTTTGAAGGCGGCTCGTTGTGCTGTTGCTTTGCCTGTGACCCCGTTTTGTTGGCGGGGATGTTACTCCTTCAACTTAACGAAAGTGATGAGCGGCAACTCCCCTTCTACTACCGCTGTCCCAGCGTCTACGTGCATTCAGATGTATAGTGTTCGATCATGTGGAAGATACTATTCATGGATCACGTTTGAGATAGACCGCCCGAGCAACCGACTCTTTGGCAGTGTGGCCAGTATGCGGCTCCATACTGTGTAATCTCGAAACCCAGCAGAGGAAAGGTCAGCAACCAGCAGGGCAATGCAGCGAGACTGGGATGGGCAGTCAGAGAGATCTGCTTCTAGAGCGTAGAAAACCCGGGTTTTCTTGAAGGCCCCGGCTCTCCTTTGTGCCTCGAGGCTTGGAAAGGGGACTTTAAAAGGGACGGTAGAGCCTTACGGTCAGCAATGCCAATACTGCCAATGCCAATAATACTGGAATCAAGAGAGTGAAGAGGCGTCTGGATAGGCTCAAGGCGAGAAAAAAGGGTCCTCCGCCCGCCGCCCAACAGTGGGACTAGACTAGCGCATAATCTAGTGAGTGTTAGGCCGGGGCTCCACCCAGTCACAGGCGGCCGCACGCTGCTTGTTCGCGGAGGCGCTGCTGCTGTGTGCCTCCTATGCAGTACCTAAGTAAGTCCTCAGCAGCGTATGATCGCCCGGGCTGATTGGCCTGGCTGCTCTGTCTGTGTTTGTGTACTATGCAGTATATGTGTGCAAGAGAAGTGAAGTGGTGCAGTGCAGTGAGTGCAGAATGGGTGCCTTTCTCCGTCTCACTGCGCCAAGCTAACGTTTAACATCCTCCAACACGGAGATAATGTGCCTTAGGTATCCCATCCTCGACCAGACACCCACGGGCAGCACCTACGGATTCGGGATAGGCCCGTGTCATACTCGATGCTCCGTCTCCGTATTGGCTGCTGTTTACGCGTGGTACGGCATCTTTTGTTGGGAGAAGGAAAGTGAAGAGAGGAGAGAGAAGGGGTGGAGAGTCAGAAAGGCATTCATTCACAAATCAAACGCATAACAGAGCCGGATCCTCTATGTTTGATGAGAGACATCCCGCCAACAACCTTGAAAGCATCTCTCGATTGGAGTGCAACCAACACGAAGGAGCACAGATCACAGGAGGAAGCTGGGGCTGAGCTATTTTAATGTTTAAACTACACGGCCTACACTACCACGACTACCACCCCATCCCGGCCGCTGCGGCTGATGGTTTGATGGCTGGGCTGCATTAGTCAAGTCGAGACCAGCCCGTAATCAGAGCTAACCAACGGCACCGTCTCCAATTTATTGATTTGAGCCTGCTGCCAATAATTGAATCCCACACTGCCGTTTGCACCGTAGCGGCGAGTGTAACCTCCTACTATTAACGCATCATCTCGTGTCTACAAGTGGCAGCCTATATGTTGCACCCTAACTTCCTCGAAAACGCTGCCAAGACCATAACCTATGTTGGATGGGGCTGGATTTGGTTCTTCGTTGTCTTCTTCTGCTCCGAGTATTGTAACAAACAAATTTCTGGACGCTTGCTTCTTGACTACCGGAACTCGTGATACTTCGTTGTATTCGACCATTACAGCTTGGGCATCATTCATAACTAATGCATCCTTGAGCAGAGACAAGTTCCTTGCCATTAAGCCACCACGACCGAGTCATTGACATTTCATTTCCACTGTAATAAAGCAAGCTAGACCAGCTGAGACATTTGGATTATTGTCCCAAGCACTTCGTGGGAACCCAGGTTCTTAACCCACCCAGAACTCACATCAAGCGGACCTTGAACACATCCTGATATGTTCCCTTTTGAGATACAAACCCAGCTACACACCAGGGCCCAATTTGTAGCTCCGGAACTGAGAGAAGTCTGTATCGAGCTCTCTCGGTATCCATATGCATATTTCTACCAGACCAGAGTGTCACGGCCTTGTGCCACCATCCCTGATTATCAAGTGACCTTTGACGCAACTTTTCAAGCAGAGAATCTGCATTCACGGGTCGAGCCAACCGTATGACATCGGACAGCTCTGCTCGCAATGGCTCAGAGTCCTTATCCAGCGGTGGACCCCCTTCCTTTTCGGCCTTCCTCAGCAGGAAGAAGATATCGATGTCTGCTCCAAAGTCCAAATATAGCTCGAAGATGTCTAACAAATTCGTGGAAAACAACCCGTAAGACGCTAAAACTTCACCTACAATATGTAAAGCGACCAGATGAGATATGACAAAAGTGGCTCGATGTTGCTCAGGCACATAATTGCTGTAGTGAGCGTAGACCTCGCTACATGGAGAAGCGCCTTGTTCCAGAAGATATCGGCTTAGATGCACACTCCCTCCGAAAGCAGCAGTAAAAAGTAAACTCATACTACCTGCAGAATCGTTTGTTGTGCTCAGGGCTTCCGGGTCAAGTTGATCCTGGACAAATCCGGTGGCGCCGCAGAGAGCCGCCCAGTGCAAAAGCGAGCCTTCGAAAGTGATCAAACCATCGCCGTGTGCAAGCCGGGTTGGCCCCAGAAACACATTCCGATTTTCGGGGCCCCAATTGAGGTTGACACCGTCTAGAAGTCGTCCCAGAGAGAAATTCGACTCCTTCATTAGCTGTGTTTGTTTCTCCAGGATTATCTTGGCATCCGAGAAGACACGATCTACCAATCGTCGACCCGTTACGGGACCAGCCTTGGTTATGCAATATAGGTGTTGCATCATGTCCTCCCATTGCCATCCGCCAAGAGCCCATTTAGGAGAGTCAAGAACTGGCTTGAATTTAAGCTCGGCCAATTTCAAGTGTGTAAAGATAGATGTTTGCTCGAGATGTTGCTGACGCTTCAATACTCCAGGCTCATTGACCCAATCCTCCTGGAGAAAATCCCGAACACTTCGGTGTAGGAAACCGACACTGTATCTCCAATAATGGCACTTTCGTCTGTATCGTTTTAGTATCTCTGTCATCTCCAGTAACCCACTTGTAAAATATTGAAGCATATGTCGCACACGCTCTTGTTCTGGAGCTACTCTCTTCATCCGGCATGATCCTCCACGGGGTACCAAAAGGAAAGAGCTCTTGCGAGTTGTCCTCATACCAATTGGCATCTTCAAGAAAGGAAAATGCGATCGCATTACGGTCATCTTCATTTTGACACTCAAGTGCCAAAAGCAGCAGAGTCTCGGCGCGCCTGGAAATAGACGGTGACTGCTTATTAACTTGAAGAAGTTGACTAAACAGAGCCCCTAGATCATCGGGGATTTCATTAAGCCGTTGTTGCAGCAACGCCAGGTCATTTTCGTGGGCAATGGCTGTATGAAGCAGTGACCTCACCACCAAGACTACCCAGAGGAATACACCCTCCGCTCGCTCTACGATTTGGTTGCCAATTGAAAGACATTTTTCTCTTGTCGCTTCATGGTCCTGTCCTGCCAGTGTCTTCTGAAATTGTTGGGTGACATACTCCGATATGTCATTACGGTTCAGCTCGTGCAGATGTGTTATTATGCCAGAGACCTTGAAAGTATCGAGGAAAACGGTGTGTGGCCTGGCTGAACAAATGACCTTGATATGCTCCGACTGACACCATCCTCTCAAGGTCTCAGCCAGCCACAGATGATCGACATTATTGCCTTCGTACTCATCCATACCATCAACAAAGTAGCATATGCGATATTTCTCCTCAACGAGAGATATTATGCGCTCAAATGCGTTCTTTAACTCTGTAAACCTGAAAATCTCAGGCTCAAATCCGCGGCTTTGGCTCATGACCTCCTTTGGGAAAAGCAGCCTGGCCATCTCAGGGCATTGTCTGAGAGTGTGAAATAGGACAGAGCGATAGAACCCTTCGCAGGACCTTTCAAGAGAGTCACCCGATTTCCAGAAGAAGATTTTGACTATAATCAAGCTTCTCTGTCTTGCCTCAGCCCATTCTTGAAGCTTCTGATGGACCTGAGGACTTCGAGCTAAATACTTCATCATTGTCGACTTGCCGCAGCCAGCCTTTCCACAGATGAAATACGTCCCCCTATCTTGTAATAGGAACTCTTGGAAAGCATTTGCAGTATCTTCATGAAGGATGGCTTCCTCGCTGTCTTCCTCGCTGTCTTCCTCGCTGTCTTCTGGACAAGAATATGACGAGATACTTTTGGCCTCATTTCCCAATGGAAGGTTGTGTTCTGCTGTGCCTGAACCTACATTATCGCCAAAACCGTCATCCAAACGAAGTTTCGAAGGCTCTTCTTGGGAACTGCCTTCGCTGTCAACATCCAAAGGATCAGTATTCGAGGAGTTGGTTGTTTCAACCTCTGCCAGTTGATCCTCGTTCTCGGCAACACTTTCGCAACTGAGCGAACCTTTGTCGGATGGTGACAGCCATGCTGTCATCCATGTGAATGTGTTTTCTGGAGGATTGACAACATGATCTTCTCGGTGGAATATACTGTTGAAGAAAAGACGAGCCAAGACCCGATTTGTCTTTGGGACATCACTAACTAACGTTCTGAGGAGGTCGACTGTCTCTTTCAGTTTTGCGAGAACACCGCCTGATTCAATCTCTTGCGTCTTATGATCATCGTTAAGGACACCTAGTAGAGTCTGAATGTCGTCTCGAACAAGCTTCATCTGGTCCCCCGCTAGGCTAGACATTTTGAGCGCATCATCTTGCATAGCATCCAATTGCTGTTTGACAGAAGAGGTTTCCGTGCTAGGGTGATGTGGTCAACCTTTGAATCCCAGTTGCCTGTGTTGAGAGAAACAAAAGTCTTAACTTACTAGAATATCACAGAAAGACGCAGTCCAATTTGCTGGCGGTATTTCTCCAACCTCGTCTCGAGTGATGCCACATCTTGTTTCTTCCGGCGAACCTTCCAAGCTGTTGTGATGCTCGATGCCTTCGAGCCAGTTCGTTTTGCTCTCAAGCCCTCGAGAGTTTTGCACAAATCCGTCGATAGCCGGGAACATTTCTCACAAAGACGCAGCAGCTCGGGGTCTTGGGAAGCCCGTGAGTTTTGTGACATGGATTGTGTGACCTTGGCCAAGTCATCGGCAAGAAAATTAATTTGATCGTTTTCGTCCGTGGATCCAGTATGAGATTGATATATTTCGTAAGACCCTCGCACTAACTTGGTACAAAAGTCGAAGAAAGTGATGACGCTGGACGCCAGTCCTGCTGCTGTGACAGGGTCCATGGCGCGCCCCAAGTCTGCTTCACTTGTAATCGTAGTATCTTGTTAAGAGTTTCGAATTTGAGGCGTGGAGCCTGATCGAAAGATGAAGAAAAACAGGTGACCGCCATAGCCATACGAGCGAATGATAATCGCAGTCATGGGCCGCGGCGGCCCAGCCTGCCTTGACATCCGCCTTACGACAACTTGAGCAAAGCAGACCGCAATACTGTTTTCACCACCAACCCCACCTAACACGTGTTCATGACCTGGCCTATCTGGTGTAGGCCACAAGCCACCTCTCAGCTGAAGGTTTGCAGTGTCTCTTCAGCCATGAGGATAAGCTAACATACTTGTTCCAGAACTACACATACACAAAGTGTCCGCTTGAAGTCTCCGAGTATGCCAATTTCACAGATAACAGTAGATGCACACTTATTTGAAACTCTCTAGAGGTGCATGAGTTCGCAGTGAGTTTGTCTATGATCGAGTCAGACCCAGAAAAGACTCTGAACAGACATAGTCTCATTCTAATCATAAATATAAAATAACTATATAATTCTAGTCACTATGATAGAAATGATAATATATATTGACTCTCTAGCTTAAGTATAGCCTTAAAGGAGCCTTATTATATTGTGAAGTGTAAAACTGATGTATATTATATAGCTTAACTAATAGAACTTATATACCTTTTTATTACTATCAGTTGGTTCTTTCTAAAAAGTTTATAAGCATTAGAAAGAGGACCATTGGTTGAGAATATTTTACTATGTTAAATTGGTTATTGTAAAGAGAGATAATAGTATTATGTCTTATTATATATCTTATAGAGTGTTGGATAGAGTGATCTAAGTCAAATCTGATCAAATAAATATATTGACTCTCACTGTATTGTCTACAGTTGCCAAGTATGCTTATGGCTTCTGGGAACATCAATGGAACATGCTTGAGGTATATGAAACTCTTTTGCAGCTGTAATCACAATAGCACATTGTCGTCTGAAGCACTGCTTTAGAAAACTGATTCTGCTGATGTTGATCGCTCTCTACCTTAAGCAACCTATCAATTGTGGACAGGAGATTAAAAAGGGGGTTTTCATCACATTGACATATGGCTTAACCCTAATGGGCATTGGAGGCGTGTAATGTGTTGTATCTGTTAGAGTCACCTTTAATCATAATTGACCCTGAAACCCTGGTTTGATTTACTAACTAGCACATATCTCGCGATTGTTCTTCTCGGAATCAAAATGTCTCTATCGAGTTTCGATGAGGGCTTGCTGCCTGCGAGGACTGTACATGGTTTAGAGTTGCCACGGCTTCGATCGACCTCTACCACGGACCTCCTTGACACGTCTCATTTAAGGCCGTCTAGATGATTCAGAAGTATGACTCCTCACATAATCTTTCTCCGAATCAATTCAATTTAATCTATATACTGTTTACTTTCGGTATTTTCCACACTGATTGCACATCAAAACAAACAACTAATCCGGGTCTCATCCATCTTGACTTACATTCCCACAACGTTTAGAACAAACAATATGCCGGTTCTTAACCCTATTGCCTATGATGATGCTACTACAACTTTCGCCAGCATCAACAATATCTACCTCACTCCGAAGACTCTGAGTGTGGTAGGGGCGATCCTGCCCTTACTAGCATATCCTTTCATGCCTTCCGGCCCGTCGTGGTCATGTGCAATGATTCTCAGTTGTGCATCGGCCGTCAACCTTCTGTTCTTTCACACATACAACACAGTTGAATGGTTGCTCCGAGGTTCGTTTGCTGATACATCTTTCTGGGTGTTGCCAGTAACGTATCTCTCGTATTGCATCAGCATTCCTCGATATCGACGCGTTTTGTCGGGCGACCAACCACCCCCGAGACGAGTTTCGTGACGCCGGAAACCTGGCATTCTGGATGAGTCTCTATCAACTTGCCAAAATTGGCATAAGATTTCTCGAAATGAATTCATTCATATCGCTCTACAACTTCAAGCTCGCCATAATACGGAGCACCTGTATCACCATGTTTGCTGTCATCAGCTACAAGTCTTTGGTCGAGATGTTTACGACAGTCTTTCATCGGTGTATCACTCGTCGAGTAAAGTGGTGGTATTGGATTCCCGAAGATGACACAGAAGACAAATTCTACTCAGCATGGAGTGCAGTGCTTGCAGTGCTGGTACTGGGATTTACTATACTCTTTTTATATCTGGAGGTGAGAGTTATGACCAAACGGTCAGAAGCTTGGCATGAGTTTCGGAGGGGGAATCTCTAAAATCGAGTGGTCACAGCTAACACGGATTCCATTATCTGTATAAAAAGCATGGATACATATATTCATCGCGATGCCATATATTTGGGATATTCTTGTGGTTGCTTCTTTAGCGTGTCAGTACGTGTTGTCTTCAAAAAGAGAATCTGCCGATCAATGCTAGTATCCTCTAAACTGTTCCACCGGCAACTTTCGCTCATCACAACATCCTTATTGATTTTCTGCCCCGATAACATATCTGTATGATTTTGAGCTAAACAACATCAAAGAACATAAAGATAGGACACCAGAATCAGCAGAGGTATTGATTAGGCGGAAGATTCGATTGCAATCACGTGATGCTCATTCCTAGGATAACACAATTGTGAGGCACCTTTCCAGGTTGCGTCCCCCACACACCCATAACAATCACGGCGCTTCCACGCACGATGGGACACCGTGGTAGCACGAATAAACAACGTCTCGATCACAAAGGATTGCTGAGATCAACCACGTTTTAAAAGTCTATCCTTTACTTCGCTTCGCTCACATTATTCTATTTCTCGTGTGACCGAGCGTCGACTTCTCCTAGATATGAGACTTCAAACCTGCGCAGCAACTCTCGCTATCTTACAGTACCCAATCTGCAAGATGGCCTTGATCGTCAAACCAGTAGAGCACGCAGATGTGCACCAATGTATTGCCCTCCGAATTGCTAGCCTTGGAAGCCTAGTGATCGGAAGACCGCCGCCCTATCCTGGCTATGCGCTAGAGGCTGAGGCATCGGTCATCCACGACCTCGACAGCAGACCTTTCGTGCATCACTTAAAGGTCGTGAATACTGAAAACGAAGGCGAAGTCATGGCATATGGGAAATGGGAGATATATCCCAATGGACGGCCTGACCTTGAGAAACTGCGGCTGCCGATGGACCCAGCCGACAAAGAGGTGGATCAGTATGGTCTCTTGCGAGAGGCCGCGCATGAATATTTCTGCACTCGCAATGGCGAGATGGGAAAGCGTCCACATTTGTGTAAGTAAAGAATTCCAGACGAGACCGTTCAAGACCTTGGACGACAGAGCCTTACGGGATCCAGTGTTGGCACTGCTTGTTACAGCTAGCAAACACCGACAACAGGGCGCGGGGAGCCTAATTGTCCAATGGGGAGTTGAGATGTCTGAGGCTACTAAACTTCCATGCTATCTCCAAGCCTCTGAACAAGGCAGGCGTCTTTACAGTCACTATGGATTTGAAGATATTGGTTCCGTTGAGTTTGACCTTTCAGAATACGGACTAAATGGAGTTGAAACAATGACCGAGATGATAAGAATACCTGCTAAGAACACTGGTCCACCTGGACAGTCAGATTGATATCGAAAATGCTATCATATTGTTTGTATAATATGCAAGACCACGTTAGGAAGCACGCATGAAGCAATTATCTGTTGATTGATCAAGCCTGAAGCCAACCCTAGATTATTTAACGGCAGTGGCTAATTTGGTTGCCCGATTGCCTGTCTCATCTGAGACAAACAACGCTCAAAGTCTTCTTTGGTCAATGTCGCAGGTTGTTTGTTTCCCCTACCCAATCATAGAGTATCTCAAACAATATCAGGTCAGGACCAGCGGTTTAGGCGCTGCCTGTACGAAGTATGTGCCTGAAAAAGCCATGATAAGCGCCGGCACCAAAAGCGAACCCCTGGCCTGTAGCCAAGGGCCAATGAGAGTGCCACTTCACACACGACCTTTGTTTGATCTGGTACTTGGCTAATTAAATCTCGTCTGAGCTGGTCAAGAAAGACTGGACTATGGGTTGGGAGATTTTTTTCCTCCCAGTGTGATTTCCCTACCTTCAAAGTGCCACAGAAGTCGAAGCTGCTATTACGGTCACCAAATACAATATCAGACCTTCTTCAGCAGTTCCAATGCTAATAATTCTCGATTATCTAATATGAAGTCTTCAGTTAGAGTTCAGACCTTTGAACTCTCCGCTAAGTCGCATCCCTACATACCTGCGAGCACCACGAAGATATTAGGCAACTATAGTCGCAATGCACCACCAGCGGTAAAGGAAGCCGAAGCGGAAGAGCGTCGCATTTCCTCGCGGAGATGTGCTAAGACTGTCAACCAACTGCGGAAGCGGGCTCGCTACCGTAATCCAAATATCGCAGCGAGGTTTCTACGCCATGTCTTTCCCCTGGTGTATAACCCCAGAATGCCCTCTGAGAAGGCGCTGCTCGAGACAGTGAATCATTTCTTTCCTCCTAGACTCGATGTTTTAGTCACTATCTGTGATTTTGGCGAGGGTAGAGCTGAGAGAAAAGAAGTTAGACTCGGGAGCATTGAACATGGAAAGTCTCACATACGTACCGCGCTCGATTCTTCAAATTAATTAGCCATAGAGTTCGAATCAAAGCCTTCTTGGTCCACAGTTCGATGGATGTAAGTGACAATCCCGGTCTTTTAGATACCTACTTCTCTAAATCTAGTCAATTTAATTTTTGTCCTCTGTAGTCATGCTCCCCTCGGTGTTGGCCTTCTCCATTCAGTAAGCACCATCAGACTCTCATGTTCAGAGTTTCAGGATATGCTCACTAATTTGAACTATAGTCAGTCGAAGCCTTATTCTTTCACACCGGTTCAAAGGTGATGGGCCGTCCTTTTACTCGAAGTGGCCGGGCTGGCTGGCCGTGCCTAGAAATTGAAACATTCGATCTTAGGAGCACTAAGTCCGTCCAAGACTCCCGAGATCTGCTCCGTATCTTGAAGGATGAAAGGGATATATGCGAGATTCTCAATCGAGGTATTTTCGCTGGAGATAATGACGAAAAGCTAAAGAAGGATCTTATGTGGAGGGCGCAGTATGTTGGGCAAAGCGTAGACTTCTGGGAGTTAGCCAAAGCAGATCTCCCATGGCAAATCGTGGAAGGAAGTCGCCTCAACATGAATGGCCCTTCTGAGGGAATTCGATCTACAAAGCTTGAAGAGACTACGCAATCCTTGACACGGCATGCGTTCTTTAAAGATGCGCATATTGCTAGAAATGCATTTCGATGCTTTCATAGAAATGATGGTTTGTCGATCATCGATTGTCGTCGACGCTCGAAATCTTGCTCACTTGCATAGGTTTTCTGTTGACCATGTCGCCAGCCGCCGGCGTGGATTACCTCAACACGCATCTACCATTCTACCTCGAGATGTCACGAGAAGAGCTATGCCACGAGGCTTTCGCATCGGTAATGGCTCAAATTTTTCTGGAATTCTCCGAGTCAGGAACGAAAACATGGTACCGAAAAAATGTCGAATGGGTCTTGGTATATCTCATAACTGAGGTGGCGGCAACGCCACACAATATTCGTCAAGGCTATAGTGTGCCGTCTTTGATGGATGCATACGATGCCATTGTTCACGAGCTGGTAGGCATCTTACTTTTGTACAAGCTTCCAACACAGCCACTAACCCAGATTCAGAAAGAGCGAAGATATGACCAATGGCAGCGAAACGAGACAGTTAAGCTGGTTCGAGCTTATCTCGTGTGTCTTGATGAGCTAACTACACTGGAGGAGATCTTCTCCAAGAAGCTCGATTTCTTCAAAAGGCTGAAGGAAGAATGTGAGATTTTCCCGGAGCTACAAGGGAGCAATGTGCTAGGAAACCCTCCAGACAACCAGAAAGGAGAAACACCTTCAGATAGGATCGCATTTGCGGAACACATGATGGAAGAATCCAGTACACAATGCAAACAGCTTAGTGCCGACCTACGGGAGTCGTTGAACAGTGTGAGTGCCCTTCCATGAGAGCGATCCCCATGCTTCTGACATTCTCAATAGTTGTTCCAACTACGATCAATTGAACAGAACGAGCTCGCCATCATGGCTGAGATGAAAAACAAGGCCATTTTTGTTTTCACTGCCGTGACTATTATCTTCTTGCCGCTCTCCTTCTTCACCTCATACTTTGGTATGAACTTGCAGGGAATCCAAAGCACAAATTTAACGGAAGATTATTTCTGGAAGGTGTGCGGAAGTGTATCGTTCAGCATTATACTTCTAACAGTCCTGTATGCCTTCCGTCATCGGATATATCGCAAAATGTCAGCATATCATCTCGAAAGGCAAGCCTTTTATGCCTGAGTGGATAGAAATGGAACTAAATTGGAGGCGCAAGCATCTCTGGGGACATTTTCGTCTAGGTATATTCAATTATTATTGAAATTTTTGCTTCCACCGCGGTTTCTTAGGTTGTAGGCGGTAAATCAGTTTCGGATCCAGGGAAAGCATCATGTGATGGCATCAGTAGGTTTCATAGTCATGCCGCCATGCGGTGATTTTGATTTACATCATTCTCCTGCAGCAATTCATCTTTAGCTTGCGAACTAAGGCCTCTCCAACCAAGAACCATCCAGTTGACCTCGCCTACATGTCATTGCGGTAAGCGTCCCGCCATCTGAGATACCACTTCTTACGCTCCTGCTCGACATTCTCTCCGATAGTACCTCCTTCACGCATTGGGATATCAACTTTCTGGCCATCGAGAGCCGTATTAGTGACCGCATTCTGCTGTTTGCCTAGGTAAAAGTCGGGCATAAAGAGTGAGGCAATAGTGGGCACGGCAGCCAAGACTAGAGCAGCAATCGCAATGTGACGTTAATCGCGGAGTATGCTCGGATAGCGCCCTGTCTGATCGGGTCATTGAACTCATATGATGTGCAAAGCTTTGTAATGGAACCGTAAAGCTTCTGGATTGTCTTCTTATTGGTACCCGCGGGCAACATCCCCACATTTGTCCTCAAGATATTGATCCGAAGAAACCTCACTGTAAGACGTTTGGTTTAGATCATATAAAACTGCTACACGTCCACCACTACTTCATAGATTTCGCATGACACTCATACAGTGATGTCAATGTCATTCATAGGCCTAGAGGATCTGTAATATCTCGATACTACACGCCAAAAAAATTGAACATGAGCAATACTGTGCTGCACAGTGCATAGACATACAGATCTTCCACTTTCGCAAATTAAATAGCCTGCTTCATATTATAATGCTCTTCCTACATTGCTTACATCAACCTATGCAATTATCCACCACATATAATATCTGAAGTCCATTCTGCAAGTAGCAGAGGAAAGCAAGCTCTTATATAGCACATCCTCCAAGGCACTTGCGGTTTGCAACTCACCTAAGTCAATTGCAATATATCGTAGGGATGACCCTAGCTCTGGAGTCCAGCTTGCTCCAAGCGTATCGGATATCCTGCTGCGAAAAGCTTGATGACTGCTTGACTTGTCAGATGAATTGTGAGTTGGAAACGGTGGTCCAAATTATCTTCTTCTTTTCATAGGACGACATAACCTGAAAGGGTGGCTTCGGGTACCTACAGCGACGGATGAATCGGTCCTTCAACGCCGTCAGGTATGGTGCCTGTTCCGACTCGGTGTCAAGCTCGAGATCGTGAATCAGCTACACGTTCAGCTGCCCCCAGTAAGCTCCTTCAGCTTGCCCTATCTCAGCCCAAGGTTCAGGACGCAGAAGAAGACAAGGGAGAAGGAGGCATTGAAGACATCGCGATGCTGAGAGTCATCAAGGTGAACAGTCGTTCCATTCAATGTCCACGCCACTGTACCATCTTATCTAGTTATAAACAAGCCTGGGACCTAATGTCGATAGACACTACTAAAGAGTCCACATCAAACGACGAAAAAGGCATATCGGAATTGATATCGGCAAGTAACACGCCAACCAAGGCAAAAAACTGCTCGATAAATAGTTTTAATAGCATTCTTCATAAATAATATATCCCACGATGCGCTTCCGATGTCACGTTTGATACTCGATATGCCTTTCTCTACATATATATGCTATAGGGACCCTAAGATTCTAGGTGTCTATAGTACGATACTGGGTGGAAAGAGCAGGAAGTTGATAGACTGCGTCTTACACAAAGTTTTGACTCACGAGAGAGTGCCTTATTGGAAGGCAAGGGTACCACTACCGACATCACCACCTACTCTCCACTTCATGTACTTAATCGAGTAACCGTTAGTCCGTATGGCTACGTAGCAAATAGCTTACCAACAGTGAAGAAATCACGCAGAAGTATGATCACATTTATATTGAGCAGATATTTCGCTTGACTTATGAAGCAATAGCGTATCGCCGACCCAAAAGATCACTTGAAATAATGGCTCTAGGCATGACTATTCACATCCTATAAATCATGACATACGCCGCTGGCGATCTAAGGAAATCATAGGAGAAAGGCTGATCCAATTGAGGCCACAGTACGAATGTAGGGGGACTAATTTTGTCACTCCGACACAATTCAACTGAGAGCTCATTGAGTTTCACAGACCCTACTGTATTCTGTATATCTCTGCTCTCAACCTAATAAAAATAGATGCGTTTTATATGCACCAATCTGTTCACGCCCATCAAGCTCTTTCGCATCTCCAGCTCCTAAAAGACATGAAACTACCATATTCAGCCCTCTTAGACAGTCTTATCTGTCCTCAGAGTGCTTCAGTTTGATATCTCGCTGATACTTATACAATTTCTATCACATATCTAATTCTGCCGCTATTAGCTGCTTTTACGGCGGTGCGAACACAATTTAATGCCATAATACTATGAGAAATAACTTAAGCATACCAAGGTCCATTTACGTGTTCAGAGGTGATTTCTCACCACCGTAAGGTGATCGATCAGTGTAAGCTTCACCAAAGAAGGGCCACTTTTGGGAACTCGCGTCCCCATACATGTCATATAGCCTCGGGTAGTATTTCCTACGTTTCAAGGTCCCAAAAAGTGACCATTTATATTGGAAAATTCCATAATGCCCAAGTCGGGAAAATGGCCAAGAATACGAATACGCTAGAACCGATCTACTTAGGAACTTCGCAGTAAGACTCCCACTTGCCAGCTGCCATTCAACAGGGAGAGAAGCGCTTCCCACACTCCTCACAACCGCGGCCACACTCAAACATGATGACATGGCTGTTCGCTTGCTCCAAGAGGCGGATAAACGGATGAACTGTGAGCTGAGGGCCAATTGGTAGAAAATAGTGAAAGCATATGCTATACATATATTTATATATCGTTCTTAACGATGGCAAATTCCGGCAGTTAGGTGATCTCCCGACTCCCGAGCGCTCAGCAATGCCACTGCAAGTGGAGTTGTGCTTTAATTCACACGATTTGCGCCGCAAGAAGGACCGAAGGCAAGCATCCGGGTTCAGGACCCTGATGAATCCCTGATAGCTTTGTAATCGCTTAGATCGATGAGCTGTTTGATCAAGGTGGCGCCAGGGGTCTCCTGGTCTGCTCGACCGCTAATCTCCTGCGTACGACAAATGTACCTGATTCAGTTTACCTCCCGCTTTAAGGATGTGCCGTGCGGCGCTCGCTTATTGTTGTCCGCTCGCGTGGACACCTAGAAGCAGACATAGAAGGGGCTGGTCATACAAAATTATTCGAAAAGGTCTCGGCTCAGAGTCTGGAAAAAAACGGAGGAAAAAAAAATAAAGGGAAACAACGTCCAGGTCATCTACGTTTGACGAGTCATGATTAATAGGTAATAAGTAAGTCAGTCAATTAATCGGCCCGAGTGGGATAGTCGTCGATGGCTCCACTTAACAGAGACCTGTGTTATGAGTAGATGAAGCGAACATTGATATAAAAGGTTTTATGCGTCATTTCCATATTTATGGCGTGCCTCAATATTGACTCTATGGCTGTCTGATCACTGTGATTGCCATAGCTCTTTGACATGATGTTCCTTTTCGTCTTTTCTGCCGTCTTATTGGCAGACTGATCTACTATATTTGATATTTTGTTTGGATATGATGTTGTGCCAGTCGTTGAAAATCGTACACTGGATCAGATCTATAAGGTAGCTCTTGTAGAAGGCGGTATCATAACTTGCTGGTATGATAGTGATGAGAAAAACCAGCAAGACAGGCTAAAACAAGCCTTTAAGGCCCATTTTCCCGGTATGACTTTGAATATCTGTAATAGGGTTTCCTTTGTAAGGAGGCTAGGTAGGTTAAGATGGGTGGAAGTAGATGCTCTATTGATGGTAAGACTGAATCTTATAGAGTAATAAAACTCTACACTTGCTAAGGAGGCTATATAGCTTATATATCGTCTGGGTGGCAGTGATAGCTAGGTAGGGTGGCCAGCCATATTAGGATGTCGAACGGCCCTACTTTACAATTATCTCCCCCTCTAGGATAGCGGTCCTTTACTATATCGTCAGATGGTTGTTAGGATAATAGCGTTAGGTATATATAATATTGACAGCTGCTAGATTAAGCCTATAGTCTAAAACGGCTTATAGGTTATAAGGTAGCTATAATATAAACAACTTTCTATCTTTTATATTTTTTCTTACTTTCTTTTCTTTTTCTAGCCTTAACTATATTTTCGTTATTAAGTCTTTTTTATCTTTCTTTTTTTTTACCTTCTTTTTATCTACTTTTTACTATAGTCTTTAAACCTTAAATTAAATTTTTTATTATATAAACATTTTTAGCTTTATACTATTACTTTATTACCGTCAATATAGCTTTTTTTTATTAAGCTAACTTTATTATATTAGACTATCTTTTTTGCCTATACTATCTATATACTAT
This sequence comes from Phaeoacremonium minimum UCRPA7, assembly GCF_000392275.1. Lineage (NCBI taxonomy): Eukaryota > Fungi > Ascomycota > Sordariomycetes > Togniniales > Togniniaceae > Phaeoacremonium > Phaeoacremonium minimum. The sequence continues at coordinate 88,732 of NW_006921406.1, forward strand.
TATTATAGCTTAGACTTTTGACGTTAACGAGTATAAGAAGATTGATTATTATGACAATCTTTATGATACTTACTATCAACAATGATATTTTTATAATAATATTTATAAGATTATAAGTAATGGTAGGTTTATATATATGTTAGATATATAAAATATAAGTGATTTAAGAGCTAACTTTTAATATATAGATAATTGTTAGTTATTTAGGTAATTAAGCTAACTTAGATAAATTATTATGTTAAAGTAACTAGTTTATTAAAAAGAAAGAAAAATCTTTAAATATTTTTCTAGCTGCTTTTTATTAGACTATTGTCACTACCTTTAAAAAGCTTATAAAGAGCTTCTTTATAGTAGAGACTACCTATTATAAGGCTTATAATCTAGTAGAAGTTAAGAAGGTAAAAAAGAAGGTATATATTAGTGACTATCTATAGATTTGCTACTAACGCTTTTAAGTTTTCGCTAAATATAAGGCCTTTATTATTGTTTACTATGTTTATTATATAAAGACGTTAGATACTCTTTTTTATAAGGTAAGTTTGTTATTATTTACTTGCTAAATACTAGCTAACAAAACATAAGTTAAGCTTAAAAGAGTATGCTAACTAAGAGTATATATACTTTTTCTACCTTTTTACTAAAGATAAAGATTATCTTCTTTAAACTTTATCTAAGAAGGCTTTTATAGCTATTATTTATTATAAGATTATAAACCTTTGCTAGGCTAGTATTTTCGATGCTGGCTATAGTGATAATAAGTTGATAAACTTATTGTCGGAGGATATTATCCTAGGCTCTTAAGCTTCTTTTGATTATATATTGTTAGCCTTTTGCTAGTAAAGATAAGGTTTTGTTTTAGTTTTTTTTTGTTAGCATTTTAGTGTTTTGTCTAAGATAGCTTTTTTAGAATTAGCTATATTTTTATCTAGCCTTTGTTAGTGGTTGAAAGGTTAAATAATAAAACATTGTTTTTTTTATATCTTTATCTTCTTTATAATTATGTTTTATAATCTTTAATTTTAAAAGCCTTTTTTTAAGACTATTTTTAGTTTAATTAAGCTCTTTCTTAAGTTTTTTTAGCTACTTATCTAAAGAGATAAGTATAAAACTTTATATCTTTTCGATTATTATATAAAAAGTTTCTAAAATTTTTAAGATATTTTTAAGTTAATTTTACCATTATATTGTCTAGTTATCAAGCTAATAGTATTGCTTTCTACTTTGTTAAGTATATATATTGTTTATATATAGCTATTTATATATAATCTTTTATTATAATAAAGTATAATAAGATTGATTATACTTATAATAATTTTTATAATATATATTATATATAGTATACTTACTATAATGATACTTATAATTAGATAAGATTATATATCTTTTTAGCATTAGAGTATTAAGATTTTAGTAAAGGTTTGGCTAATATAGACAATAATTTAGGCTATTATAAGCTATTCTAAAGATTTAGTAAATTTTGTCAAACTTTTTAAGTAGGAAGATTAGTTTATAAATAAAGAGGATTAAAATAAAGCTTTTATTTTTTTAGTAAGATTATATATTATAATCATTATAATATAAAAAAAGCTAATAAAAGGCTTTGATATAGTAGAGAAAATATATTAAAGAGTTTATAATATTATTAAAGTTAAGAAAGTAAAAGCTAAGATAAAATCTTTTAACTTTTTATAAAGACTTAATTAACTTTATTTAAAAGTATAGAAAATATAATAAGTTTATAAATTTTCATTATAAATATTTTATAGTTTATATAAGCTATTGTTTATATAATATAAGTTTACTACTATTTTTTTATTTTTCTAGCTAACTATTATAGACAATTTATATCTAACTTATAAGCTAGAAGAATGTTTACTTTTTTTACCTTTTTATTAAAGAAAAAGGTTATCTAGCTTAGTCTCTTTCTAAGTCTGCCTTTGTTACTACTATCTATAATACTCTAAAGACGTTAGAGTTAGATAATATAGCTAAAAAGTCGATTAAGAAGTTATCTAAAAGTATGATAGTTAAGATATAAAGGTAAATATTATCTTATCTTTTTATGTTTATTTATATTATAAAATAGTTTTACTATTTTTTTCTTTAATTATCTTTATTTTCTTACTTTTGTTAGAAATATTTAATTATAGTAAAAATGTTTTTAAAATATTCTGTTAATTTCTATTAGTTATATTTGGAAGGCTAGCTTTTTTATTTTACTAAATAATATAAACTATCATTAAGATAGTATTAACTTAATATTTTCTTTACTTTTTATTTTTTATCTTTGTTTTCTAGGTTAAATATAAAGAGTATCTTTTTATTTTTAATACTTTTTTGCTAGTTTTATAGTTTAAGTATTTAGATTAAAAATATATTATATAGCTAAAAGTACTTTTTTGGTAAAGTTAAACGATAAGCTTATAATCTTACTATATTAAAGATATAGAAGAAGCTAATATAATTAGATAAAAGCTTTTTTAACTTATCTTTAAATTTAATATTTTTGGTTGATAACCTTACTAACTATCTTCTCTTAAGCTTAAGTTTTAAATATCGTTTATTATAGTACTTTGTCTATATTTTGATAGCTTTATGCTAGTGTTTTTTAAGCTATTCTTATAGTTTTATAAACTTTTAGACTCTTATCTTAGCTTTAGAAACCTTTTTCTTAAGGATATTGTCTTTAATATTTAGATGAAAATTAATACTATAGTCTAATAGAGTCTAGATAAGTATTATACTTATCGTTATGTTTCTAGCGTTATTATAAACAAATTCTGCTATACAAAATAGTATAAGCTAGTTTGACTATTTTTTGTTAACAAAACAATATAAATAATATTTTAAGGTTTGGTTTGACTACTTTATTTAGCTATTTGTTTATAAGTAAAATACTATCGATAGCTTTTTATAAACCTAACTTAGAAAGTAGAAATTTATCTAAAATTAGCTTATAAATATCAAACCTTTATTAAAGACAGTATTATTAGATAGCTTATATTTTAGCTTTATTTTAGTATAAAATAGTTATATTAGTTTGTTTGATATAATCTTAGTTAAAATTAAGAAGAAAAATAAGTATTTAGAAAATTAATTGATGATTATTAGGATAGTGTTGACTAATCACTCTCTAAAATAAACTAAAGATAGTTTTATGATAAAATCTATTAAAAATTCCTTTATTAGCTGCTTAGATATTGGCAGCGATTCTAGCTTACTATATAAATAATAGTATAATGTTTTTATAATATTATATATATTATAGCTTAAAATATAATCTTTTATATTCTTATTTAGCTTTTTTTAATAATAGTTTTATTATAATAATTCTATAGTCTAATTAATGTTAAAATAGCTTACTAATATATCTTTATGATAAAATGATAATATTTTTTTAATAATCTTTATATTTTAAAGGATATATAAACGTTCGTTTTTTAGTAATAGGCTTTAGATACTAATTGTCTAACTTTATATCTTAATCTTAGGGTTTTATACTTATAATACTTTTTAGATTCTTTTTGTCTTTTGATTACCTTCTTATAGACATTATATATTCTTTATAAAGGATTTAAATACTTTTTTAATTACTATCTTTTAGTATACTATCTATAGTTTTTAAAAGTAGGGATAATCCTATTTATAATCAATAATCTTTATTGTTTAGTTAGACTTTTACTAAAAAGTTACTTTTAACTTTTTATTTTGTTAGCTATAAACTTAGGTATTTTCCTTTTATAAAGGTATTTTACTATATTTAGACTAATCTAACGCTATTCTTACTACTTTTACCATAGCTAGCTTTTATTATAAGCTTAGAAGCTACTTTATTTAAGAACTTTTTTTAGTCTTATAGTTAAGTTATCTTAATAGTATATTGATAAGGTTACTTTTTTTTATCTAATGTTTAATGATAAAATCAAATAATGTTAGATATATATATTATTTTGTCTATCTTTTATTAAGTTTAAACTATTTTATAAAGTTTTATAGATTATAATAGTTTGATAGAATCTTTATAGTATAGAAAGAGCCTTTAATATAATATTGTCAATACTTTATTAACTTTATAATAGCTATCATCTTTAGATTTAGAATATTATAGTTTAATTTAGTATCCTTTAGCTTATATAATCAAAAGACTATAGGATAATATCATTCTTTAGAGTTTGGTTAGGATAATATATTTGTTAATATATAGTTAAATATATTTATTTCTATTTTTATAAAGTCTTAAAAGTTATAATAATGTAAAAGTAGTATCTTTTAAAAAACTTATAATAGATAGTAGAATGTCTACTTCTTCTTATCATCTAATATTAGATTATCTGGCTTTTTATTATTAATACTATTTTTCAGTAGTACTATCAGTGGTACTATGATTTTTAAGTAGCTTAATATAAATTGACGGTAGAAATTATAGAACTTTAGGAAGATTTAGATATTATGATAGCTTTTTAGCTTTAGCTAGAAAGCGATAGCTTTTACCTACTGTTAATCTATCTTAATACTATCTATAGACAGAATATATTTTAAGAATTTAGTTTTTCTTTAATAGAAGAAGTATTTAACTAGGTTTGTATATAATTATATCTCTTATAAGCAGTTAAGAACCTACTTAATATATATAGTATATAATTTATAATTTAGAAAGAAGATTAGGATATTATCTAAATATATTATATAAAAGGTATCTAATAGCTTTTATAGTATTAGATATATATAGTTTTAGAAAATAGCTAAAGTATTGATAAGTCTAAAAGATATAACTAAATATTTAAATTAACTATATTTAATATAAAAAATAATCTTTTATTTATCATCTTCTTTTATCTAAATATGATAGTAAATGTTTTTAATATTAATTTTAATAAAGTATTAAGACTTTGACACTTAATTTAGAATCTTTGATATTAAGAGTAGAAGATAGCGATTCTTTACTAATATCTTATTAAGACCTTGATAGTCTATATATAATTATAAACTATTATTTTTTTTAAATATAAAAAGGATAGATACTTTAGCTAGACTTTTTGAAGGCTAGATTTATCTAGCTTTAAAGTTTTTATTTAGATATTTATATAGCTTTTCTAACTTTTGATAAGATAAAGGGTAGATAAGGCTATAGAATAGTTCCTTCCTTTTAATTAAGTTAATAAAGTAGTCTATAGCCTTAAAGTAAGGTAAAATCTTAGCATTTTTAAGTATAAAAATAACTTGATACTCTTAAAACTTAGATAATAAGATAATACTTCCTTTATATTTTACCTTTTTTTTGTCAAATAAGAGTAGGCTCTTAGGTATTTAGATGATAGTATAAACGAAGACTATATTCTGATTTTCTTAAGTGAATTTCTAACGATTTTATATTTAAAAGATAGTAAGTATAGTCTCAAACTACCACTATTTTTGATAAAGGCTTAAATAAATATAATTGTTTACTAAAGTAGTTATAGAAAGTAAGATAGAGCTTTCTTTTAGTTTAAAGTCTTTATCAATAGTTATATAAGAGTATATAAATGTTTGTTAGATTCTTTTACTATCTATCGTCTTTATAAGGACTTTTTATACCTTATAAGTTGATATTATTATATTGTTTATAGCTTAAATTATAAGTATAAATATAATATTTTATTATAAGCTTATTTATCTTATAAATTTATAACTTACTAAATCTATCTTTATATAATTATCTAAGTTAGTATAAATGCTAATCAGACTATAATCTAAGACTTAAATAAGTATATAAAATTGATTTATAGTTTTTACGATTGATAATAATATTAAAGGAGTAGAGAGTCTTTTAACGTTTGATAGTTTCTTTAGCTTTTACTACTATAACCTTACTATTTAGTCGTCTCTACTATATTCGTCTACTAAAGATAGTAGTTTATAATATAATCTTTACCTTTATATTGATAGTAGGTAAAAGCCTTTTCCTTAGTTTTTAGAAGGTTTTTAGGCTTTAGAGGCTTTATGTTTGATATTCTTTAGCTGAAAGGGTAATAATATAGGTTATTGGCTTTATCATTATATTAGTAAGGATATAGTATCCTACTATCTAAAATTTGGTAGGATTTAAGTAGTTTTTTATTTGACTTTTTGAAAAACTTCTATTTTTAGCCTTATTCTACTAACAATTTTTAGTATCTAGTCGTTAAAGAAACTATTTCCTTACGATTGATAGAAAGTTAAGGCAAATTAAGCTTAATATAATTCTTTAACTTAGATAATAATTTAATAAAAAAGCTTAAAGTATAGGTTTTTTCTATAGTATAAAAGAACTACTTTTTTAGTAAGTCTAGATAGTTATAAAAACTAGCTAAAGACTATCTTAAACGTTAAACTATAGCTTTTAAATCTTTTATAATATTATTTTCTTGATTTTTAACTTTCTTAATAAGGTATTTAGTTTATTTTATAAATTTTAGCTAGCTAGTTTTATATTTATACTATAGATTATTTATTTGTTTATTAAAAAATTGGTTTTATTTTACTTATTTTTTAATATTTATATAATCTAAAATGATAAAGATTTTATCTTTATCTTTTTAATATTTATTTAAAGTTATATTATAAGTTTTTTATAAATTATATAATCAATAATCTTATTATTGATAAAAGATAGATATTTATAAACTTATAAGGTTTTTTATATAGATATTATCTTAGTTATTATTATCGTTAGAATCGATATAACTATGATAGCATTATACTATAGGGTCGATATATATTCTAGAGGCTTAAGTCACTTTCTACTATAGATACTACTTTCGCTTCTATATCTTATATAAGGCTTCTAATTCCTAGATATAAGCTTAAGCTATTATAAAGAGAGTTTATACTTATTTGCTTAAAAGATCCTTTATAGATAATATTAGAGGAATGATAGAAGTATTGGTTGCTTCCGTCTCTTATTATAATATAGCCAAATCAATAGTATTCTCCTAAGGAATAGAGGCTATAGTTAAGATGTTTCGTTATCCAGCCATTCTAACCTAGATAGCCTAAAGAGAAGATTCAGAATTATAATAAGATTTCCTTTATAAGAAGGTTAGGTAGGTTAAGATGGATGAAAGTAGATACTCTATTGATGGTAAGACTGAATCTTATAGAGTAGTAAAACTCTATACTTGCTAAGGAGGTTATATAGCTCATATGTCGTCTAGGTGGCGGTGGTGGCTGGGCAGGGTGGCCAGCCATATCGGGGTGCCGAATGGCCCCACTTTACAATATTATCGTCAATGTCTAAGTATCATGATGGAAATATCGATCATTGATTAGCTATAAATAGTCTTTATATAGATAGTGTGATTCTGTAGACTCTCTAGGATTATCTGAGGTGGGATTAGGAGGGTATATTGCTTTATTATCAGCCTTTGAACTTTTATAGAGTTTACCCTACGTTTTGAGATATTCGGGCCGTCTAGTATAGAATCGGCATCTTCTTATGGATCTTTATCTAGAATATAGAGTGGTTATAAGAAGGTTCTAAAGAGTTTTTAGACTTTCTTAGGTTTGAATTTAAAGATAAGTTAGTGTAACTTATTCTAACAACGATGATGATATAGTATTATATGCATTTGACTTAATATAAGTCGTCTTTAGAGATTTATTCAGTATCTTAGTAGTTTGACTTACAATTTGATCAAGTAGATAACAATATAGCTATAAATTATTCAAGAAGCTTCTCGACCAAAACCCTCGCTAAGTATAAAGAACCGCTATATCTATAACACTCTTAAGTGATATCAATAGTACTGTCTCAGCAACATTCACCTCTACTGTAGGACTTCTCCCTTTCGAATCGCTGAATATATCTATCCTCACTCAAGGCTCGTTTGTTAGCTAGACAAAGAGAGCGACCATCTTCAAGAATGCTCCCCACCCCAAAGATACTAGACTATTATATAACTTCATACTAAGCGAGGATCACCAATTGATTTTATTAAGCTGGAGCATCTTGAAGGCTCTGCCTCCCCCTGGCGGTTACCCTGCTCTTATGGACGTAAAGTCTACTAATCCATAGGGTTCGAACGCTTTATGGGCGATCGAGTCCGCGTGGAAAGACTCAATTATTTTTCGAAGAGAAGATCAGCACGGCTCAGGGTCTGAGTCCTCTAGTCGATTATCTATGAAAACTTGAGCTAAACCGACGGTACAACAATCTGTCAAGTCACACCCGAATCGCACAAGGGAATTGTATTGCGATTCTGGGGTTATAAACCTGCCCCTACTTTCATACAGCTCTTTGTACACAGATCAGAATATTAGACAGTATTCAGCATGAAGTTTATGATTCTCAACCCTTCAACAAATGATCCTAACAGGAAAGTGGAGTACTTCTGGATTTGGCAAATTAGATCATAGAAATTGATCAAGAGCTTACAGCGTTCGATCCCCACAGCCAACCTAGCACGCGACAGGATGAGATCATCAATAAGAAGACTCACTAAGCAAGATAATAGTCTCTAGAATGTTGTACAGAATCTCAGTTATACTGCTAAACAAGTTCAAGCTTATGGAGCCTGGAATCGATGTGTGGGGAACAGCGACTGACATTGCCTCTCGCATTCACCCGGTGGAGACGGTTCACGAAACTTGTTCCCGTGCAATGAGGACGAAGAGGAGAAGATGTTGGATTACGCTGAGATGATGGAATGAAAGCGGGCTGGATGCCCGTACAATAGTGAATTCGCGACCAACGCTGGCTAGTCTGGCGACAAAGACTTGTTGAACAGGCACCGGCATGTAGTGTATCATGTCCTAGAAGTAGTGATAGCAACATTCTGTCATTCTGAGCTCTGAATTCTGATGTTTGTGTTTTGTCGGTGACAATTCTCTCAGGACTGCACACTAAGATTCTGTCGTCTTCAAGATACTAAAGGCTTGGAAATCAACTCCCCTGAAAAGACTTCTATAACCGTACAGAAGGAAAGGAGAACGAAACACAAAGCGGCTGCATTCAAAGGCTGCACGTCTCTTGATACGTCTAGCTATTCCAAGTTTTCGTTCCAGACTTCGCCTTCCATTCGTCCATCACACCATTGTAGTCGGCCGGTGCATACGCTTGAGTCAGCTCCTTGTAAAGGCTGGGCTTGCGATGACTCTTGATACCAAGATCCTTCAGCAGCATATCAGTGTAGGGGATGCCTTCGAAGACAAGATCCGGAAGGCTGGCACCGTAGCCGCATGGATACCGCCACTTGCCCCATTGAGTATGCAACATAATTTCCTGAGTGATCTCCTCCTGTGTCTTCGCTTCACGCTCAAGCTTGCCATCCATGAACGCCGATATCCAGATGCCCTGGGCAGTGGCGCAGATAGCTGTGCTGACTGATGAGATCATGCCGGCGAAGGCGATGTTCCGCTTTTTAAGCTGGCCTGGAGGGACCATGAAGCGGTAATATCGCAGCGGCTCGGCCGGCCTGCGCTGGAATCGTAGCTGAGGCTGATCCTTGAGGATGGGAAAGTCCTCAAGGATTCGCCCGTCAAACTCTCTGTTGAGTTTTGTCTGAAGCTCCTCCGAAAACGGAAGCCCAAGAGCTTGTTCGTCTAGCCCGGCAAACTTGAGGGTGGACTCCTTCTTCCATCCTGTGGAGCATACAATGGCGTCGGCCTTGATTGACTGCCCGCTCTCGAGCACAACTATTCCCGCTTCTAAGTGGTCGACATTCTCAATGTGGACCCGGATCTTCCCGGCGCGTACCATATCGAAAAGACTGGTATTGTAGTTGTAAATGCTTAGACCACTGCCAATCCAGAAGACAGAGTTCCAGGGCTTCAGTTTGCTGAGCTCTGGATGGTTGTCATACTTATGCTCTTGAAGTATGTCATTGCCTATTAAGCTCCAGAAGCCCCGAGTCAATGCACACCCAATGAACGTCTTGTTCAGGAACCGACGAACAGCGCCGTACCCGTCCTCGGCACCCCAAGGGCAGGGGCTAAACCACGACATGAAGCGGACGTTGAGAATTGTGTCAGTCCGATGCTTCAGAGGGGTAACTTTACGTGGTGCAATCCACACTGGCCCGGTGCTCTCGGGCTTGATGATCAGATCGACCTCTGCCCCGCCTTCGACCATTGCGTAGGCGACATCGTAGGCTGATTTCGCGCCACCCACTACGACGACGTTCTTCAATCCCTCAAGCTCTGGTGCCCGTGTGCAGAAGTCTTTGGCATGGAAGAGCGGCTTTCCAAAACTGTCGCTCCCTTTGTAGTCAGGCATGTTAGGCGTCGACGTCAAGCCCGTCGCCAGAATAAGCCTGGCGGTTTCGACCTGACGCTGGCCCTGAGGCGACTCTACCGTCAGTCTCCATCCTGAAGTCGTGGGCTCGACTAGTTGAACTGTCGTCTGGAATTGCAAGCGCTCGTGTATGCGGTATGCACGAGAGAAGTCAGTGAGATAGCGGTGTAGAACCGCACCAGGGATGTGCCCTTCGGCCTTGACACCGTAGACCTCTTCACTCATTGGAAAGTCCGGGAATTCGTAGCTGCCGACCATGTTGTTGGACTTCAGGCCCGGGTACAGTCGGTGCTCTGACCATGTTCCACCGACACTCTCGTTGGACTCGAATACGACGATCTTCTCACTGGGGTGAGTCTCGAGGTACGCCCTGGCAGCACCCAGCCCAAACCACCCTATGAAGCCACATTCAGGACATTTCGGCAGGTTATGAACATAAACAGCAACACTTACCCGATCCCACCACTACCATATCATATGCCTCAGACATTGTGCGCTGTTCTTTGGGGATGAGCACTACGAGTGTCGATATCTGTGATCGATTGTGTGGACTCGACGAGTCAGACAAGAGGGAGTAAGAGATCTCCCAGATTGAGACGCAGACCTTTCAGGACCACCAGAACGACCGGAACGAGAGGTTATAACATAGGGTAGCCCATCCAGGAGTCATTATCTCGTAACCAGCTTGGCACCGTATCTCTAGCGGCTCGTTCCCCTGTCCTAGTCCGACTGATAAGCGGTCTCTCATTCAGATTGATGGACTATTTCTAATTGGCATTCTGCTTGATGCATATGGCCAGGTGGCTAGGGTCTGCGGGGAGGAGCTTGAGCAGCTTCTGTAGAGAGGCTGTAGTTCGAAGATGTGTGTGGTCCGAAGGGTCGGAAAGCTTCGGTGATGCTATCCTTAGCCTCCGTTGGCCGGAAGGTGGAGCCTACCCCTTTCCGTAGTGCGCCGTGAAAAGAGGGCCGGGGGGGGGGGGGGGGGGGGCCTATCACCTCTGGGCACCTTTCCAAGTTTTCATGAACAGGGTTTCAGATTTTGATCCTGGAGAAACTAAGATGTGTGAGAACTAGGATGTGTGCCCATGTGTAACAATTGAAATCAAACTAATCATAAACAGACAAGCAAAGTTCACGGTTCTTCTCACTTGGATTTATGTGCACTTGATTATAACCCATCAATAAAATACACCTATGTAGGTAAATTGTGATAAATGCACTGATACTTTTGTAATGATCTCTGCTCATACTATGTACATCATTCTTCGTGGCTAATGACACCATCAATGGTGCCTGCATGAAGACCGCCCGTGATAGGAATATCGGTCGCCGTGGTGTGTCTGGCAGCGTCGCTTAGGAGGTAGATAATGGCTCCAGTCAGGTCATTCTGCGTGCTGAGTCGCTGCAATGGGGGTGCGAGCCACATTTGATCTCCTTCTCGCTTGCTCTTTGCAGCGCGCACGTTCCTTGTCATCTCAGAGTCTACGAAGCCCGGCGATATGGTGTTGACGCGGATCTTGTGCTTGGCTAGTTCCACGGCCAGGGCTCTCGACAGCATGAGTATGCCGCCTTTGGAAGCGTTGTAAGCCGCCATCCTATATCCCGGAAGGCCAATGTGCGAGGATTGTGAGGCGATCAGGACGAAGCTACCTCCGGTGCCTTGCTTGATGATCTGTTTGGCGACTAATTGCACGATGAAAAACGTTCCGCGGACCTGGTGATCCAGTCAGCGTGACTTGCATTTGTGGTAAATAGATTTGCGCTACTCACATTGATCTCCTGGATCCGCGTGAACTCATCCCAGGTTTGATCAACAAATGGCTTGTCAATAGCAATGCCTGCTGCCGGAACACATCCATCAATGGTTCCTAGTGAAGCAAGTGCAGCCTCGAAACCCTTAATCAGACTGTCTTGCTTGGTAACGTCTGTCTGAATATAAAAAGTTTTGACCCCAAATCGCGATCCAAGTGTGTAAAATTCTGCGGTAGGTTTGTCCTGTACGTCGAGAACTGCGACATTGCCGCCCATTTCGCTGATTGCACGAGTTGCTGCAAAGCCAATACCCTGCGCTCCCCCGGTGACAATGTAGTTCCTTTCCCGCAGCTCGAACATGGGCCGCACATTGTCAAGTTTGTCTGCCATTTTGTTTTCTTATGGAGCGGCGATGGGGAGATGTCGTTAACTTTCAGCCTGTATTGGGCGCCTGTTTGTGACGATATTGTGAAGGTTCAACGGTGTATGTTATACTGGATGCAACAAGCTTGAGATATTTGACAACAAGGCCTTGACCTGCGTACAATCGTTACTATTCTTAGTTCCTCGGAGCAAACGGAGACCTGCGCTATATATACGGGGGTTTGGTCCCACCTTCCGTATGCCGGAAGCGCCGCGAGTCAACCAGGCGCCACAGCGAGATCTGAATATTTACATAAGTGCCACACAGCTTAACCTACACTTACACCGAGATTCAATAAAGCTCTACCGCTTGATATGAATTATGACTTGTTCTTCTTGATCAATTAGACTTATTTGTACGGCTCAGCTTTCAACATCATGTTCAACGACATTACAAAGCCACCGCCGCCTATGCCGGTCTCTTGTTTTCAGCCGCTTGGGCTTGGTATATCTATTCTACCTCCTCTCACAAGGCGTGGACATGGCCCTGGACTCATTTTGCTTGTTCCCGACGCGGACGAGCAGATGAAGATCGCCGAGGGAGTGCCGTCTCACCTTGTCAAGTGGGCCGAGGAGGGCTACACCGTGGTGGAGATCCAAATCCAGGCTATCAAAGACGGTGGAGCTACCAACGCACTCTCGATTGCACTTAAGGCTTTGTGGTCTGACGAAAGGTGTCAGCCTGAGGAGAGAATTGGAATAGTTGGTATGACAGTTTCACGCTGTACATATCTGCTGCCCCTTCTGTGCTTGGGGCCTCTCTCACCGATTTTAAGGCTTCACATGAATTTTGCTTATCATTTATTTTGTATGAATAAATTGCTGATTACTCTTCATAGCCTATGATCCGGAAGCTTGGGTTCAAGCCGCGAAGGCCGTGGCCGTGATTCCTAGCGTCGCAGGAGTAGTGATATATGCAGATGCTGCGCAGGAGACATCTTTGCCTGTCGTGCCGGCGCCTACGATCTATCATCTTGCTGGAAAATCTAGCGGCAGACCAGTGAAATCAGATGCTCTGACAGTATACTACTATGAGAGCGTTGAATCTTACAAGTTTGCCATTCCCTTCCAAAGTGCTTTCAACTACACAACTGAAGCCATTTCCCACACGCGTAGTCTCTCTCATCTCAAGCCACGCATGCTTGGTCCGTATTTTGATCTCGAGTTAATTTGGGATGAGCATACCTATTATGAGTTCTCCGATCGCTCAGTCGAACATACTATGAGCACCATGGTTCAGGAACCATACGTGAATCATACTCCTGTCGTATGTTTCCCATTCGCCTGCTTTGCCCCTGGTTGTTTGTTTATCAATATTAATTCTTCCCACTGCAGCTAACTGGTGGTGTTGGCCGTGGAGCGCTAACCAACTTCTATCGATCCAATTTCATCTTCAACAATTCCGCTGATACCACTCTTGAGCTTGTGAGTCGGTCGATAGCCATCGATAGGATCATTGATGAGTTCATTCTCAAGTGTACACACGATCTAGAAATTGACTGGCTGTAAGCTTTCTCTCCTGACACTATCGCCTATTCAGTACTGAGTAAATGGAATCAGCATCCCTGGGATACCTCCAACTGGACTAAAGTTGGAGGTGCCGTTCACTGCAGTCGTCAATATCCGAGGAGACCGTCTGTACCACGAACATATCTCCTGGGATCAGGGCACGGTACTGAGGCAACTCGGCCTTCTACCCGAGTACCTGCCATTCCCTCACCCCCTCCCTAATGGCAAGACCCCGGCTCTGGGCAACCATTTCGAGTACCGCGTGCCCGTGACGGGCACTGCTAGTGCTTCCAAGTTGAGAGATAGGGGTTCGGAGCCGTCGAATGAGATGTTACAGTTCAAAATCCGCGAAGTTCCAGTGACGCAGCCAGCTGGTCCTCGGAGTTACACAACTGCCATTCAAATATAGGAGCAGTTTACGCTCTGCTGTTTGGTTTCGTACAAGCTATAGATCTCGGTCGAAACAAGAATCGCCGAAATATTCTGTGGAGGTGGAACTTGTCTCCCTACTGCTTCACTACCCACTTTCGTGTATCATGCTAGACAGGCATCCTACAACCCATGTAACGTACCCAGTATATAATGAGCTAGATCTCACCCAACTTTAGCTGTTGATCAGTCAGTCAACTCACGCCAATCGACCTGAAGCCATTGTGTTATTGTGTGTGGTCCATAGGTACTGCTGTATTTTCTCATCGACAAAATCTATGGGTGATAGCTACGGAACTACAAAACATTTACCAATCATGCGAGTCGATGACGGGTGATAGGAAGTCATGTGACGTTTTGGGTACCAGTCTTGGGATAACAAAGGACACCCATTATCGGCAGGATCAGGCTTCCTTTCGTTAGATTACAGATCAAGGATTCGTAAATGTTTACAACACAATCGTCAACCTTAAGCAATCGCAACTCTGATGCTTCCGATATTGAATTGAACAATTGCCATCTACTTATTTCTAATCCTCGTGATCTACGCTCGCCACCTTGCCGACTTGCAATGTACCAAACTATTTTCAGTGATATCCTGGCAAGCAAGTGCTGGAGGTAAGAATCGCCCATCTACTAACACGGTTATGATATAACTAACAGTTTATTGCCTAGTGACTATCATAGTCAGTTAGTATCAAGCTACTATTTGTTGCAAAGTGGGCGATTATTACCTCCAGCGCTTGGCAAGGTTGACAATATTGAAAAGAGGACGGCATCTATTGAGTTGGGAACCAGGGGCTTGCCCCTGTCAGTGTCAGATAACCCTCGCCATCGTTTGAGCCCCCACAGCCAACATTTGCTGTGGCTGCTCTATTAGAGGCAATCTGCGATACTTAGCGCTGTCCCATTGCTGTGGGCGGACCGCGCACGGTTGTGTTCGGAAGCTTTCCGAGCCCTTTTCCGATCGATCTGCCGGTTACGTATGTACATGTAAGTACGCATCACTGACTCGAGCTGAGAATTGGGCGAACCAGCTTCTTTTGATTTCCAGTAGTCTCAACAAATCGCGCGAAGCAGTGAGATAGCGAGTAATAGATATTACCATACCTACAATACCTACCCTGCAATACCTACAATACATCAATGCAATACTACCTGGTCAATTGGAATAAGATGCTGATTATCAGAGCTCTACCTCCTGCAGGCTGGCAGGCTGGCCAGATCCGTTCTTCCCGCTGTCTGACCTTTATCGTTCGCTCCAAAGTTCTCCGCGCCATCGACTATGCACGCTCTAAGAAATAGCCCAGCATTAGATAGCCTGCCCAAGCTCCATTAGTCACTAATTCCTAGCCTTGATCAACGCCTCCGCTTTGCGTATCAGGTGGCGTCCATTCCCGAATCTCGAATTGGATTGACACATATTACTGTGTGAAGTGTGAAGTGGGGGACTTCTTTCAACCACACGACCAACTTCCTTGTGTGAAACCCTGAGAGCGTCATACCGTTGGTCGCTGCGTCACAGTCGGCCATTACATGTTCACTGTCCTTTGAGAAGCGCGCCATATTGAACCACAGCCAAACCACCCGGTTGCTTTGCCAGCGGTGAACCTAGACGTGAAAACATTGGGGGGAGGGATCTCTCCATCCCAGGCTACCACAATCTGTCCAGGATTGTGTTGCCAAATCGACGATTGCTGCCATTGATTGAGGCATCCCCAAGTATGAGCGAAACACAAGCGACGCGCGGGATCAAGCGCTCTGCCCCCAATTCAGACACCGATGCCGGAAAGCGGAGGGTTCCCTATGTCGTCCGCGCCTGTGACGCCTGCAGAAAGCGTAAAGGGAGATGTTGCGGGAGCCAGCCATGCGAATATTGCGCAGGCCGCAACCAGCCTTGCCACTTCTCGCCGCTCCCTAGCGAATGGCGATCCAGCGTGATGAATCCCCAGCCTAGCCAGGTGCGTGAAGTAGCGCGTCCGCCTCCCTCAGGGTGGCTATCCGAGTAAGTTGCTTTGTCCAGCCCTGGCTTCCCATCTTTGCCTTGGAAACTAACACCACCCGCCAGAGCATTCGGGTCCCTCGAGACGCTTGTGGGCAATTTGCAGGGCCAGATCACCAGTCTCGAGGCCCAAATGAAGCAGATTAAGGGTCGGCACGGTGTGGGCAGCCCACTCTCCCCAGCATCCGATAGCAATACACTTGTTGGAACCCAAAGAAGTGAGATATCTTCTCGCATAGGGTCCGCTGCAGCCAATGGGCTGTCCAATCCTTGTGATGCGTCGCCGACGGACCAAAGTAATGAGAGCATAGCCGTCTCGGTATTGGGGAATAAATTCTATGGTCCCACAAGCCCTGACTTTGGCTTGAACATAGCACAGCTGAAAATGCGCAAAGGAGACTACCCGGAGCCAAGTCTAAACAGTGGACACCTTGCGAGTATAGATGATCACCAGAATGACGATACAGAGGCCAACAACAGTGTCGAGCCGGAGAGAGGAGCAGGGTCGCATTATCGGGCGGTGAACCCTTCAGTATTTGAAAAGCTGCTACAGTTTCGGAATTCTTTTAGCGCTTGGGAAGCGATTCATGCATTACTTGTATATCAAGAAGTGGTGGGAATGTACCATCAAATTCTGGATATAGACTTGCTTATAATACAGGTCAAGCAGTGGTACACCTGGCCAAACAAACAGTATCCTATAGGGCTTACCTCCCTGGACGAGCATAACATGCTTGCTGTCAACCTTGCCATAGCTATCTCACTCTGTATAGAGTCTACCGCCTCTGGATCTAACCAGAACAAGCTAAGAGATAGGATATATGCTGGTTGTCAGGAGCTTATTAAGTTGAAGATTATGGAGGAAAGTGTTGATATGAAGAATGCAGTAATTCTGCTTCTTGTAGTAAGTAGAATTCTTCTTAGCCAGACTTTAAGCATTAAAATAGCGACTAACATTCTTAGGGATTCTATAGCTTTTATAAAGACGCAATGCGACATGCCTGGCGAATGTGCGGGCTGGCTGGTCGCGTGCTGATGGAGCTTGGTCTACATAAACAAGATGTGGCTCGGCAAGTCTTAAGCATGGATCATCAATGGGTCGAGTATACCACTCTAGCCACAAGCATCGTCGTCTTGGATCGCCAGTGGAGTGCGGCGATAGGACTTCCAAACAACTTCTCAAATACCGACTTTGAGCTGGAGCTTGAATCATTAGTATGTGCCAATTCCCTACAATAAACTTAATAGAGGTGTATCTAATGAGCAAACGTTCAGGCCAGGGACCCTTATCTCAAGGCAATGATCTCTTTTGTTTATATAAGCGATAAGTTTAGCGAACCAAGCTCAAGGGTTATTAATGGGGATAGATATGAGGATGACGATGAATTCGAGACTATGAATTTCCAGATCGAGCAGTGGCGGAAAAAGGCAGTTGGTGGCTACAACTTTCAGCAAGTTCGTATCGATCAGTCAGCCTCCAATTTCCCTCCGGCGTGGGCTATTCTCATTCATCTTCGAGCAAATGCCATAAGGGCCATGTTACTCCGACCATTCTTCTTCTCCAACACATCTACTGCAAGCCACAGGAGTATACGTCCCGGCCTCGACATCATCACAGAGACTATCGACACGCTTTCTATTCTAGATAGGAAGACGGATATCTATCGTACACATCATCCCTGCTTCCAGCATCTCCTAGCCACATCCTGTGAGCTCATGTTTCTCATTATTGCATACGTGGAACAGAACCGAACCAGTCTCTTGGGTATTCTATCTAACAACTTTGCTCAATCTATCTGTCAGAATCATAGGAAAGCATACACCCTTGCGAATACATATAGCAAGTCTTCACTAGCATCCGGGAGGCTATGCAAACGCTTGAGGCGAATGGAGCAGCTGCTAAGCGAAGCGGGACTTTTACACAACGATGATTTGAGCCCCAACAAAAGTGAACCAACAAGCGCCAACAGGATTGAGCACCCGAGCATACTCGGGAGAACAACTCCAACAGCAAGATATCTACCAGCGGATCCCAGCGAATCTCCCCCAGCATCTAGATCCGCCGAGTTCGAGCACGAGTTTTCGTTCGTAGCGGATTCTAACTCCACGCCAGACTCTCTTCTGGGGACAGGAGAGCTGAACATAGACTGGACGATCCCGCTGTCAGACGAATGGGGTTTCAACAGTCCCAGTGGCCTCTTTTGGGGGATATGATGCCCTCGATACTTACTGCACGTAAGAATGGGGCAATTGATGAATCTTGTATATTTCGATCTAGCCAAGAAGCTGGAAGAAAGCTGTAAATCGAGTTTCTTGTATTAAAGGACATCATGATTGCCACCAAAATTAGGGGGTTGATTATGATACGAGACTTTTTGAAAAGTCATGACTATGCAGATGGGATCTTTGCTTTTGCGAAAAAATAATTGCTGCTCACCCCCGATATCTGTTTGACGCGGAGAGCGCGATGTGTACCACCAATAATCAACTTCTCCCAAACCTGCAGCATTAAACATCTCGAACATCTAATCCTTGGTAAAGCCAAGATGTGTAATAGTATGAATTACAGGGACTTGCGCGCCTTTGGCTAAGAAGGAGAGTCCTCAGAGTCCTGAATAATACCTCTTGTTGTCATAATCACTGAACCAAAAATCGGGTTGCTTGAAGACGGTCTTGGTCTCACTTACGGCATGAGCTGAGCTATCGCTGCCGATAGCTCAGGGCATGTTGACAGCAAGGAACTTTGTTTCTTGTAAGGCCACTAACGCAGTCTGGTTGATTGGTGCTGAGCCTGACCTTGTAATAGGTAGACTGGAATCAGTAACTCGTCAACAATGAAACCGGAAGTGTACTCGTAGCCTCGTCGAGTGTCAATAGGATGTTTTCCAATGACCCCGGGGGTCTTGTCACGTTAGGTAGACGGGCTTGAATCTCATAACCCAGTAGCCTTTAGCAAAAGAAGATGTTTTCAGGTCGGCCAGCTTCTACCCACCTTGAAGAACATCCATAGATAGGCATCTTTGGAGGCCTGCTGAGATTGGTGTGTCATCCTGCGCCACTAAAGCCCTCGCCTCCCTGGCTGTGCTGAGCTCTGCGATGCATGGCATTGCATGCTCACGCTGGCCGCCTAAACAGGACACAACTGCGCAGACATGATTTATTGAGAGACAATGTGCATCTCCAGTGCCGTGACGGAACATACTTCTTCGGCACAATGGCTTTCTTGCCTTTTCTGCTTCTGTAAAGTCCAACGCGTATTTGGAGAGGCTCTCGTCCTCTTGGGGAACCACGGACTTGTACGCCATCAACCACCACAAGACGCTCCGTCTTTATCCTTTTGTGGACATGGCTGAGATTTTAGCTGTGATTGGCGGCGCCGCTGCAGCTTTTCAGCTTGTCCAGACCACCGCCGAGGTCCGGGTGAGAATGACACGGGCACTGAAAGATCCCTAGAACGCGCCGAAGAGACTAGCCACGCTTCTCGGTGACATAAACGAATCTACAACGCGCCTCGACCATCTGTGTAACAGGATATTGTAACCAGGATCCAAGGCATTCTATCATCTCGATCATTCACAACTCATTCGCCTCACTCTCTCTGCTAATACACTACGCACTGCACTGGATGACGTCCGCTCATCCCGCACCTCCCCCCAAAGCCGCAAGACGGAAACTTGCCCTCGCAATATTTGGAATGCCATTATGTCACGACACAAGATCAAAGACAAGATTTTCGAGAAATTGAAGAGGCTGGAGATACTCAACATGGACCTAAGTCGAAAGCTGGAAATCTTGATGTTTGAAAGCCAAGTTCTCACAAACGAACGTCTGGCGGAAAATCATGCCCTGCTCAGCCATGCGCTCTCGTATAACCAGGTTTCGATTACATCACTGTCAATAGAGATCAGGAGGATCAATGAGGCAATTCGCCAACCCCGGACACTGGAAATTCAGATCTTGGGAAGCACCGACCGTTCTTCCGATCTTGGAATTCTACGAGGAATATTACCCTCCTCCCTTGACAATGATGGCTCCAGGGCAAGGAGCAATCTGGACCCAGTCTACAAAACCCCAGTTCCGGGTCCCGAAATCAATATTCATGGTCTACGTCAGAATAAGAGTTCACGGCAGGACTACTGCTTTCCTTCGAGTCACAATGAGGAAATGCATTCCGTTCTACGACCGCAGAACTGGCCTTCGTACGACAGCCTAGACATTTTAGTCTTTCACATTCGTTCTTTCTACACAACTGTGCATTTCGATGAGTCGCTCCTCGTACAAAGAACGCAGTTCTGGAAGGATACAAGTTATAGCATCTACCTGTTGAAAGTATCCGACCAGACACGCGCGCTTGATCTTTTGCAGAATTCCACCATAGACAGCGACCAAACATTTGCTCAGACTGCCGCAACCATCCTAATCGAGCTTCTCGGGACTCTCTCCCCTGTGAATACCACCGTCTGTCGCTTCATCCGCCCAAGCATTCTTCGTTCTATCAGTGCGTCGGCAGACAAGACTCTTCCTCGCGGCCACCCAGTCCCGCTCGTCATAAACAAGCTGGAAGACGAGCAGCAGCAGGTCGATCGGTCGCTACAAGCCCTGGACCTGGTCTGCGAATGCCTGCGGCAGACTCTCGGTCCTGCCCATGAGCTCACTCTCCTCGCGACCTCCCGCCTGATAAGCCTGTTACGACGCAGCAGATACTACGCCGAGGCGTTGCGCATGTCGAGAGATGCCATTGACGCCGTCACGACCGCACTGGGACCTACCCGCCCCAGAGGCGCCAAACATCCAGATACCTGGAGCACGGACTCATCGACATGAATGACTTGGCCGGCGCTCTGGACGTGTGCTTTGAGATTGTGGGTCAGCGGCCTGAAAAGGGGTTGCTGATGGATCTTCCCGATCCGCTACACCGTGACGAATGTGCCGTCTGGACAATGGAGGATATTGCGAAGATATGCCAGCATTGTGGACGTCAAGGCCAGGCTGTGGCATGGCTGAAGCAAGCCGGATCGAGTGGCGTGGCAGTCTGGGGTGAGACCGCGCAGCTTGGGCATATTCGGGACAAATTGGCTGGTTTGGTTGAGGGTACGAAATAGTTCAGGCTATCGACTAAGTGAAGTTCGTGATACATCATGGGATACATGATAGCCCGGATGGAATACACCATGATTGATATAGCTTGTGAGATAAGCAAAATAGGAAATATAGGAGGATGATTTGCAATCGGCTCGCCTTCAGAGAATCATCTACTCCTTATTAACACCCCCCACCCCCCCTCCGGGGACGCAGGCTTCCAAGAGGCTCACCCGCCGCCCGCTGCCCTCATCCTCCGTAACTACGTAGATCAAAATCCCGGGCCACACAGCAACGTCGCATACAAAAATTCTGAGCCAATATGCAATAGTCTAGGTTGCGTTCGTTGTGCATACCTAGGTAGGCTAGAATTGCCTCAGATTCATTGCTGTCATCCTGCAAGCATCAATAATCAACCGAGAGCGATACGCCAGCTGTGAGCTTGGACACTACGCGCGCGGGGGCAACTCGGAAATCACCCAGGCAGCTCTGATGAAGGCCTGAACCCCAGCCAAGCGGCCTTAGAGATGGCGCTCTGCGATCTGTGTCGGAATGTGACGATCGACGAGGTGAGGAACCGCGAAGCCGATCACCACCCAAGCCTCAATGGCCTGCGCGACTCTGCCGCGCCGCCAGCGGCTGCAGGATGTGCGATCTCTTTTGGACGGCCATCCGAGCCCAGGTCCACGACAAACGGGATCACTTCATCAGAGAACTATCAATCTAACCAAAGTAGGTTCACTGCTTAACCTGTCGCGCGGGCCAGCCCTATTCCCGTCCATTTCCAGCTAACAGTCTATTCTATATAAGACCTGCTCTCCATTTCTCTGTTAGATCTTACAAATACAATAAACAACGTTTCTTCAATGCCCACGACCGCCGCTCTTCTTAACTTTGTAAGTCTATTCCCTCAGAGAGCATCTTCTCATTCGACCAGATCAATTCATAAAGCGAAGCAAGAGGGAAAAGAGAAAGGGGGGGAAAATAGAGAAAAAAACGGGAAAAGACTGAGCAAAAGAAACTAAAATAAAATATTGGACTTGACTGAGCCTTATGATGAGGAGTCTTTTGCCGTCAAGCACATAATCCCATAGTCTCTCGCTCACACTGTCTTTCTTTCCAAAGGGTGAGCTTGTCGATGATATGCAGAGTTGCAATGGAGTCCGGGCCCCAGACACCTGACGCAACAGCGGCCGCTCGTTCCAGCCATTGTACGCTGCCCGCCACATTGCCCTAGAGCTGATATATCTCCGCGATGTCTTCCATAGAATACACAGCGATCCCATCTCCATAGCATGGTGCTTCCTCGCCCATCCCTACGTCATTCGACACCTCCCTGACAACAGCTGCGCAGGAGTACATGAGCGCACGCCAGAGGCCGTTCTCCGACCGCGTGGCCATGTAGACGTGAGCTAGGTCTGCTGCCGCTCTGCGCGCCTTGTCAGACTGAGCTCCGAGCCGAAACCGGTTCAACTCGGCGGCCGCGGCCGCTTTCTCCAATGCCCCATCGAGGTCTCCATTGCGACGGAGCACGGCGACCAGCGAGCGATAAACGACAGACACGTCAGATGGATCAAGGCTAGATCGTAGGTCCAACATGCACTCCAGAGCCCGGATGGACATGTCAGCAGAGTCCTGGTCGTGCAGGAGCTCCTGGCAGATGATGGCCATCGGGTGATTGACGCCCATGGTTCGGCAGGCCTCCTTGTGGAACAGCTTGAGAAGAACAAGACGCACGGAAGAGCATGGTCGCATGCTTATGGGAAGATGGTCGAAAACAGTGAGGTGATGAACTTGAGGGGATTTGCGCACATCACTGACGCCGCGCGGCTGCCGACTTGGCCCAGCACGCGGAAGGGCGAGCAGGAGGTCCGTGGGGACGAGGCTGCAATCTTCAAAAAATAGATACTGTTGGCCATGTCGTCCCAACAAGCGAGTGATGCTGAAACTTCTCGTTGCATCGGAGGTTGTGGCGCGGCGCCATGCCAGCCCTGCCAAGGCTCCAAGGAGTCGCGCAGGCTGCGCAGCAGCTTCTCGGGACTGAGGCTTCCAGGATGAGGGAGCAAATCACGACACGGGCTACAAGAGAGGGCCTTTCTGCTCGAATCTCGAGGTCTATTAAGCCATGTCTTGGTGTGGTCTGCAGCCTGTGCTGGCTGTGATGGACCTTGGCGGGTTGCGTCCGTGCCGGAGGTTCTCCATGAAGTAGATTCTGTAGCAATTTTCTGGATCTGTTGGCTTCACCAAAGAGCTCACAGGTGACACGGAGTCTTCCTGGGGCGGTCTAGAGAATCTGGCAGCCCCATGGCCCCTGCCTTGGAGCTGCTTCGAGCTCATTGACGGACGTTGCATGTGTCGCTGCAACCGAGAGGTCTTCCTCATCTCCTCGCCACTCATGTTTCCACCCCGTAACTGGCTCTCAAGGCTGTCGGGCCGCTGGAGGATCTCCAGCTTCTTGGAGCTCTTCATGTTCTTCGAGACGCCCTAGGCCTTGAACCCTCTCTGGTACATCCGTCTCCTGCCCTACCTGTGTCAGCATTTCCGACGTGACAGAAGGGTGATGGGAGGAGGTTGGGAGAGATAAAGAGAGCCGAGAACGTACGTCGCGACGAATCCATGGTGGCAACTCATGATCTCTATCACATTTGCCAGCATTTTGGTCGCAAAAAGCCCGGTGATGGCTTCTCGGTGGACAGCCCACGCATCGTCTGGCGGACCGGCCTTGACGATATGATCCTCGTCGAACCACTCCATAGGACAGCGTAGTAAGCAATTGATTACCTTAGGTGCCTACACAGTACCTAGGTAGGTAGTTAGGTAGTTAGTTGGCTCTACTATGTAGAAGACTCACTAACTACTACCTGGCCGGGTATATAACTGTGGAGCCACTACTTCGTATGGAGGGAAGGAGGCCCTCAATCCTGGGGGCGGCTGATTATCAATTGCTTGAACACGTTACATTCTCAACCTTAAGGCTCTTCATAATGCTCACTTGTCCCCTCTCTTCGCCTGTGCGCGTGGCTGTGTACATGCTGCGCAGTGCAGGCTGTTTGTACATGCAGACATCAAGTTTAGGACTCTTTATCCGGGCGTTCAATAGAGGGACGGGGCCATACACGATGAAGACTAATCAAGGACTAAGCCAAAGTTAGTTAAATTGGGTTGCGATGAGGCCCTAAAACCGGCTAGCGGTGCTGACTAAGAAGTCGCTTGAGTTTCGTCTCAGGATACCAGACGAATACGGAAAAGATTCGAGATGGTAGCAATCAACAAAGACACTAACAGAATAGTCCATGTTCTGACAAGCATATGAGCCGTAAGCAAACGTAGACAACTTCGCCTTGCCTACTAACACCGCGCCAAGACCAAGAAGTCGTTCAATAGCTGGAGCGGTCTTGTTCGCAGGGGTGTCATAGACTCGAGCATAGGCACGAGAGCCTCCAGTAGTCACCAGTCCCTTCACAGGCATAAGATCCTTCAAGCCAAACCTCAGTCCGGCAAGAGGATACTTTTCGGTGTCCATCAGCGAGTAGTACAACTTATAGGGTATAGGAATAAGCGGTGAGTACTGAACGGTGTTCCAAATGTTAACAGTAGAGAAGGAGCCGTCGTCATTTTCGGTTACGCCGTTGTAAAAGGCCTCTTGGTAATCCGAGAATAGGCCATAGACTTTTCGAAGAGCGATTTTGCCATCCTTGGTAAGCTTCGCAACATATGGCCCGGGAGCTGTAGTCGTGGGTGTTGTGAGGATGGACGGATGAGGACACAGCTTATATCACAACAACTTGGGCACTGGTCACAAACACCGTAAAAGGAATGAAGGATTCGTCCTCTACCAAGTCGTGCAAAAGTGATGATTGATATTCAGCCACGGGCGCCGACTTGTCCGTTGATGGAACATAGTAAGTACCAGTCCAGAAATCTTCGGTGTTCACAGAATAGCTCGGAATACCAGTGAGTGAAAAACTCAAGGAGCCATCATCTCCAGATGATATTGAGTCAAGAGTAGAAGGCAATGCATGAACTGCGCATACTGCCAACAAATTGAGCCCTAAGGAGCTCAAAAGCGACCAACGTACCATGCTCGCTTAATTACAGTGGTGCATATGCAGGAACAGCGAGTTTCGACATTATTTAATTCCAGGGTCGAGAATACTTCTCCCGCCACTTTATGTAGCTGTTCCCCTCAGCAGCGGACCTCGGGGCGGTCAAGAGTTCTATGTGAGAGATATCTGGAGTCAACTAACTTGATGGGAAGCCGAGCTCGGTCATCCATAGCTCCCGACTATGCATGCCATTGTCGGCTGTAGTCTAGTTGAATGACACTAGTCGAGTATAAAGGCCGCTTCACTAGACCCTTCTAGCTGTAGTCGTGAACACTATAGCATTGGCAGGCTGGTTCCTACAGGCTACTCATAAGTTGGTAGTCTAGAAGATAAGGGTGGATATCAATAGTCTCTATTGCGTCGGTACGGGATCCGACTTCAGAGAAGCAGATAAGAACATCTGGAAGAGATGAAAGCACGTCGCTTATCGGAAGGCTTGCGATAGCCGTGCGCTTGCGGCACTCGGAATATGTATAACATGGCTGGCAAAGAGTATTGATCTTAAGGAGTTGAAACTGCTATTTCTTTACATAGGTTTATCAAGACCAAAGATTTACAGTCTACCACAAACATACGATCGAGGCATATGTCTCATCGACTCAACCCCCCGTCTCCTATCTTATACACCGTGAACAGTGCTAGCCGAGGACCGGCAATGACAAACGCCCTATGAATGCCCCCTTCAACACGAAGAAACATCCCCAGTCAGTCCGTGGACGACGTGGAGTAAAAACACCGGTGGCTCCTTGAGTGCCTGTATTACAACATGTAAAGACCGTTAAGTATGTGTCGAAAATGCCCCAAGAATGCGCCTCCCGTTCCAAAGAATGAAAATACTCCATATATCGCGCGATTCTATGCAAAAGTCATGGATATCTCTTTTTCCTTGCCAAAATCATCGTCGTCCGGGTCCGCCCATGGATCAGCAAGTGCAATATTCGGCACCGTCTGCGATGTCTTCATCTCCGGCCGGACCGGAGCCGCCGGCGAGGCAGATCTGTAATAGTTGGTCTCGCTCTTCTGCAATGGCTTTCCATGCGCATCATCCTCAAATGACGTGTCAAACGTCATCTGAATGCCGTCGTTGTCGTCTCTATGTTTCGACTCAAAGCCGTGGTTGTTATTCTCGAAAGTCTGCGTGGTAGGGATCGTAGGCGTCCTTTCTCCTGACAATCTGTACTCGTGTGATGGCCGATAAGGCACAGCATCGGTCGTCTTAGTCTCCCGCAACGAGTCTCGCGGATTGACAGGAGGCGGATAAGCAGGACTAGGACTTGGACTCGGAATCTTCATTGGCGGTAATGTAGACTGCAGTTCTTTGACCTGCAATTGGTCCTTGGCAAGCTCAGCTCGGATAGCATCGATGTCGAAGAGCACACCATGGTTGTTTCCATTCTGGTCTTCCGTCCTCGAAGGCCCATTTGGATCTTTGTTCCCCTTCTGCTCTTCGTAGACCTCCCACTCTGCTTTATCCGTCTTCTTTTTCCGGCTGAAGAAGCCACCGAAAGCTCCCTTCTTAGGTTTGCCCTCCTTTTCTAATTCTTTGCGGGCGCCTTCGATCTCATTGATGAGCTCTCTCTGTCTCTGATTATGGTTCTCCGGATCCGGGTCCTCGATTTCCGTGAACTCATCGCTCTCGACCATCCAACCACATTCACGCATCAGGCGTGGCATGGCTGTACGGTAGTCCATGTGGCCCACAACGTGTTCCGTCACGTCCATGTTCTCTACATCTTGAATACCTTCAATTGGGGCCAAGCCGGCGACACGTCGAATGCCGCCATTGGTAAGACGGAACAGATAACCCAAAATCCAATCGTTCCGGTTATAGCCATTCACAAAGCGACCGGCAACGACGGTTCTAGCGCGCAGCCACTCGTCTTGTTTGACCACGACTGGAGATCCAAACATGTAAACGTTCTGGACAAGCCCCAAGGCTCCTTTCTTAGCGAGCTCGAGGAGACAGGAGAAGATGACCCGAGAACCAAGAGAGTACCCGACAAGTGTTACCGGTCTAGTACCAAGGTTTCTGTCAATAAGAGAGTCGGCAAGAATCTGTCCTGCTGACGTCGCACGATCTAGAGACACAGCCCAAGGGTTATCAATGAGATATGAGAGCTTTGTCAAAACAACGGGCAATTGAAGGGCGGCCATCAGACTGATGAGAATGGTGCTGCCGAGGACTTGTTGAAGTCCTTGTGTAAGAGCCTATAAATCCATTAGCATTTAATGAAGGTAAATATAGTGTACCAGGCTGACCTCAGTTGCTAGGATGTTGATGGTGTCACCCATACTGGTCAACATCTCCGGCTCCCACAAAACAGAGTAAATATCTCCCATCATGGGATCGACGGTACTAAATGGCAGACGAATATCATCGACCTTGCCCGTCATCCACCCAGCAACAGTGACGATGAGGTTAACTCGCTTGTTATTGTGAAGCGGTCTATACTCGAATGTCTTCACGGCACCTGTTCTTCGGTTGGCAGCTCGGCCACCAATGATACTACCCGAAGCGACAGCACTAGAGGTAATGATAGCTGCACCGCCGGCACCAGCTAGAAAACTACCTGTACCTGTGACACCGATAGTGGTGAAACCAGCTGCAAGACCGGCACCGATGACAGGGGCCAGCAATCCGGCTGAAAGGCCGATGACCAGGCCTCCTCCAACGGTGGCCAGACCCATCATGACGTAGCGTCTCTTCAGCGCCATCTTACGACGGTTCTCCTTGTGCTCATCCTCATTCCAATTCTCCTTCTCGGCCTCTTGTTGCATCTCGAGAGCATCAGTGACTTTCTTCTCGAACTTGCAGATATCCAGCCAGGGGATCTCTAGGCTCTTGCCCACTCTTTCCAAGAGCACTCGAGATCTGGCATCGTAGACAGAATCTGCGATCAGCACAAGGAATAGATCACAAAGCACCGTCCATCGCAGATCAATGTCAATCTTCTCACTCGTAGGCAATTGACTCGGCGTGCGTACATCCGGCAATTCCTCGCCCTCATGAGTCTCGTATGGCGGAGGAGGTGAGGCAACAGCTTCATCGTCTAGGGACAAACGAGGGGAGGAGAGCGACAGATTGTTGCTGGACAAGGAGGAAGAGCTGCGTGGGCCGTCCGCCATGGGGTTCTTGACTCGAGAATTGGCCATCAGCAGAGGTGTCAAGTCCTGTGGCATGACGCCGTGTTCGCTCAATTGCTCGATCATGACCTGCTCCGCGGCACTGATGTCCATGTGTGAATAGAGGCGGATCATCATCTTCTGCGCCCACATCTTCATCGACTCCGAGGCCAGGTTTACAATTTTCTTGGTGCTCTTTGGGAGTTTTTCTGAGTCAATGCTCTCGGCCTCCTTGACCATGACGGACAGTTCGAGCCGTGTTAGGCCGACATAAGCTATCCGTTGGCCTTCCGTCAGGAGGTCTTTAGTCGCTTGCATTTGAGATACAGCATCTCGTTGCTCCTCGTCCATCATACTCGTAGATTTCGGGTCTTTGAACAAATAACTGGTGTTCTCGTCCATGCTTGTCGCTGATTCGGCGTCATCGTCCATGATCACACGAGTATACCCCTTCCCAGCACCACCCAAGCCGGCATAGCCATACTTCTCGTCTTCGGCATCGTCATGTTCCCTTGCAATCAGACGATTGTCATCGTCATATATGTCGTACGGCGCATAGGCAGGCATGGTTTGCCATTCAACGTCGTCCTCACCGTGCTTCTCCTCCTTTTTGGTAGTAAGCTGCTGATGCGAGAATTCGCCCATGCCATTGGTATCAACGGTGCTGGCTAGGCTGATATCCCGCTTGTGATCCGGGCCCTTCTTTTCGGTTTCCGTTGTCTTAAAGTACTTCACTTCCTCTTTCTTGTCTTGAGACTCTACATCCTCTTTCCCAGTGGACTTTGCATCTGAACCTGCATTATCACCATCCTTCTTCTTCAGCTGTGGCGGCACCGGCGTCTTCGGACCATCCTCCGCACCAGCATCCCCCTCAGGTATAGACTTTGGCACCGCATCCTTGTGTTCGTCCTCGCCATCGCTCTCGCTGTTCGAATCAAGCGGCTTGTCGAGGTTCTTCCGGCTCGCGACGCTCGACGCCCTCGACCTCGTCGACCCGGCATTACTGCTCTTCCTCGCCCCGTTCACGCCGCCCTTGTTGGAAGTCTTGCTCGCGCTCCTGCTCCGCAGGCCAATCTTCTTCGCAATAGACGACGAGGCGTCGGCATCGGCATGCTCGGCCTGCTCGTACCGCACCTCGGGGGCCGTCCGTATGGGCAGGCCGAAGTCGTCGAGCTCGGGCACGTCGACGGCCATCTTGCTGGTAGCTGGTGGGGCCGTGGCAGGCGCGGATGGCCCATTGGGCTTCTTTCCTGTCTGTTGCTGCTGCTGCTGCTCTTTTGTTGCTGCTGGCGAGGGCGATGGCGATGGCGAGGGCATCTCCCTGGGCTTTTCTTCCTCGACTGCCGGTTCCGGCGGCGCCGTGGGCTCGTCGTCCTTGCCCGCCATCGTCAGATCGTCTGGGGTATGTGCCGTGTCGAGGGCATAAGACAGATGTGCGGGCAGGACGTGAAGGGGCAGATCAGGGGTCCCCACGCGGGTCGAGCGTGTTTCGAAGGGGAGCTTCCTTCTGGTGAGAGGTCCTCGGGGGTGGTTTTGGAGTAGGGAGGTACCTCAGGCAAGTGGACCCCTTGAATGCTGCACGTGTGAGGGAACAAAGACGAGCGTTTTGATTACTATGAGCGTGGTAATAACGAGAAAACGGAAGAATGAGAAGGGAGATGTGCCAAGTATCTGCCCCCTTGAGGAGATCACAAGAAACACATCCTAATCCGAAACGGTCTGGCAGTGATGAGGCCCCCCAGAGGAAGGATGATGTGAGTCGGCAGCTCGCATTTGCGACCCATAAGCACGGACTGCCCAAGAATTTTGGGGGGGTGTTGGTGGTGTGGTGGGGATCTGCTGTCGCGGCAGCCCACATAAGCCACCACCCAAGACCACGCATGCGTAGCCCCCTGTGAGGGCTAGCGTTCATTCCTGAGGACTATCGCATTGTTGTGGTCGACGATGAATGGACGTTGACGATGTCATTCCTGCACTTGACTGCAGCCCGTCATCAAATACCCATCCATCACCGCCTTGTCTAAGTCCTGTACAGCTTTATAGAGTGATGTCTCAATTTTCGATTCCTAAAATAATTAGACTATCTACCCCCTCTCAATCCCAATCAGGCGTGCGTTCGCCCCTTTTCCCCTTGCTAGCCAGTGCCTCCAAGTGTCTCGGTATCGTCTAATCCGCAGGTCCAGCCATAGTAGACGCCGCGACGTCATCTTTTCGATGTAGGAAAAGCGTAATGGGAAGGATCATGGGGTATTTGTCCTCTATCTAATTGCCCCCAGCCGAGTACCGCCCGCCCCTTTCCGATAATGACAGGACGCCTATAAAAAAAAAGATGGGATGCTGGACCAACAAACTCGCACGCTTGCTGGCTGGTGTAAATCGATGTGATTTTTGAAACCTCTCCACGCCCGAACCTATCTCAATGACTGACAAGAAAGAGGTCTAAGTATATGGTTGATGACATGAAATTGTTCAGGTCTAGCAGATGAGAGTCGTATATCTGCAAATCTCAAGACAGATATTCGCTAGATAATTATGGTTATCATTAGGCTAGTCATCTTTCGCCATGGCTTGGAGGCGACTAATGCTAGGTGAAGTATGTCTGAAGGGAGGTGCCATTTTACTTCCAGCGACCGTGGTTGCGTTTATGGTACTGGAGGTTGCATTGCCTGTTGCATGACTCGGTCCTGTGGTGCCTTGACCTGCTGGCTGCCCAGTACCTGGAGAACCTCGTCGGCTGGCTCTGGCTGACAAGAATCGACAGGCCTCTGTCCTCTTTAGTTCAAACGCTTTGGAGCGTTGTCGCTCTCTTTCAATGTTTTTTGTTCTCTCTTGGAATTCTGCATCTGCAGCTTCTATTCTCAATTCTTGCTCAGCTATTCCACCGATACGCTTCTCGGCCCGATGGCATGCCTCATCTAAGCGTTTGGCAATAGACTCTGGCACATATACTGGCGGTGGTGTGCTTCCTGTGGGAGGCCGTGAAGTGGATGATGCTCCCCAGTTACATTTAAAGTCGAGTTTAGCTTGGCTAGCATCGGTGCCGGTTCGCCATATTACAATGACATCCCCATCGTAGAGTCGTATCCAATGCTTCGAGGGTCCCGCAGGCTTCTTAGGTTCATATGACTGCAAAACCATGCCATTGATCTGAATACCGTTCGTTGCTTTGGTGGAGATGTAGAATGCAAAATCCTTAGGCGAGACACCAGTCGAGTTCCATGGTCGGAAGTTCTTGGCAGGGTCATATCCATCTTTCCAAAGAATGAGCTTGAAAGCGTACTTAGGAACTTTGCCGTCCATTTTGACCGGATAGACATTTGTGTTATCTGCTGCGCGTCCCCATGAAGTCACAGATTGTGTAATGTCAATCGAGACTCCAGCAACAGCCGATCCAGGCGACGACTTGAATGTCGCAATTACTCTGTTCCGTGGAGGATCAATGGGGATCGGAACAATAATGTTGTGATCAGGAGGGATTGTATCAGGAAGGGAGTCTGGGTCATGATCATCTGGTCCCAATGTCGGCGGCGGGAGGTCACTCTCCTTGGGAATAGAGTCAGGACTGTCATTCTCCATCTTCAGAGGAGCGCCGCCGAAACTGAGATCTAGGACCGGAGAAGGCGGTTCGGCATGTACTTCCGAATCATTCGCGGGCGGAAAGTATGACATAGCCAGCTCCCAGAAGATGGACAACCCTGGAGCGAATGCTTCGCCTCTGGCTTCTGCTGCGGCTCTGAATGCATTCAGCTGTAATTGAGTCATCTCCGGATATCGTAGATGCCATGTCTTCTTGTCTTGCGCGTTCCAATAAGTCGATTTGTGTACAGGGGTATCAATCTGGCGACCGGAGTGAAGCCGGGCTATCGGCGGAATAGCTGCTAGAAGCTCATATTCGCCGTTTTCAATATCACTCAAAGATTCCATCTGCGTATCGGACTTCAATCTCTTTATGGTAGGTTTGTCGGCGGTTCGTGGTCCATCAAACTCGTCGCTAGTGTCATGCGATGGCTTGCGCTTGCTCGTGCTGAAGCTATTTGCGTTAGATTGTGGCATAGTAAGCCGTGCTGCAGACTTCATATTGAGATTCTCCAATATAGATTCAGCTCCGCCGAGACTTTGAGATTCAACATCGAATGTCATGTTACTTAGTTCATCAACTGAGTGGCTGGGATAAGAACTGAGGCGGACGCCTCCGTTTTGAGAATGATGCTTTTTCTTTTGTCTGGGTGTTGAAGAATCCTCTGATTCAAAGCTGTCTTGGACCTCGGAACCCAAAATCTCCGTGGCACCAAAGCTGTCAGCGGATATTGGGAGGTTCAGCCGATTGGAAGGAATGACGCCAGAGCTACCAATGGCAGACACATTGACCTCGCCAAATAGTTTCCCTGGTTGGCCACCTTGTCCGAATGTGTAATTCTCCTTTTGTGACTCAAAATCGCTGAATTGATTTTCATCGTAAAAGTCATCTTCGATTATTTCGTCATCGCTCTCGGGGATGAGCTGCGCTTGCTCTGGATCTTGCAGGCTTAATTGAGAGGCTCTTTGCCCGAGATGATCGTCTGAGAAGTCGTCATACGACTGCGATGATTTTGAGCCACCAAGCCATGGATGCCCCTGAAGCTCCCGCACTGTTGCCCGGTGTTCGGGTCGCCTTTGTAGCATATGCGTGAGGAAATCAATGCCATCTGCCGAGACATTCTGTTTCACAAGAGGTGAGATATCCAACTTCTTAGTCATGATCTGATGAAGAAGCTCCGAATAACTAATTCCAGTCTTCACAGGATACGGGGGAAGGCCTGTCAGCGCGTAGAAGATCACTCCGCCCAGAGACCATATGTCAATGGCATGGTCATACCGCTGGCCATACGGCTGGCGACGATGCTTATTCCGTGGATGTCGTCGACCATACTCGTCGTACTCGGCAAACTCGGTGTACACCTCAGGTGCACAATAGAGCAGTGTTCCGCAAAATGTCCTGAGGAATGTCTGCTCATTATCCACCATCTTCGATAGCCCAAAATCCGTGAGCTTAACATAGAAGGGCTGGTGAGACTGGATGAGAATATTGTCAGGTTTGACGTCACGATGCGTTATGTTATTTGTGTGCAAATAGCCAAGTGCATCAATGAGTTGTCGTGACATTTCTTTGACCGTTATCTCGGGCAACGGGCCACGGTCTGTGATGAACCTGCCGAGGTCACCTGCAGGGACATACTCCATTATAATTATGAAGAGTCGGTCATCCCAGTCAAGATGCTCAATATACGAGACAATGTGTGGCTGTGAAGGTGTCAGTATTCAAAGTCAGCAATTGAGACAAACGTGGACTTACATGTTCGATCTTTTGCATGATATTCATCTCATTCTCCACCTTCTGATCCAACACACCGTTCTTCATGAATTTGCGCTTATCCAGTTCTTTTGCCGCATAAGGCTTTCCGTCGAATTTCGAGGTGACTTTGTAGACAGTGGCAAAGGCACCTTTTCCAATTTGGCCGACGCGATTATACTTATTAGATCCTGTCCATTCTCGGGGCAACCTTTCTACATTGTCTTGGGTGGTCTCGGGGACCAGCTTTAAGGGAGAAGCCCGCGTGGGTCGAGCTGTCGTTCTACCCCCTTGAGTTGGTTCGTTTACGGGAAATAGGTCAACCTGGGTACATGGATCAGTTTTGCTTTGAAAAAGAGCATGACTAGACAGGTGGAAGCAGCTCACATGACCTGTAGGCCCTGGTGCAATCGTTTCCCCTTCCTCATCTACCATGGACTGCAACCGGTGCATGTACGATATCAAGTTCTCACGGTATGCCCGCTCATATTCACCCTCGCGGCGGGGTATGCGCACCAGGAACTCAAGGTCGAGACCTTCAGCATGCATCAGGATCTGAATCTTCGTCCCGCTCGTTAGGGTCCTTTTAGTCTCTTCCCTCGGTCTCGATTTAGCCCGCAGAAGGGTCCCATCCACTATCGTGCCATTCGTAGACTGGTCCTCGAGCATGAGGACGCCATACTCGTTCAGATATATGCGAAAATGGATGTTGCTCAGTCTCTTGTGGGGGTCGTTGGTGAAGCATATGTCGCATCTGCTCGCATTCCTGCCGAACGTGAAGCCTTGTAGAGGATTCTTGACATCAGCTGAGAGCCTCAGGACAATGGCGTGCTCGCCGGCCGACCGCGGCGTCAGCTCGAACCTCTCAGCATCGTCCTCCAAAGCGTAGTCGATGTCCACATTATCTGCATCGTCTCTTGCCACCATGTGTCTGGAGCTACGTAGAGCGATTTTGGAAACTTCTCGGCGGGCGCTGTCTGAGTATGGGAGCAAGAGGCAGACAATGTCGGATATGTCGTCGTCAGAAAAGCCGGAGTTCTGCTTGCCTAAGCGCCGGGGATCGACTACATTTTGGGTCGCTGCTCAAGAGACATTAGCTACTAGAGAGAGGCTTCGCTTGTAAGATTGAACACATACCTTGCTGGGTAGGCTGCGAATCGCCATCTGGATCCATTGGCAACAGCGGAAGCGCGGAAGGAGCTCGAGACCGGGCCGCCCGCCCGAGATCGACGGGAGGGAGGAACGGGCCTGCTTCGACCCTTCAGATTGGAAGGCGCAGGACGGGTGATTGGAAGCAGAGGGTTGACAATAAAAACTCGACCTGAGGACGAGTCTCGACTGTATCTTTGCTCAAGGAGGTAAGATCGGCCTCGTCTCGAGTTAGGCTGCCGTTGAAGGCTGCGTGCGCGGGTGCGTGGTTGCTCGGTTGGCAGTGGTCGCGATGGTGGGGTTCAAGGGTTCTCAGTTCTCAGGTTGCTGGGTTGTGCGCAGGGCAAGTCAAGTCAAGTTACGTTAAAGTTAGGCGGCGTTTGCTGTCGACGGCTTTGCCCGGCAACGCCCCGGCCCGTTTCGACGACTTTAAGCCCATGCGCTGTGGCTGTCAAAGTGTTCTTGTGTTCTCATATGAGCTGAAGCTCTCCTACTTCGGTGCGGATGCGCGATCTGAACTGTCTGTTTATGAGTTCTGATTGCTGAAACGACTCGAGGAGAGACTCGAGGACGGGGAGGCATTGGATCATCTGGAAAAAACAAACGGGCGTTTGTAATGGGACGAGAGGCTTGGTCTCAGTCAGTTGGACAATGCAGGCCTCACATGCGAGGCGCACGGGACAGGACAGGCATGTCATTGGGTGACAGAACACTGCACGGGCAGGTGTTTAGCAATCAATGGCCACCGGCTTCACTGCAACTCTCCCGGCGCTAAGCCACCTCAGGCCTGATCAGAGGGGTGCCGTCAGGGGGCCACAGGCGGTGTGCCACCAATTCCGGGGAACATCCGGTAGCAAACGCTCTCCTGGGTCACATACCGCTTACCTGGTAGGAGGTAGGACGCATGGCCCGTCCCAGCACTGAGGAACTGTAACGGTGGGCGGGCGTTATCAGCCCTGGGTGTGCAGGTGTTGCCAGGTACCTTACCTTGCCTCCTTATAGGCAATACCTTATCTTGGAACACTGGATTGCCGAGATCTGTCCTGCCAGCCCTCAGCTACGTATCAGACACCTAAACTGCTATGAGCCAGTCACATTCGACAATGGATTTGTGCGTTGCTAATTGTTCAAA
This sequence comes from Phaeoacremonium minimum UCRPA7, assembly GCF_000392275.1. Taxonomy (NCBI): domain Eukaryota; kingdom Fungi; phylum Ascomycota; class Sordariomycetes; order Togniniales; family Togniniaceae; genus Phaeoacremonium; species Phaeoacremonium minimum. The sequence goes on from NW_006921406.1 coordinate 125,014, forward strand.
GATGCTGTGGCGTTGCCTCTATCACAGTTGTAAAGTCCTGGGGGTGGTCCAGGGATATCATTCGCTATTATGGCAGCGTTTTCTTCACCGTAGTGGAATAAGCAATGTTGTTATCTGACTAGACTGAGGGGGACAGGCCTCCTTCTTCCAAGTCATGATGACGGTTCGCCTCGCTGACCTACCGGCACTGGGTATTCCAGCAGGCCTCCCTGGCTCACCGAGTCACGCTGGAAAGGTTGAAATCGGCAAGGGACATTTGTTTCCTACAGTCTCGTATTCGCTATAGGATATGTGAAGTATCCTTATGCGGTTGTCGCAGCTTTCTTCGGTACTGTGACGCATCACTGAGATAATGAATGTTTCTTTACCACCAAAAGCAATGAGAATTAGATCGCGTTCTTCAGCGATGGGTCTCTGCCTTTATTACTCTTGGCTAGATATCGAACAAGTATGGTACCGGGAGAAGAAAGTCACATTCAGATCTAATATACACAATTGCGCAAATGCTTTCTGCCCGCTTCTGCCCCTAAACTCCTATATGCAGTGTAGTCATTGTGAACCTGAATTAACGTCATGCATCATCGCTCAAACATCAGCTACAACCGACCCTGTCAGACCGCCCAATGCTATCATCTCATCAGGACGGCAATTCTGACGGTCTGTTCGGACTGGTCGGTAGTTCACTCGCCGGCTGGTACATGGCGCTTTCCTGCGCTGTCGGACTGTGTCCTGCATGTCCGTACTTGTGCAGCAAGCCGCCCTGCGCGCTCTGTGCATCTGTCATACCCTGGCTCGGGCTCGTCGACCAGCCAGAGTGGCCAGCGTCCGATCCGGGGACCGGCGCACCGGGATATGGCTGCGCATACGAGCCCTGACCGGGTGAATACGCCTGCGACATGCCGCCTCCTCCGTATGAGCTCGTCCCATCGTAGTATGTCGACGGCGGAGCCGCTGCATTCTTCCGCCGTGATCGCCACATGAAAAAGAAGATGCCTCCAGCGATTACTGCCGCAACAGGAATACCTACACCCAGTCCGACGCCGAGACCGATTGTGGTGCTGTTGGAACTGCCTCCGTCATCATTGTTGTCGTTATTATCTCCAGTTGGCGTCGGCATAGTCGCGGACGTAGACATTGAGGTAGCGCTTGATGTAGCCGAGGTAGACGCAGTAGTGCTCAGCTGCGATAGAGGCATCTGAGCGAGCACTGTTGGTAGCGACTTTCCAAGAATAAAGGTGCTCGAAGCGTTCTTGCAGCACTCGTAGCTTCCAATGCCGTTTGACCCATCGTCACAACAATAGTGGTTCCCCTCCAGGATACCATCACACGGTCTTATGCCTGCACTCGAGCCAGGTGCGTCTGCATCTTGTTAGCAATCACGATTTTCAATAGGCTTGGATGCTTCAAGAGCAAGACGAGTATGAAAAGAAAGTCCACTCACATTTCCCACAGCGTTTCAAGCACGATGGGTCTGCCCAAGTCTTATCCGTACAGCCGACTCGCTGGAAGTCTTCGACGCCATTGTTGATGACCTGGCACACACCATTAGAATAGCAGATCGCCCCGGCTTGACAGCATGTTGTGTGGCCTGTCGTAGAGTTGTCACAGCGATAACTATCCGAATCCACCGAGCCGTCGATATTATAGCAAATGTTGCCAGTGTTTGTTGCGCCGTTCACGGCGACAAGTATGACAAGCAGAGGCGCCGCGATAGGCAAGAATAGATGGCTCCGCATCTTGCTCGCGATCCTAGTTTGAAAGGCGAAATCAGGTCAACTCGTGTCCTTATCGTTGTTGCCGGAGCATCGGCTATTGAAACACCTTGAGACGTCACCACTTCTTGTTGAGTTCAGTCTCGTGAGGGCAAGACGATACCAATCGCGAAAGTAAAGTGCTCTGGGAAGCACAGTGGTTGAGATTGAGGAAGCAAACAGAGCCAAGAAGGTCAGGAGAGAAGAGGATCAGGGAAGGACGGGCAAAGTTTTACGTGGTGAGTTACATGGAGGGATCCAAGTATACGGACTGCCTAATTGAAGAAGGATTCGGAGCCGGAGTATGCTTGTTCAGCACTGCTTAGCCCACCCAGCTCAAGGCCACCAGCCTCTTGCAGCCACTTTCATGCAGTACGAGGTACGGAACTACCGAGTCCTGCGTTGTGTGTTTTGAGTAATGAAATGGACGACCAATGGAGGCGATAAATCTCCATTTGAAAAGATCAGCGTTGATTCTCGAATATGGTCCACTTAGACCAATAACCGAGGAAGATTCACAATTTGCTCGTGGATTGGTCAAAGGAACTTATTGACTTGGTTCATTGGGTGCTCGGTAGACGAGTTGCGACGAGGTATCACTGAGGAGCATACAAATGACGTGGGTACACGGAAAGGGATGTCATCAGATCGATCTGAATTCGAAACCGTTGATGGTTGAAAGGTGCTTGGTCCCCTGTCAGAGCTAGATGCCCAGCCTCCGTTCTACACTATCACTCACTACAGTAAGCCACTCTAAAATCTGGTAAGTCGGAACACGGTTGAGCAAAGGATTTGACAACATATTAAGACTTACATACAAACGAGTGGCTCGCTCAGGCGGCAATGTTGATTGCGCCAATAGACTTTTGATGCGGCACAGTTTGTGCTTATTGGTGTTGATCTAAGGATTCGGCAAGGGAAACTAAGCCTTGCTTAGAGCGTAGACTTGCACCAATGATTCACTGTAGTTCGTCGAAGGATCTCCCCAATCTGGTGAGGATCGCAGCGGCAAATCGGTAGCCTAACGGATCTCGCGTACAACGCCGCTTGTGGCTCAACGCGAACTCAAGTTGCTCCAACGTCGAGCATATTTGGAGGAAATGTTGCATATTCGCGATAGCCTCAATAGTGAGGTCGATTCCCATAACGTGAAGCCCAGCTTCATCTCTTCTTCTGCTGTTCTTGCTTCAACAGCAAGTCACGCATAGCTGCTCTCGCATTCCTGCTTCCTCCAAGCTTTGGGCCTTTGAGAACTTCCTCCTCTTTGCCTTTCGCACCAGGTCGAGCAGGCTGCACTGTCTTCTTCCTCTGTTGTCTCTGTGTCATGGCATCCATAAACTCGCGACGGAACTCCTCTGCTATCCTCTCATCCGCTGCCTCGTCCATTCCAGGTGTTGCACTAGGGCTTGGTTGTGCGGGGACATCATAGACGTCAACTAAGTTTTTGTCAGCATATCCCAGGAAGATGAAGGCGGACCTGTCAGTGTAATTAAAAGACTTACGTCTGTTTTCTCGTAAAAACTCCTCAACAAGCTGATCGCGCTTGATATCATCGCTCCCGCGCCTCTTCCTCGGTCGCCAGGGCTTGCCGTCTTTGCCCAGCCGGACCTTCTTTGGGCGCCCGGAGCTCTCCTCATCGATAATATCCTCACCTTGCAGCTGTCTCCGTGCTTTATCAGTCATCGCGACATTGCGCATGCGCACCTCCTCGCCCAGGTCAATTTCCTGCAGCTTGCCCTGCATGACCGGTTGATCAGGTAGCGGCTGCTTGCCACTCGAAGCCCCTGTGAGAGAAGTCGCGGCTGTCCGTTGAGCAGCCCCTTGAGACGTAAAAGATTGCGAGATCTTCTCTGCTGCATGTCGTCTAGCCAACTCGGATTCTACGAATTGTTCCCTTCCTTGATCAGCGGCTGTATGAAGAATGATCCTGCAATCGTCAGAGAGGCACTCACATGTGTTGATTGACCAACTCGCCCACCATACCGGTCTGTGGCGCAAAGCGCTTGGTCATTCCCCCAACCAGCGCATCGGAGCTTTTGGGCCCATCGGCTGCGTCTTTCTTGAGTACAAGGCTCGTTTCCTTGTTCTCAGCTTCGGCACCTTCTCTCGGCCCCTGCTCTGGACGAAACTCAACGCCTCGCAGTCGCGACCTGCGCGCATTGCGCAGCCTTAGTATCTCCGCTACTGATAGCCCCTCTTCTTCCGCTACATTCGATGACGCTTCTGACGGATGTACTTCACCGGTGATCTTTGGCTCTGTAGGTGTCTCGATCTTAGGTTTGGCGGCCTCTTCATCATCCTCTGCGCGTTGTCTGTAGATCTTCCTCTTCTTGCCTGGGCGGAACACGACTTGCGGCTCCGTTTGCGCCGGCTCTGCCAAAGGCGAGGCCATTGTATATTGTGTACTGTGCGTAGTTCGAGATCAGTCGAGGGATGGGATGCTGTCGGCGTGTTTTCGAGGTAAGGCTGAAGCTCCCGAGGTTGCAAAGCCAATAAGGTGAAGAAGCAAAATGGAGGGCAAACAGAGAGCATCGGATGCGCAGTTGACAGGCGCCAAACATTGCTTATCTTATCAACCCGAGCCTCTGACGGCTGGTCCCCGCGCCCCACCAACAATTACACACCCACTGACATCACTAAATCGCTGGAGCTTCATGGCAAATAACTCCCTCAGTAAACCTACTACTCTACGAATATTCGGACCTAGAACCTGATTCGAAGACAATTCTCTCTCTTCACCTTAGAAAGATTACCTGATAAAGAATTTAGACCATCCATAAGACAAATATGGCTCGTAGAGTATGACTCAGTGGTAACATCGACTTCGTTTCTCAAGCTAATGGTATCGCAGGTCTACTTCCTAGCTCACGGAGGCATGGTGCAAGGTAACGTAGCACTTCCAACCACAACCCCTCAAGGTTGAAAGGAAACAACTGACGATGCATCAGGTGTCGGGTTCCGGTGGGTGCATCCCCAAGCATCATCCGATGCAATTGGACAGATACTAACGGCAGAGAAGCTACTTCGCGCAGAAGCGTGCAGTAGGACATGGCTTGACGGGCTGGGTTCGAAACACCGATAACAACAAGGTAGAGACAGCGACAAATCAAATCCAAGTACTTGCTAACCAATATCAGGTCGAGGGCGAGGCTCAAGGCGAGGAGGACGCAATCACAGCTTTCCTGAAAGATGTGGACAAAGGCCCTTCACATGCGCACGTGGTCAAGCTAGAGAAGCAGGATCGCGACGTCGTAGAAGGCGAGAAGGACTTTGAGGTCAGGCGTTGACCTCTCAAACGATAATACATAACGGCGGTTTAGACTTCCTACGAAAACAGTAGAGAACGACAGACACGGCTCTCAAAGCTTGTATTAGTATTTGTAGCATACATCCAGAAACTATTCCAAGACGGTTCACCCCTTTCAAAAGCCTCGCCCGCGCCTCTTGACAAGGGGTTTCTTTACCGCACCTGAAGTAACGATCTTCTTAGCCCTATTCACAGGAGCAGCTTTCTTGATCATCTTCTCCTCCTCTGCTTTCTGGCGCTCTTCGTCGCGTCGCTTGTCTTCGGCCATCTTAGCCTCGATCTCCATCTTCCTGTTAAACTCTGTTTCTGTGACTCGCTTATCTCGTGCCGAGTATCCCTTCTCCTTAACGGAGTAGAAGACGCCACCGAGCTCGGCTAGCCAATGAGGATCAACAGATGTCACAGTTGACATGTACTCCTTGGAGGTGAGAATAAGTTCGTGGTAAACGACGTAGTCTGGTAGAAACCCCAGGCCATACAGAGCGCTGGTGGGATGTAACTGAACTGTGACGCTGGTTCGTAGGTTGATGTATTCGCCAATACCCTTGACCTTTGCAGCTTGGTGATAGTAGCCAGAGCAGATACATTTGCGAATAATGTCCCAGTCTGTTCCGCAGCTAACCATCTCCATTTTCTGCATCCTCATGATATCCAACAACTGCTCACGCACTTCCTTAGCCCGTCGTAGTGACTTGGAGTGAAGGAAGTGGCGTATGCACCAGCTGTCGGAGTACCCGTTTGCTTTCCACTGCGAGTAGACGTGGAGGTACGTCAAATGGTCCGACTCCGGCACAAAGAATTTCTCGCGTGCGGCATCTGACTCCTCTTGCCTTTCCTTCGGTCTGTAGAAAACGTTAGGAACAGAAAGCATGGAGACAATTGTCACCATCTCCTCGCTACAGCCATACTCTTCTGACATGATGAGAAGCTTGGCAAGAGGTGGATCCATAGGGAAGGCGTTCATCTTTCCTCCCAAATCCGTCAATTCGCCCAAATTATCAAGAGCGCCAAGCGCCCACAAGTCGAAAAGCGAAGTTGTGATCGTGTCTTGAGGGGGAGGATCCATGAAGTCGAAGTCTAGCAGGTCCCTCACACCGAGGGACTTTAGCAGAAGCACCGTGTTTGCTAGATTTGTTCGCTGAATTTCAGGGATGGTCTGAATATAGAGTTCATCCTTGAACGCTTTCTCAGTGTACAGTCTGAAAGCCTTGCCAGGACCGGTTCTGCCAGCTCGTCCTGACCGCTGTGAGGAATTCGCCTGCGATATAGGGGTGATTTGAAGTGTGTCCATTCCCATTCTCGGGTTGTAGACTTTGAGTTTCGAATAACCAGCGTCCACGACATACATGATGCCGTCAACCGTTAAACTAGTCTCTGCGATGTTGGTGGCAACAATACATTTGCGAACACCCGGTGCTGCGCGGTCAAAGATCTTTGCTTGCAAGTCCGCAGGCATTTGACTGTAGATAGGTAGGATACTGAGCTTTGGGGGATCATTCAGAGCATCCAGCCGCTCACGTATGAGCTCGCAGGTCACCTCAATATCCTCCTGACCGGTCATGAAGACTAGGATGTCTCCTTGGCCCATGGAAACGTGTATGGCGAGTACTTGTTGAACGGCCTGGTCCACGTAGTCCTCCACAGGAGATCTGTGAAACATTACATCGACTGGGAAGGTTCTTCCTGGAATAATAAACTCTGGTGCCCCTCCATAAAAATCCGAGAATCGCTTGGAGTTCATGGTCGCGGAGGTGACGATCAGCTTAAGGTCCCTCCGCCTCTGGAGTATCTTCTTGAAGAGTCCCATCAAGACGTCCGTGTTCAACGCTCTCTCGTGAGCCTCATCCATGATAACGCAGGAGTAACGATCTAGATCGGGCTCATTCAGAGATTCTCGAAGCAGAACACCATCAGTCATATACTTGATGACAGTCTCCTTGCTCGTGCAGTCTTCAAAACGAATGGCATAGCCAACGGTGCTGCCCAATTTAACTTCCATTTCCTCACTGACACGCTTGGCAACACTCATGGCAGCAACTCTTCGCGGCTGAGTGCAGCCTATCATGCCAATCTTGCCATAGCCATCTTCATGCAGGAACTGGGTCAGCTGCGTTGTTTTTCCAGAACCTGTCTCGCCAACTACGATGACGACTTGGTTGTCTCTTATGACCCTTAGCAAGTCTTCTCGCACAGCAAAAGCAGGCAAGAATTCCCGCTGCTCCCTGAGTGTTTTGCTTTGGCTGAAATTACTCGCGCCCTCATTCTTCTTCATGTGTTCTGCGAACTTGTTCGTGCTCTGCCCTTTCCCGCCATCCTCATCCTCGCCTGGGACGGGAAGTGCACTGTCGCCTTCTTCGTCCTGGTTCTTGACTCCCATGATGTTGCCCAGTGCAGTGCCAGCCATGTTCGTAGCTTCTTGTGCTTGTTTCTGCCGTTCTCGTTGCTGGCGACGCTCTCGAACAACCTTGCTGCCTTTCCGACTGAACACAGCCATATCACTCTGGTAGTCCCGGACAGCGGGAACAGGATCCAGCTGCTTCGTGAAGATCGTGCGTCCGTCCAGAAAGGGTGGGCGAAGGTCGTGAACCAGAAGATGCACTCGGGTCGCCTCCTCGTCGTCTTCAAAGTCATCTTCGAATCTTCTCTGTGCAACACCAGACGTCAACATCCGGTTTGTCTCCCAGGCATCTACGTCCTTCTGTTTCTGAATCGCCCGTGCGCTCATGCGGTCGAAGCGGCCGGCTTTCTTCTCGACCAGAGCCTTCTCCCGCTCCTCTTTCTCCGCCCAGGAGCTATCGTACGCCCCGAACGGGTTATGCGAGTCGTCTCCAAACGTGTGGCCAAACTCGTCGCCGGCGTACCAGTCGCGGTCCAGCGCATTGACATCTTCCTGGTCAACACCGGGCTCTGGCCCGTCGAACTCCTGCTGGTGTGGCTGGGGCGTGCTAGCATAGCCATGGTGGCCTCGTGGTGTCGAGCTTCTCGAGTTTGGTCCTGTGGCCACTCGACTATGAGCACGGGAGGATGGGCCGTTGCGCGAGGGCAGGTCGCCGAAGCGATCGTCGGATCGGAGAGGATTGAAGTTGAGCTTGCGCCGCTTGGCATTGAAGCCGCCATCCTCGCGACCGTCTCGATCCATGGTGATAGTCGCGCCCGGAGCTGGTACCGGAACAGGTTGTCCTTGGCTAGCCAACCTGGTGTTCGCAGTGTTAGTGCAGTACGTCAGAAAAACCGACTGCTCATACACCTGCTTGGTGTTGCTAGGCATAGAAAATCCAGCTGTCGCTAAACACGCCAGTGCAACCTGGAGCCAGCCACCCCAACACCTGTTGGAAAGATAAGATAAGCCCCGCGACCCCACTAAAAAGTTCACTCTCAAAATCTTTTGAGATTTTCTCGTCATTGACTTGCGGTGGCAGTAGTAGACAGTATTGATTAGTTCCTTTCTTTCAGCACAGTAGGCCGCCATGTCTATGATCACGACTGCCACATGGGTGCCGCGAGGCTTCGCGGCCCCATTTCCGCAAAAGTACAGCTTCGACGAGGAGGAGTTCGAGCGCATTGCCCAACTAGCCAAGCTCCAGCTGGACGATGCGAAAGAGGATCTCGAGGAGGCACAAGCAAACGATGGCGAAGCAGAGCCTAGCGAGGCGCCGGCTAGCACCAAGGAGTCAAAGAAGTCGAAGTCGAAGTCGAAACCTCAGCCGGAAACGGAGGATGAGTACGTCATTTCCATCCTTCCTTGTGAGATTGTCTGCTAATCAAGGGTGTAGTATTGAAATGATGGACGATGATCTGAAAGAATACGATCTAGAGCACTATGACGATGACGATGAGGAGAACACAGCCGAGGGCCAAGAAATGGGCATGTTTGGAAACATCAAGTCGCTAGCCTACTACGAAAACAACAAGGATGACCCGTACATCACCCTGCCCGCAGGCGAAGATGAGGAGGAGGATGAGCGGGAGGATCTCCAGATTCTTGCTACGGACAACCTAGTTCTTGCTGCCAAGGTGGAGGATGAGATGGCTCATCTGGAGGTCTATGTGTACGAGGACGAGGCGGACAACCTCTACGTCCACCATGATATCATGCTGCCTGCTATACCGCTGTGTGTGGAATGGCTAGATATTCCAGTTGGCAAACCGGGTGTCGAGAAGGACTCGACGGCCAACTTCGTCGCGGTTGGCACGATGGACCCTGATATCGAGCTTTGGGACCTGGACACCGTGGATTGCATGTATCCGAACGCTATCCTTGGCCAGGGAGGCAATGCGGAGGAAGAGAAAAAGAAGAAAAAGAAAAAGAAGAAGTCAAAGAAGGCAAACGACGAGTATCACGTGGATGCGGTTCTGTCTCTGGCCGCCAACAGGAAACACCGCAACCTCCTAGCATCGGCATCAGCAGACCAGACTGTCAAGCTTTGGGATCTACACACGGCCAAGTGCGCCAAGTCTTACAGTTACCACACGGACAAAGTCTGCTCGCTCGCGTGGCACGCAGTTGAGTCGACGGTCCTACTAAGTGGCAGTTACGATCGAACGGTCGTGGCCGCGGATATGCGAGCACCAGACGCGAAGGCCCCCAGATGGGGTGTTGAGAGCGACGTCGAGAATGTCAGGTGGGATCCTCATGACCCCAACTTCTTCTTCGTCTCCACGGAGAACGGCGTCATTCACTACTACGACATCAGAAATGCATCGCCGGACCCGGCTGCGAGCAAGGCAGTCTGGAAGCTGCAGGCTCACGACGAATCTGTCTCATCTTTCGACATCAACAGCGTCATTCCCGGTTTCATGGCCACCGGATCAACAGACAAGACCGTCAAGCTGTGGAACATTACGCCGACGGGTCCGGGCATGGTGGTGTCACGAAATCTAGATGTAGGAAAGGTCTTCTCAACCACATTTGCGCCCGATGCCGAGGTGGCATTCAGACTGGCCGTGGCAGGCAGCAAGGGCACGATGTCGGTGTGGGATACCAGCACGAATGCGGCTGTCAGGCGTGCATTTGCAAACAAGCTTGGAAACAAAGCTGATGAGGAGGTTGAAGAGAGGCTGATTGGTGTAGAGGATGATGAGAGCAGTAGCGAGGACGAGGAGGAAGAGGAGTCCGGAGCCGCCGTAAAGCAGTCAGACGAATCCTCCGAAGAGGACGTATAGTAGTGGTAGTGTTGGCATGTCCCAAACCAAGGCTGGTCTACGTTCTGTAGCGCACAAGTCGTAGAAGTAGGGAATCAATAAACCCAGGATAATGGTAAAAGCGGGAAGTCCTACCATCCGTCGCCCACAGCGGCCCGATTTATGTTGACCTGAATGTAAGACAAGTTCCGAGATATGTCTTCGAGCCCTTATCCCTACATATCTACAACTCGGCCTAGACTTAAGCCTAGATTCCTTTGCAATGCCGTGTAAGACTGGCTTTTACTCCAGCGATCGGCTCCAGTTTCTTCAATCAAGGCATGACTCGCTTTAATGGCGTTTTTCAAGGTTCAAGCTAGATTGTTCGAGGTCTTGCATCAGGAAAAGACAACGGATTTGGACGCGGCGTGGTGGCGTTTCTGCAGGCCTAAACTGGTCGATTGATCTACGGCAGACGCGTGGATCTCTCGGAGGGTCGTTACTGAATGTTCTTATCTGATCCCGGGATCATTCGATCTGGTCTCTTATGCGCTCGGGGGTCCGCTAACAAGCGCGGGGATCACCCTCTGATCATTTATGCTCGAGGCACTCCATGGCAGTTCATGCGCAGGCCATCCCATTTAAATGAAGGAGGCTTAAAGGACCCTTGTATCCAGGTTCAGGCAAGCAAAAGCGACCAACGATGTCAGATGGTTCGTGGAATCATGTCCATACGTTTTGTCCTACGCGTACCACCTTGATGGCAAAGCAAAGCACCGCACCCCAGGATTGTGTTTGAGAGGAGATGACGAGTGCTGCGTCTCGTTCAGCATGCACATGCACATGCACATGCACATGCACAGACGAGGTTGGGGGCACGATGGTTCACGGTCAATGTGGACCATGTTCATCCGCGTTGTAACTGCACTGCCCGGCTCTTTGCGCGCGGGAAAAAAGGTCAAGAGGAATTGGCCGCGATTGCCCCTCTCGGTCGCGACTCAGAGTGAGAGTCGATCGACGGCCGAGCATGTGCAGGCGTTCGAGCACGCAACCACTCGAGCACTCAAGCATTTGGGGGCAAGCAAGGGCTGCCTGCCATCGACTCATTTCTTCGAGGCAGAAGAGGGCCAGAGTCTGAAACGCACCGCCCAGGCGGGGGATGCTTGGAACATTCGCCCAATGGCAGAGTGAGAATGCTTGCGCCGCCCGTTTCAAATGCAGGAACAGGTGCGCTAGGACGAAAAGGAAAGGCGGTCTTAGGCCAGGGGAACAGCGAGGATCACCCGCCTGGTGTCTTCTTGGTGTCGAAACCAGCGGCCTATCAGGAGAGCAGGAGACCACCATCGAGGCCCTTCCCCTACCGGCGCCAGGGATGATCGATGGTATTTTCTCCATCGCTGTGTCTTGTCTATTTTCAGCCGTGGAGAGGCATCACTATACAGTGGGAACGCCCTCCCTGACTTCGTCGCGAGTAGAGGACGAGCAGGAATCTGGCATGTCAAATACGGCAGCAATGACGTGCCATAAACAGCGTCCGGCGCTGGAGACTGACATTCCGTTGGAGCGCTATGCGCCTGCATGCGATGCCAAATAGAGAGACTACATAAAGTGTGTATGTATGCAGTGACCAGTTCAACTAGTTAAGCAGGCTCCGAAGAAGGGTGGAAAGGGTGGACAGAGAGGATCCGCGTGAGGAGTGAGAAAGGGAGATGCTCGAATAGGGGGAGCCCAACGGATGACAGCTGGCCCACCCCGGCAGACGGCACCAAAGCCCTTGCCAAAAAAATTAATTGTAGGAGCAGGCCCGGCCGGCGGTGATTCGCTGGAAGATAGCCCCGCTGGCGGCAGCAGCCAACCAGCGGCCGCAGACGTTCCGCTACCCATGCAGGCCAGGGACAGGGATGTGGGCCCGACGCTTGCCCCGGTCGGGCGAGTGGGTTTGGCTCTTTGGCTCTGCGGTTCCATTTTGAAGAGCGACGGCGCCATCGCTGGTGTGTTGTCGCTCGACTAAGGTGGGAGTTGGTGGGTGTGTGCGTGTGTGCGTGTGCCTGGCAAGCCATCAAAAGGGAAAAAAGAAGAAGGAAAAAAATCCTCATCCATTTCTGCCGGCCCAGGTTCCCTTGACTCGGGCTTATCATAGTAGTGCCATGCTAGAGTCAAGTACTGAGAACTCCAGAGTATACTGCGTAGGACCCCAGAAAGGCGTTCCCACCCCTACACTCCCCCTAGTTCCTTTCTGGGTATTCCCTCTTTTAACTGTTGTGATCCCCCCCAAGTCACGTCCCGGCGGGCTGTTTCCTACCTCGAATGCTCTTCTTATCTGTCGACTCTCCAGTCAGTCTCTCCTTCGGACGTCAGTTCCATTGTCCTCCTCGGATTCCATCATCGCGGGCACGAAGTTGAACGGTAGGACAAGAGGAACCGCATCGCCCTTCCTTTCACAAGACGCAAATACAAAAACGCTATCATTCCTTCCACTGTCGATTTCAGGAACCCGGCTTTGTTTCCTGCGCGCGCGCGAATTTCATATATTCAGGAAGCTCGATCGAGTTGGCAAAGAGCTTCGACGCAAGACAGGCGCAAACCGATTTCCACGACTTCGACAAACAAAAAATCTGAGGTGCCTTTCACCTCGTCCTCGTCATCGACGACGCACATAGAAAAATTACCTCCCACAAAGGACTGGATTCCAACGTGCATCACGGCTAACCAACTGCCACCTTCTCTTTCACACCGCGCAATCACTGGACTGTTCTGCCAACTGACCCGGCTTTCTTTAACCTTGGACTCTACTTCTTGAACCTAGACGGATCTTCATTTTCCGTCTGATTTTCAAGCTGCACGTCTCGTGAGGGATTGACAGCGATTTTTGACTCAGTCCAAGACGTCTCAGACGACTATCACCAGGTCTTTCGCCTAGGCGCCTCTGATAGGGTCACCTGTGCCGCCGTTACCTTCCCCAAAAGGATCAGAGGGCAACACCTGTGCATCCTGACTGGACCTGGAGCAACGTCACACCCAATCACACCAGCACAAGACAGCTGCCGAATCGCTGCAAGCGCATCGACAGTTGCAGTACCACCTCACACTCGCCAATTCGACGAGACAGTTCGTCACTTCTGTCCTCGTCCCGTTGCCGCACGCTGCAACTACCTGCCTTCGTCCCGTCTAGTCTCTCAGGAAGACCAAGACTATTTTTAAGCTTCTCTCACCGTCGATTTGGGGACCTCATCCTCGCATTCAACGGTCCAGCTCAATTGCTGGTTTTCACTTACACGACACTCCTGTGGAGATTCACCCACTCATTCACTCACCTCAATCTCACTTACACCAAACCCCGCAACTGCCTGTTGCGCATTCCTGCACAAGCATTCTCACACCATTCACTTGGACTTCAGATCTTGAGGCAAAAGCCAATATGTCTCTAGCAAGAGCATTCACCACCCGCCGGGTCAAGCAGAGCCTCCAGGCTGCTGATTCTCCGGTAGATGCTATCCCTCAACGCAGCCACACAACCAAGGGATCCATTGGACATTCTATCAGGCACAAGATCTCAGCGCCAGTTGAGCTCGTTCACACCACGAACATGCTCTCCTACAATGCCCCAGACATCGTCCGCAAGGCTGCATCTCCTACCACTGCCTCATCGGTGAGGTCAGACGATGATTCTGACAGTGCGCACACCGCGGCTTCCACTCCGCCCACCAGCCCGGACTCACCCTACCCGACCAAGCGATCCATGTCCCCGGAGCCGAATCACTTGTCATGCTACTTCACAGCTCCAGGCCAGACCGTCACTGCTACTTCACCCAAGGCTGAGGCACCCGCTATTCCCCAGCGCTCGCCTTCCCACACCAAGAAGTCTTACGATGCCTTGAACCGTCACCGGTCTGTTTCAAGATTATCTGAGCAGTCGAGCCGCACTCTGTCAACCAAGGCCAGCTTCAGCTTCTCCCGCTCATCCTCCAGCTCCACCAGCACAAGCGTTACGTCGCACAACTCAGTCTCATCTCACCATGCGCCAAAGATGTCCAGCTCGGCTGTGCTTGCCCCGCCGCCAGTCATTGCGCCGGCTGCAGCTCCCTCGCAGAAGGAGATGCCCCCGTCCCATCCCTTCGGCCACGAGCTGGCCCAGGTGACTGAGCTAGCTGAGGAGTATGGTGTGATGGAGAAGGTGCACGTCATCGATGAGGAGGAGCAAGAACTCGCACGCCGAGGCCTCAGGAAATTCAGCGCCGAGGACTACCTAGGCGAGATCCAGGGCCTCTTCTCGAGCTTCTTCGCCGAGGCTAGGCCAATGGCTCCGCCCGTCTGGATTTGAGCTACGGATTCTTTCGCAGCTCACTCAAGGCTGGACGCGACCTTTTGCCGCCTGGTCTTGCCTTCTTCGCTTGTACATAGTTTCGGATTTCCACCGTTCATAGAGGGAGCGGAAATCTCAAAGGGGTGGTCGGCTCACGGATGGACTCGGTTTGGGGGGCGGAGTCTTTTTGATGGTTTGCACGTCTTCTTTTCTATCCACTCGCTAGAACATGTTTTTGCGCAATTTCGTGGACAGTCTTCTGGAAGTTGCATTGTGAGGAAGGCGTTCGATATCCACACGTTTTCAGACGCCCATCAAACCCCCCATTTTGTTTTTTACTGTACGGTACATATTCCCCCGCGGCGTCACTCGGCAGCAACACTCTTCGTCAGGTTCATAAACCTCCTCTTGTCTCAAAACGTCCAACACAACCTTTTCTCAGAAAGCTTGCAGATGGCTAGCTAGTCTTCCCACAACTACATTCACGGTCTGCCCGAGGAGGGAGCGGTGGCAATGGGAGCACGATGCGATGAACGCAGGTGCGACCCTCCCGATGTTCGCCACCGCATAGAAGAACTCGAGAAGAAAAGGGCTGCTCCGTGGAGGCAATTTGTATGTATCACAGAGACATGCGTTATACATGAATGAACACAACCTTAGATGAATGATGCTCTTCCCCCAAAAGGGTGTAATGCGTGCGTGACTGTCTTGTGCTTGCCATGACTGCTTCCGGATGATGATATGATGTCAGCCCCATGCGCGCACAACTTGTGTGACATAGATCTCGCCCCAAGGATGCTGTCATACGGCTAATCTACGTCAAACAAGCTGATTGATAAGTGAGACTCGAAAGCTAGTTACACCGAGCAAGCCCTGAGAAGTTTTGACCATCCACCATTATCCAAGAAATATCATACTTAACCGTGTCTGTGCGGACGTTTTGTCGTTATCTGCCATCCCGCAAACTCGGAGCTCATACTCAAGCAAAACCTGGGATGCATAGAGCTGCTGGCTAAGTACGTTTCTGACGTTTTTCACGTTCACCCGGAAAAGGGGGGGGGGGGGGGGGCTGGCTTTAGGTTGTTTCGCCGATCCCGCAATGATGGGGGCCCGCTTGACGCCCCGGTACCGACGTCTTGGGCCCGGCCGCTCTGCGACGACGGCTGTGTGATGTGCGGCAAGGCTCCCATAACTTTGTTTGATCGTGACGGCATTCGTTCTGTGGACTCTATTTGGTGCGCATAGGCATGTGATAGATAGATTGGTGGGTTCTTTGTTTTCAACGTTTCGTTTGTGCTGCACTAGCTTTTGAAGGGGCGAAGTTGTTGCCGTCGCTCAGTTAGCGCTCATGGTACCAAATCCGCATGTACAGAAATACGAACGAAATCTGTAAGGAAAATACATATTTGTTGTACAAGCGTGTATTTAACATCGACGCGATGGTTTTCTCGAAGAATACATGCATAGACAGATTGATATATGTTCAAATACAATGTATTCAGGTGTATTTTAATCGAATACACCAAAAATGCATGTGTAGAGAGTTTAATACGCTGTATAATACGTGTATAATACGTGTATATACAGACGTACATACACGATCCTAAAAATTGTCTGTGCTCGCAATACCTCGCGACTAACAGCACACCAGTCCCTTGGAGACAACACCCATCTGGCACAAGTCGCGGTATAATAATAAATGCAGTCTCGTTACTATTCAATGAGAAGCGGGAAGAATTACCAGTCATGAAGACGTGTCAAGCAGTGCCATGCCATGCTTGTGGTATCTATCGCCCGCAACAGGGAAGGACGCCAGGATGCGCTCAATCTCCGCCATGTCCTCCTCGGCGAGGTCGACGACCGTGGCGTTCTCCCTGAGCCGCTCCGGCGAGCTGGCGCCCGGGATCGGGATGATGCGAGGCATGCCCGGCCGCTTGTTCAGGGCGACGACCCAGTTGATGGCGATCTGCGCCGCCGTGCAGTTCTTCTTCGCGGCGAGCGCGCCGATCGCGTCGATGAGCTTCAGGTTCAGGTGCCAGTTCTCCGGCTGGAAGCGCGGCAGCGTGCGGCGGAAGTCGCCCTCGGGGATGTCGTCGAGGGACTTGATCGCGCCGGTGAGGGCTCCGCGGCCAAGGGGTGCTGGACATTTAGTATTAGACATATTGAAGTGACAGTGGGGCGAAGATAGGAAAGGGGGAGTAAGGGCTGGGATGTAGGAGAAATGCTCACCATAAGCAACAATAGGAATATCGAGCTCCGCGCATGCCTCCACGACACCATTAGTCAACGGCTCCGTAGCCCAGAGCGAGAGCTCAATCTCGACGGCCTCGATCTTGGTCACCGCCGCAGCCTTGCGAATCGTCTCGGCGCTGACCTCGCTCAGTGCGACGCCGCCAATCTTGCCGTTGCGCACAAAGGCGGCCATCGCCCGCATGGAGACTTCAATCTCGACCTCGGGGTCCTTGCGCGCAGACTCGAACTGGTCAATGAATCCCTTGTCTCCCAGCATGGCCCGGTCGGCCTCGATGCTCTTGTGCACGCCCTCGGGAGAGGCGTCGATCTTGAAGTCGGGCAGGCGCGAGCAGCCCTTGACGTTCAACAGGACCCGGTTGACATCCTCGGGATACTTTTCGTAGTACTTCTTGAGCACCGTTAGGGAGTTGTTGTCTGGTGGGCCATAGAAATCGCCTCCGTTCCAGTAGTTGCAGCCGAGCTCGAGGGCAAGACGCAACGTCTCAAAGATCTCATCGTTCGTAAGTGGTTTCGCGCGCCATGTAAGACCTAGGGGCATACATTTAGTAGCTTCATCACCGCTCAAGATGAGATGTATACCAACCCAGCATGCCATAGCCGATGGGGCCAACTTTCTTGCCTTGAATGGTGTGAGCCATGCTGTCCGATCTCGCTTGAAATTTGCGAGTTTGGCGAAGTTTGATAGGCCGTGCGGTGCTGTGTTCTGGTGCTTAGAAGTCGAATAATGCTCTGTTCACTGCGTCTAGACTAGAGAACAGAACACCCAAGAAAACACCGCCTCTCCTGGGCTTTTATCTTAACTGTCAGAAGCCCCTGAAGCCTCACGATGAGGTCCTGGTGCGGAGTTAACATCATGGCCTCAAGGTTAAACACCGGTCTTGAAGCAGATATGGAGCATCTTCACGATCTAAAAGATCCTGGTACCGGTGCAGAGCGGACTTACACGGATGAAGTGTGATGTTTGACACAATATCGGCGCTCTGAGCAACCCGGATCCTTTGAGGCTGGCCAGTCCCGGCACCAGTGACGGTCGGCGCTTGTGTGGTGACGGAGCGGGGTGAGCCCGTCATTCCGGCGAGCCTAACAAATTTGCGGGGTCTTGCCCGCCCCCGAGCGCCGACCTCCATTCGACGACGCACATCGTAGACCTTGTGTTAGTCCCGTCCTATCAGAGGACGCCTCTACAAACTCGTGATAACCTCAAGCAATAATGCTGAGAAACCTCATTTTGAGTGCGACCTGTGCCGCAATGTCATGTCCAAGTGGCCCTATACTAGCGCTATCAACCAACCATGTAAGGATTCTGAGGCGGGCTCGATCTCCACAGAAACAACTTCCCTATGAAGAGGAAACGATATCCACGAGAGCATGTTTCATTGATAGGTGGTATGAATTTGATACCACGTAAATTTCAAAAGAAAGATCCTTGTGTTAACAATCAGAGCAATGGAAGTCAGTAACACTTAGTAAGTCCCGAACACAGCGTAGTAAACGCTGTAATACCCGTGAGGGTAGAATATCTAACCTAGCTCTCTGGCTGCTTACACGGGGTTATGCGGCGTACTTGCAGAGTAGGGACAAGATCCTTTACAACAGAATATCAGACCCTAACAACATATCATATAAAGCCAGTGACATGACCCTCTCTGAATGATGCACAGGAGAAGAAATTATCAAAGATTTGACGTCTTCAATGCTCCTTCAAGGCTGGTGTCCCACAGCTGCTACCGTTCCGATGACCAAATCTTTCAACCATGCTGGCCGAAGCAAGCAATCTCCTCCCGTTCCCCGTGCATGTGGTATTTACACTTAAATGTCTTCAATGGGTTGAGAGCCTCCGGGAACGGGCTGTCACCCGGCTGATAATCAAGCCGCTTGAAGAGGTCCACCAGGAAGTCATTGTACTTCTGGACAAGGCCCGAATAGCGCCAGTGCGTGTGGCTCGTCTTGGCCACGGAGTGCACCATGTCGACTATGAGACGCCGAACGGGTGACTTGTCGTGGCACTGCTCGTAGGCCATCTCGATCAAGTAATCAGGGATGTGGGCACGGTTCATGACCTTGTCCTCGCCGTCGATGAAGGCGTTCATGGCTGCGTTGAAGAGGTCGTCCCAGCACAGCTTCTCTGCCAGGATGAGCAGCTTGAGAAGAGTGAGCTGGTACTCTGCTGACTTCTGCATGAAGCTCTTGTAGTCTGTCGGCATCGGAAATACAGGATCATCGTGTTTCATTGTGAATATGCCACGCAGATCTGGCTTGGTCGTCGTACTTCCATGATAATCAACGCTTTCTAGACCTTCAGGCGTATCTGTAGGCGAAGAAGCCTCTCTACCTGGATTCGTAGTTTCATTGCTGGGGTTATGGTTGTAGTACGCTAGGCGGATCTCCTCGAGGGAGAAGGAATGGTATGGTCCTGGGGCGGCTGTGATGTCAGAAAAGACGATTGTATCCTGTGGGCTCGTGAGTGTCGTCGTGTAAACCGGTGTTTGCTGTTCCTGAGTTGGGAGAGGTGGATAGGCTCTGGGTAGTTGTGTGTTTTGATTGATCGAGAAGTTGAGCCGTGGGAGAAATGACTGCAGTCGTGGGATTCGACCTCCTTGGTAGAGCCACGCGATCAGAAGTCTAAAGGCGGCAGGATCTTCGTCTTCGAAACTGATGGTGCCCTCTTGTGCCTCTCTGAAAAATGCTGTCGTCAAAGCCCCTTTAAAATAGCTAGATCGCGCCACCAACAGATTCTTGTGAACAAGAAACGATTCTTTCGCCGCCCCAACATAGATGGTCACCATCTCGGAACCAAGATCACTGTGCGTGAGAAGTCAGAGATTGTTAATTAGCATCGACTAGTGTTCAACTTACTCGGCCAAGGAGACATATGACGCCATGATGTGTTGATATGAGGGTGAAGCTCATAGCTTCACAGTACAGTAGAGGCCTCGAGGTGCAACAAAACCTGACATCGAGGAACAGCAAGTGCTAATGGGAAGATCTTGATAGCCAGTGTTACGATAAGTTGCTATAACGAATTCAGCTCGTCTCGATGTGGAATCAGTGGTATGATACATGGAACCTACGCTCAGTGATCCGATCACACCAGGCAAAATGACCGTCAAAGCGATGAATGCGAGGTTGCCGGCCAAGATCTATGATGCTCAGGGTCTCACATTAGACACAGAGGATAAGAAAAATCAGACCTATTCTCGTGGGAGAAAAAACAATAGACAACCAGAAACAATGGCAAGAAGCCGGAGTTGTTGCGGGACGCGTAAGAATATCGAAGTTTACCTGTCCGTCAGCCTAGGAAATTTCAGGCAGGTACGAGGCAGCAACAAATGGGGAGTGACTGATTTTGGCCAGGCAGACATTGCATGTAGACAAATGGCCTATTCTTCGTGTCAAGAACAAACATGGGACGGAAAAGGCTATTTGATAATGGAACAGTTACCGTGGTTCAAAGATGGTAGCACGTCCCGATGCTTTCACTGATTGGTTTATTGATTATCCATTCTACAGATTCGGACCTCATCTGGCTCTAATATCGGTTCAGCCAGTACGCACTGTAACATCAAGTCATCAGACAATAAATGAAGCCTTTACAACATAGCTCTGGTGTCGACCGAGAAAGGTTGCCATGCCTTTCCATCTATAACGAGTCTTGAGGACCAAAGATGGGAATAGGACCGGAAAGATCTGCTCTCCTGCCACTTCCTCCTCATATGAGACAAAAGTTGCCATCTCGATTCTCCTGAAACAATGCTGTGTAATGTTCGAGGCAATTTTGTCGCACCTAGTCTTGAAGACAGAGGAAAAAAGAGACTGCTAGGCTATCAACGCTACAACTGTTTACAACATGGGTTTCATCAACCGCCAGATCAGATGTAGTTTATATGACACTGTAATTGCATGATATGATAATTCTTTGGTGCGTTGGAGGGGAGCTGTGTTTACTATGACAATCTCATTTGCCCCTTTTCATGACCCAATTGGCGTCATTTACAGCCACACGAGCTTCGGAATCGAGCATCTCGACGAAAGGACAGACCACCGCCATTATGGTGCGTGCTATGATTATAGCATTCCTGATCTTATTCCACTGCTGTTCTTCGTCTTTCTGAGGAAGATGGTGTTCCCGGGTTGAACTTGAAGGTGCCACCGTCTATCACTAACGTCAACATCACAGATGAACAAAATATATTGTGTAGCACGCAAGCAGATCACAAGGTGCTCGGATTGGCCATGTCTAGTCATTGAATCTCGATCTCGATCATAACAGCCCCGTCAGTCGGAATGAGCTGGTATAGTTCTGGCAAAATCCCGTCTAACCGAGAACGTAGACCTCAGAAAGACCTTCAAAATGTCACCGTCACATACTCAGCGCATCAAATGAAGTCTCTAGAACATTATTGTCAGAATTTTAATGGTTTCAAAAGGCATCTTAATGTTGAAGATAACTAGCAGCCCGACCTCATTCATGACGAACGTCCATTGTGAAGAAAGGACCGTACCTACCTTACCGCTGAGACCAGGAATCTCACATCTCCTCCGTCAGGATAATACACGTTATTTATCAAGGACAACGATGCTGATTCACATGTATCACGGCACTTATTCGAGGCCGCAAATGTTCTATTTATTACAAGAGGCCCCCCTCCCTTCCGCTTCAAAGGCAGTGAATGCCCTACGAGGAGGCGATGATAACACCTTGATGAACTGAGATTCACTACCCTAGCGTAGCAGTAGGCCACTTGGCCCAGCCAAAGTATCAACTGGATGGTACCGTTAGACGCTACTTATTCCCGAAGCAGAAATAAGAAAAATTCAGAACAACCGAGCAGATCATGCCATTTTGACGACACTGGCCACTCGAAGACCATCTCTTGAGCTCCAACCACCAACGCACCGGCTTCCGCGTAGCCGGTAAGGTTAGGCATTGTATCCGAATATAGACACAGCGGGCGTCGTGCGCTCCTGACTCGACTCGTGCTCTCACGCGGCGGCTTGGCTTGGCTTGCACGAGGAGTGGGTCGGGACGCTAAGTTAGTGACAACGGCGAAGCATTATCATTCTCAAGAGGAAAAAAAACCTCGTAATGCAGTGAGCCGACGGACAACGTGTTGAGGGACAACACGGGGAACTCGGAAACCGAAGCGCAAGCAGCAGTGAACGGTGCTAGAGAAGAGATTGCTCCTTTCTCAATGTCCCCGCCCGTGGCCTGCCTCACCAGACTGAACGAGTCAGCAACGAAGGACAACGGAATGACGAAAATCCCCAATGTGCCCCTTATTGCGTCAAACGTTACACCACATTGGGGACACAAGTCCCCATGGGCTATCACAAGCTATCGGGCTAGAGTTGTATCGATAACAGCACAATAAGATCTGCCAGATTTCTGAAACGTGTTTTCATGAGGATCGGAGGCCGGCAAGAAAGGATTGAATTCAGGGTCCAAAGGTTACCTTGTTGTCGGTGGGGCAAAAACGAGGCCGCCAGCACCATTTCAGCCGCCTATGCCCTTGGGTCGCCTGGTAGAGCACCCATAGGTGGACTCGTCAAGCCAGCCGGTCCATGTCATTAATGCTGGGAGCAGCTCGGCCGTGCCGGGCTCCTGGGAACTTTGTTTCCATTTTCTAGTGATTAATAGAGAAGAGAAGCTGATCTGACCCTTAATATCAGTTTCAGAGCCCAGGCGGCGGCGCGGTAGATGCCTTTGCAAGGGTTGTTTCCTTGACTTTTGGGGCAGTCACTGGAGGGCGATCCCGCAACAGCACCACCCCCACCACCCACATGGTAAGATGCTGTGAGATTGGGTTTTGTTTCGGCCTTTTTGATGGGCTTGCGTCTAGATTGCCGTTACGATGAGACCTGGAGATCGGCAGTCGGACCACCTATGCAGCGGCATGCGACTCGGGAAAAGGGTCCTTCTTTTTTTCCATGGATGCGCTGGCCTGTGACTGGCAAGAGAGCGTGGCGCTGCTCTGCTCTGGACTGGGCGGAATGGACACGTTTGTGTCGATCGCTCATCCGCCATTGCCAATCATTGAATCCCTGAGAAGGTGAAATGCTTGCTGTCGAGGGGGTGTGCTCCCTGGTGCCTGAATCGCCTGCATTTACAGTACTTTTCACCTTTGGGCGCCGATCGGCGAGGGAAAGATGCATGCTGCATGGCGTCTCGTGCCGCATTCTCTGGAATTGCGAGGCAAATGCTTCGTCAAGTCCACGATAACTACCTTCGGGACGTGAAGCGGTTGACAGGTGGAAGATAGGGGCCAAGCTATAGTGGCGAGTGAGTGGTCCCTACGGCACGCTGGCACACACGCCAGACGGAGAGCTATCAGAACGCACCAAAGATGCAGTTCCACACTCACAGCAGCAAGTGCGGGCCGTGACGACTCTGAGGTATCGATACACGAAGACATGGCAGGCTAAGCGATGGGGCCACCTCCACCGCCCCTAATAGAGGAATCCAATGGAGGCGCGGACCCATGTCGATGGCGCTCTGTCACTCGCTGCAAAATGGTACGGGGAGGCTTGGAGCGCCGTATCAAAAAAGCAGATCCAATTTGAGACCGCCCCAAACAATCCACACCAGATGACGTCGGTGGCTAGGCGAAGGTCGGTATGTGCTAGGGAGGCACATTGCGGGAGTGATGGGAATAACCCTAGGCTATATTTTGAGACAGACGCGAGCGACACGTCCGGGGGCGGGTAGGTGATTGTAGGGAGGCTCGGGAGGGATGCGAAAAGGAGGCGGTCAGAAGGTTTAGTCTGCCAAAGTCAAGTTGAATGCAGAGTCTCACCTGACCATCGCGGGTAGGAATGAAAGGGTTGACCCTGCTGATCGCTGGCTCGGTTTTGGGGGGTCGTGGACGACTCGTGTTCGTTGTCCAAAGCTGACGGGTTTTGCGATGGGATAATGGCGATCAACGATCTACCAAGGAACCCCTTGGCCAGTGCAGCAGCCACCATTGTGTCCGATCGAGGCCAGCGGTTTCCGGTCCTCAACAAAGAATTATGAGGATAGAAAGACAGGAAAAGGCTAAAGGAACCATCGATACGTAATTGGAGGCCGAAAGTCCCGTTGATTGGGATTCCTTCATTCATTCCTTTGGATGCCCTGCCATTTCAGAACCGAAAGCAACGTGGAGATTGCCCTACAGAGTCAAAGGCAGGGCAGGGTATCATCTTGTTGGACCGTGCTTGCGGGCTTGGCACAATGCACCTGCTGGGAATGCGGAGAGATGCTGTGCTCTGATTGATGAGATTCCCATGCGCGGACCAGGTAAAGCCACCCCAAAAGGGCCAGTATCGGCACGATATCAAGGACCCTCACAGCTTATCAGGTGAGTTATCGATCCAATCTATCGAGCAATCACCAATTGAGTGTGTGGCTGGCCCGGTACGACCTGCAAACTGCAACGGCCAATGCAAATGCAACAAAAAATCCGGCGAGCGGGCAGTATGATGAAGTGGGATGAGGTGAGTGATTGGATCATCGTCATTGCTCGTGGCAGGATTTGTCGAGGAGGACACCGGCGTTAGATCTGGTTATACGACATGCAGACACGCTTGACTCGAGAAAAGAATGCGCAGATTACCTCACAAGGTAGAGTAGTTCCTGTCTGACCGAAGTACAGTGCCTCTCACGGTATAAGGCAGGTAGTAAGAGGGAGGGCATCAAGCCTCACGAAACAAAGACCCCTGGCGGAGCTGACTCGATCACCATTCATATGATCATCTTCAAGAAGACTGGTACCTGCTAGAGACTACCTAAGCAGGGAGGTAGGTACCGGTAGAATGACGGAAGGAAACTACGACCCGACTGCTTGACTTCAGCCTCCTTGCCATTCTGATATCTGGCTGGTACGTTTCCTGTGGTGGTAAGGCTTCAAGGATGAAGGCACGTTTTGCACTTACCTTAACTGCCAGACCTACCTAGGCTCCTAGGTACCTTAAGCGCAGCTACGAGGCCAACCTGGAGCGATAATCTTCTGCCTGGCTACCTACCTTGGCCGTATCGCAGAAGCACACTCGCTCACTCAAACAAACACTGATCTCGGAAAGGTACCGGTACCTGAGGCCCTACACCTAGCACCAGAGCCCCACAAACGGCTTGGGTGCTCTCAGCAGCAAAATGGAGCTCCTGAGGAGCACCTTACCTGTCTTGCATTGGGGCTACCGTAGGTAGCTCGCAATACGGAGGGAACGGCACGCCCACAGCAGTAGCAGGAGCAGCAGCAGCAATGCGAGCAATGCTGCTGTTGCGTAGCACTGCGTGGTGCCGGCGTAGTATGCAGTAGGATCTCTGTTTCGTCTGTCAAATCGATTGCATTGGTCTGGCCCGCGCCGGGACTACCGCAGGCCGTCACAGAACAGAGTGGCAGTGGGAGTGGCTCGGGTGGGCAAAGGGGGAGCCAGGAGAAGCCCGTAGGCCCCGTACAGAGTAGACAGGTGTGGGCTGGTGGGCTGGTGGGCACCTAATGTGGGCGGGCTACAGGCCGGTCGGAACCTCCATCTCGCAGAAGGAGGGCATGGAGGGCAAAGAACCCACCACCCAAGAGTGTGACTAGTCCCAAAAAGCGCCTAGGCTGGACGGACGGACGCCTCAAGCGGCTGGCACTGGAATTAGCTATGTCACTGTGGCCGCTACCGGTACTATCTAGGTACCTGGTCACTGGTAGAGTAGAGTTGAAAAGTCGCATTAACAGAGCGATGCCGATTGACGCCGCGTACTGCGATAAATGGTATTATACCTACCCATAGTTGAAGCAGGTACCTAAGCGACCTGGTCCTGGTCCTGGTCCTGGTCCTGGAGCTGGACTGACATTTGCTTCTACATAGTATACCAACACCACCCTATATCTGCCTACATAGTACTGCAGTACTGCGCATTGCCTACCTAGGTACTCTTGTGATATACGGTAAGTCTTTGTAGAAGTAGATGCCATACCACATGCATACCCGCTTCTTGAATGGTGCGACTCGTCTGTCTCCTTCGCGTCGACCAGCCAGAGGAAAAAGGAAAAGAACCGTCCCCCAAGCCCCCCTCCCCCCGGCCTCCTTCCGACCATTCAAAAGTCGCCGGCGGCGTTGCACCCTTGCGGTTGTGCTTGACCTCCTCGGAAGAAGGACTGGGCTGCAGGCTGCTTGCTGCTTGCTGCTTTGCTTGCTTGCTGGTCGTTCTCGGCCCAGACAGACCCAGAGCCTGAAGGGATTGACTGTTCCGAGAACCGAGAGTGAGTGTCTACGCAGCACCTCAACTGAGCCACAGCCAGAGCCAGAGCCAGAGCCAGACACCTCCAGACTTGACCAGCCCAACTCCCTTTCGGTCAACCCGTCTAACACTGACTGCGCAGTACAGTACAGTAGGTACATCACGATACCAGACAATGAGAGCTCTCTAGCCCATCGTTGTTGTTTTACATTGCAACCCCCCGTGTATTCGCCTCCGCCATCAAGCCGTTGTTGCCTCAATCATCATCTCATTCCCGTGCTCCTGCCTCGGCCGCCTTCACTTTAGCGGAAGGCGCTACTGTCACGTCGCTGGCTTCAAAGTCACTCTACCTTGCCTGACATCACTTTACATTTCAGCGAACACAATGCATTCGCCCTCGAAGTGCTCTGCCTCGTTGCAGGCTCTGCACACGGCGAGGGATTCTACGTAGAATTAATCAGTGCCGTGCCTCGCTTGCCTTTCCATTCTGCGGCGGAAAAAGGGGCTACCATCAGTTGCTCGCGCCAGGACAAGAGACCAAAAAAAAAGTCACGACAAATAGGAGACGGACCGGGCTGGCGTTCGTCTAGGTACAGTACTTAGGCCAGTGTAGTGGCGATCTGTATCCCTACTAGCACGCCCGCCCGGGCGAAGTGACCGTCTCCCCTCCCACCACCACACCTGCACTCTTTCAACCCCCCTGCTTGCTCATCTGTTCTCTCTATTCTGTCTGGCTGGCTGGCTCGACTAACGTTAAGAGGAGAAAGAGACAATCAGAGAAGAAAGAGACCGGACGGCGGTGCTGCCACGGAGTCCTGCTGCCCATTCATTCATTCATTCATTCAGCCCCCTTCTCCGCTTCTCTCTTCACCCAGCCGTCGCCGGTACCAACCATTCTCTCCCGCCTTCCTTCCTTATCTAACCCACCAGACGCTCTTCTGTTAGACACACTGTGCAGAGTGGAGGCAGGCCCAGCAATTGCTTGCTCTTGGCTTCCGTTCCTCAGCTTCATCTCATCACACAAACATCCTCTCCGGCTCGATTCGATTTCTGATCTTTACCTGTGAGGAGCCTCTTTTTCTCGTCTCCGACATTCCTTTTGTACTATCGCAACCTCTGCCGGCCTCGAGACAGCGGCGTGCTGTGTGGCCTGCTCTCTACATTCGCCATCTCCGTCTCGGGCGCTTCAGCCGGAACTTCTGCTCACTGATCCTCCGAGCCTCAGGAAAACCGACCCATGCATTCGCCAGTCACACGCCGATAACTGCCTCCCTGCCCAACACGCTCCTTGACTGCTGTCGCCTCGACGGCAAGTACGGGCACATTCAAATATATCAATCATGGCCGACGACGCGGCCTTGGCCGCCATCACGTCCATCGTGAAATCTTTGGCCGCCGATCCTGGCGCCGCGCCTACCGTTCGTGTTGGGGCCAAGAATCATATCAAGCTGCCTGGCCGCGAGACACATGAGAAACAGTCGCTGGAGCGCGAGCTGGCTTCGCTCGTATTGAGAGTACAGCAACTCGAGACCCGAGCCAGTTCGGCCGGCGCCACAAACTTCCCCGACACCCCCAACGAGACTTCTGATTCCCTTTTTGGTGATGACACTTCATCGCCCTCAACTGCTGTGAGTCGGACTTCGCTTAAGACTAAGCTACCGGGCATCGTCCGCAATGGCGGCGTCAAAGATCGTGGTATTAAAACAAACCAGCTCACCGAGGATGCCCTCGAGGGCTTGCGAGAGCACATCGATGATCAGTCGAAGCTGCTTGACAGCCAGCGCCAGGAGCTCGCTGGTGTCAAGGCTCAGCTCATGGAGCAGGAGCAGCTACAGGAGAAAGCCCTTGCGATCATCGAGCAAGAACGTGTCGCGACCCTGGAGCGCGAGCTCTTCAAGCACCAGAAGGCGAACGAGGCCTTCCAGAAAGCCCTCAGAGAAATTGGCGAAATTGTTACCGCCGTCGCTCGTGGTGACCTCTCGAAGAAGGTTCGAATGAACACCGTCGACGTGGATCCCGAAATTACGACTTTCAAGCGCACAATCAATACTATGATGGATCAACTGCAAGTCTTCTCCAGCGAAGTGTCTCGAGTCGCTCGCGAAGTCGGAACCGAAGGTATTCTGGGTGGCCAGGCCCAAATCGAAGGCGTGGATGGCACATGGAAGGAATTGACAGACAACGGTAACTTTCTTTTGCATCTCAACCACCAAGTCGCATGCTGATAATCTATACAGTGAACGTGATGGCTCAAAATCTCACCGATCAAGGTAAACAGTCTTTCTTTCTTGAGTAAAATTGTCCTGTGTCTGACTTGATTCAATAGTGCGTGAGATTGCTTCCGTCACAACTGCCGTAGCCCACGGCGATCTCACCAAGAAGATTGAACGTCCCGCCAAAGGTGAAATTCTCCAACTTCAACAAACTATCAATACCATGGTGGACCAGCTTCGTACTTTTGCCTCGGAAGTCACCCGTGTCGCCAAGGATGTCGGAACTGAAGGCAAGCTTGGTGGTCAGGCTGATGTCGAAGGCGTCAAGGGCATGTGGAACGAGCTGACCGTCAATGTGAACGCCATGGCCGATAATCTCACGACTCAAGTGCGAGACATTATCAAGGTCACAACAGCTGTCGCAAAGGGTGATTTGACACAGAAAGTCGAAGCCGAATGCAGGGGTGAAATCTTTGAGCTCAAGAACACAATCAATTCCATGGTGGACCAGTTGCAGCAATTCGCCCGCGAAGTCACGAAAATTGCTAGAGAAGTCGGTACCGAAGGCCGCCTTGGCGGGCAAGCTACGGTGCACGATGTTGAGGGCACTTGGCGCGATCTCACAGAGAACGTCAACGGCATGGCCATGAATTTGACCACCCAAGTGCGAGAGATTGCCAAAGTTACAACTGCCGTCGCGAAGGGCGACCTTAGCAAGAAGATTGGAGTCGCAGCGCGGGGAGAGATTTTGGATCTGAAGAACACTATCAACACTATGGTTGACCGTCTGTCAACGTTCGCTTTCGAAGTGAGCAAGGTCGCTAGAGAAGTCGGCACTGATGGAACTCTTGGCGGTCAAGCCCAGGTTGACAATGTGGAGGGCAAATGGAAAGACCTCACAGAGAACGTCAACACTATGGCGTCCAATCTTACATCTCAGGTGCGAGGAATATCTACTGTCACCCAAGCCATCGCGAACGGCGACATGAGCAGAAAGATCGACGTGGAAGCGAAGGGGGAGATACTCATCCTTAAAGAAACCATCAACAACATGGTTGACCGTTTGTCTATTTTCTGTAATGAAGTGCAGAGGGTGGCCAAGGATGTGGGCATCGACGGCATACTTGGTGGCCAGGCCGACGTTGCAGGACTCAAAGGGCGCTGGAAAGAAATCACAACGGATGTCAACACTATGGCAAATAACCTGGTATGTCTCCACGCATGATGATTGGTGATGAAGAGGGATTTGACTAACCTTTATAGACGGCACAAGTGCGAGCCTTTGGCGATATTACTAACGCGGCAACGGACGGAGACTTCACAAAGCTTGTCGAGGTTGAGGCATCCGGTGAGATGGATGAACTGAAAAGGAAGATCAACCAGATGGTGTTCAATCTCCGAGATAGTATACAGAGGAATACCCAGGCCAGGGAAGCGGCCGAATTGGCGAACAAGACGAAGTCCGAATTCCTGGCCAATATGTCGCACGAAATCAGAACACCTATGAACGGCATCATCGGCATGACACAGCTCACACTCGACACCGACTTGACTCAGTATCAGAGAGAAATGCTTAATATCGTCAACAGTTTAGCCAACAGTCTACTAATCATCATCGACGACATTTTGGATTTGTCCAAGATTGAGGCTAGAAGGATGGTTATCGAAGAAATCCCCTACACACTTCGCGGAACGGTCTTTAACGCGCTGAAGACTCTAGCGGTCAAGGCAAACGAGAAGTTCCTAGACTTAACGTACAGAGTGGACAGCTCAGTACCGGATCATGTTATTGGTGACTCTTTCAGGCTGAGACAGATCATTCTCAACCTTGTTGGAAATGCCATCAAATTTACGGAACATGGAGAAGTCAGCTTGACTATTCAGAAGGCTGTTGGCATGCACTGCTCTCCGCATGAGTACGCCATTGAATTTGTCGTTTCAGACACTGGTATTGGTATACCGGCTGACAAGCTCGACCTCATCTTCGACACCTTCCAACAGGCTGATGGCTCTATGACCCGGAAGTTTGGCGGCACTGGTCTTGGTCTATCGATTTCCAAGCGCCTGGTCAACCTCATGGGTGGTGATGTTTGGGTCAAGAGTGAATACGGAAAGGGTAGCTCTTTCTACTTTACATGTGTTGTTAGATCGGCTGATGGCGATATTTCAATGCTGGGCAAGCAACTCAAGCCGTATATCAACCACAAGGTGCTTTTCATCGACAAGGGCAAGACCGGCCATGGTTCGCAGATCAAGCGAATGCTTGCTGGCCTAGGCCTTGAGCCGATTGTTGTTGACTCGGAGCACCACCCTACCCTGTCGCAACAGATGCAAGAGGATAAGACACCCCCCTATGATGTTATCATCGTGGACTCAATCGATACCGCACGGAGACTCCGGTCGATCGATGATTTCAAATATCTCCCGATTGTTCTCCTGGCTCCAGTTGTCCATGTCAGTCTGAAGTCCTGCTTGGATCTTGGTATAACATCCTACATGACTACACCCTGCCAACTGATTGATCTTGGCAACGGCATGATTCCCGCTCTGGAGAACAGAGCTACACCTTCTCTCGCCGATAATACCAAGTCCTTCGACATCCTGTTGGCAGAAGACAACACCGTCAATCAGAAGCTGGCCGTTAAGATTCTCGAGAAGTACCATCATGTTGTCACTGTCGTTAGCAACGGTCAGGAGGCCGTCGATGCTATCAAGCAAAAGAAATTCGACGTCATTTTGATGGACGTTCAAATGCCAATCATGGTTAGATTCTCCTTTGTTTCTGCCCTCGTATCGACCTTGGACTAATTAGGTGAATTAGGGTGGATTTGAAGCGACGAGTAAGATTCGTGAATACGAGCGTAGTCTCGGCACTCAGAGAACGCCGATTATCGCGCTGACAGCCCATGCTATGATGGGTGATCGAGAGAAGTGTATTCAAGCACAAATGGACGAATATCTGTCCAAGCCGCTACAGCAAAACCATCTCATCCAGACTATCCTGAAATGTGCTACCTTGGGCGGTGCTCTGCTTGAGAAGAACCGAGATCGAGACATTTCGCGGCAGGTAGATGTCAAGGCAACCGGGGCTATCAACGCTGATACACCATCCGAATACTTGCGGCCTCCCCTGCCCCGATTTGCAACAGCCGCAGATCACCAAATCACTGGCATGGACAGTCCTGCGATTATCACCGCAGACCAGGAGGATCCACTGTCAAGGGCACGTAATTGTCTTTCCGAACCCAGGGACATATAGCTAACGCGACGGGTCGTGTAGCTCATTTTCAGAGCCAACAGTACTTGAAGTCACCAGCGAGAGTCTTTTCGACTGAATCCTTGTTGAAGCATGAGATGGAAAATCTGATATCAGCACCTTTTTTATTTTTTTGACACTACAGGATAGGGGGGTTCTTAACGTACACGATGCTGCCTACTTCCGAGGGAAGACAGCTGTTATTGCATGTCATACCGGCGTTTTTGAATATGGTTTCCATTGGTTTCTATAAGGAGTTGTCGATGCATCATTACCACGTCGGCTAGGCGTCTGCTCTCTCACCTCCTGTCAGTTTAGAGGCAGACGTCTTCTGAAGAGAGTGTGTATTGGGGATGGGGCAAAGGAGGGGAAATTTGGCATCACAGCGCCTTGTTTTGTTTTGGGATCGGGCAGACGGAGGACTTTGGCTGGCTCTCACGGGGCTCTTTTTTATATATACCGCCTTTTCTTTTTTTTATTACTGAGCCCTGTTCAGCTCGCTCTACGTTCTACCTCGATTTTGCGTATCCGTCTGCCCAACCCCAGCACTTTTACAAGGAAGGGTCGCACAGGGAAGTTTTTCTTTGAAATAAGGGGTTTTCCTGTTGATTATCTGTCTGTCTGTCTATCCACGAGCGTCTTGTTTCCCTATCTGCCGAGTCAAATCACGGGTTGTTCGGAAAGGGCCTTTTTGACATGAAGGAAACAGAGTGCCCTCACATGAATGATACGTCTTGTTGTCTTTCCAAATCCGTCTGATCACCTGCCATGTCATTCCCAAAATCTTATGGTGCGCGTGTGTCTTCTCTCCTCAGGAGCGGAATGGGTCATGGTGAATCAATCGTATGCCTCGGCCTCGTATGATTGATTGCTTAAAATATCGTCATCTCATGAGATGGCGGAATGTCGAGGGCAATGCCTCTCCGTCCGTCCGTCCGTCCGCCCGCCCGCCCACTTATTCTTTGTATTTACTCCATCTGCACAAGCAACAAGGTTTGATCTATTCGTGATTGACTTGAAGCATCTCGCCAAGTTGCCCCCACTGACTGACTTCACATAGATGTGCGATGATTAGCACGGCCCTAGCACGCACACACACACACACACACACACACGAGGGAGCAAAGGATTATTCGAGGCAATTCGTGATCTCTGTTCTCTATGATGCTCAATTTTGCAACGGTCGGTCTCCCTAGAAGAAGACCCCCGGACCGGTCAGGCGTGGCTGGACAATATACACAAACGAGACCCAAGAAAACGATAAAACAAATCCCTCACGTTGAACAAGAGAGGCCCAGATTCAAGCGTCTCTCAATTTCAGAAATCCACGATAAAGACCATTTCCCATAAGAACAGCGGCTCTGCTGGCACCAACGGGCCCAAACTTGCAAATCCTGTCAAAACCATACCATATCTATAATAGATAGATATTTGCCTCAAGCTCACATTCATGAAGCTGGCATAAAAAAAGATGATAACAACAACAATAAAACAGACCCAGAATATACCCCATTCATAATGTTGGTCTGCTTGTTGGCCACCCAAACGCCGGCCCGATTTTTAATCCTCTTGATGATGGTTAAATGTGTCCCAGATTGTCTTCCCTCGAAGCAAGCTCGTGTATCGTTGCTGGGGAGGATGTATTGAGTCCTGGCCGGTTTTTGTCCGGAGGGGGTATATCCCTATATAGAAACAAGATCCTATGATAGTAAAAAATAAAATAAAAATGCAGCAAAAAGAGGAAAGTATTTGACGTTAGAGATGAAGATGAATATGAGGAGGATAATGATGCTGATAATGAAAAGGCCGTTGCACCTATGATGTGGTCATGAAGTGCGTTATTTTTGGGGATTTATATAGAAGTCATAAAGCCGATGGCCGTCCCAATGAAATAGTCGTCGAATGCTCGAAAAGAGGAAATCCATCTAGTGGGGCATGACTCCGCCGGAGTCATGTAGAAAAGCAACCTCAAATGTCCAACGGACCCGAAGGAGGTTACTTGGGGTGTCGACCGACGATCTCGCCAGCTCGTAGAAGAGCGCTCATCCCATCCAGGTTGGCGTCGCCCTTGCCATTTCGTGACGGCGGAGTTCCGCTAGGTAGTGAATCGCGGCCCCGCCCAAAGGGGGTAGGGGGCGGCGGGTGAGGCATGGTCGCATGACTTGCTGGCGCCTGAGGTCCGGTGTAGAAACTCTCTTTGGGACGATCGGCACCCATCCCCGGCAGAGTACGGTCCGGATGGCCAGTCGCGAGCGGCGGGAACGGATAGCCAGTGGGTACTGTATCGCTAGGAGTTCGATCTTGAGGTGGACTGAGGAAGACTGCTGCTCTGTCGTCTGGAGTGATGAGCCCACCATGTTGAACCGGAGTGGAGTGAAATGCCTCGTAGGCCGGCTTTCCACCTGTGAGAAGGGCGTGAATCGGAAGTGGGCCATCAATAGGAGTCCTCGGAATACTGTAAGAGCTTGCGGATGATATGCTGCCAGCTGAGGACTGCTGCTTTTTCAATGTTGGGGGTCCGGCCTCATACTTCATTAAACTTGGTACCGGGCTACCGGAACTGTGACTCGGCGGAGGAGCATTGAAACTTGGGGTACCTTCAGCCGAATGGGGTGTTCCATTAGCCAAAGCCCGTCCTTCAAACATGTCGGAAAACGAAGGAAGACTTTTTGGTCCTGATGTAGGATCCGTACGATGTCCATCTAGCCATGCAGAACTTCTTTGTGAAGAGTGTCGAGAAGGCTGAACAGACACGTCTCTGGGACTCATACCGAGAGTGGGGGACTGCTCCGGACGACGGTCAAAGTAATGGGTACCGGGGGAGTTCAGCGAATCCTCCCCTGGGGTAAGTTGAGCGCCTGATACAACCGACGCAGAATACTGTGTGTCATTGGACACGGTTGATCCAACTCTTTGCCGTCTCGGTAATGGCTCACTCATAGCAGGCCCATCGCCTACACTACATGCTGTTCCACTCCTACTTGCCCTGTTTGGAGTGACACTCCGGTCTCCACTGCCGGCATCTGATAATTTGACTCGCTTTGAAGCGTCTTTTTCTTGAATTACATTTCTGTTAGACCTGTAGGCTAGGTAGGGGTTGAGGCAAAAGGGGTATTTATTCAATTACCTTGTGACGAATTCGAATGTTTTGCTTTGAATTCTTGCAAGTAGACCATATAATTCCTATACTCAGGTGTCTTCTTGTATTCCGTCAAGTCTTGATTGTACTTGTCTTTAGCTTTTTGAGCCTGCGACTCAAACGGCTCCTTTTCGGTAGGAGAGAGACTTTGCCAGTTTTCTCCCACCAGCTTGGCAATTTCCGTGAACGTGAGATTTCGGCCCTTGAGGTCATCTCGCATCTCTGGAAAACAAATTAGCTTGATGAGACGAGGAAAAAGGAAAGGTATAGATGGCAAAAGGTGTCTGGTCAGGGGTATGCTGTCACATGACTTACTGTTGGAGAACAAGACGTATGCCGAGGGCGGTCGCTCGGGGGCATTTTCGTCCGGCTGCGGCAGGCAAACGAACCATCAGGTCAGCCATCAATACAATCACCAATGGCTCTGTTTGAGCTTCACAGATCTCGATCTCTCACCTTTGGATGTCGCCTATATTTGCGTTTTTGGACGGTCGCTGTTGTTATAGTCGTCGGGGGATCTCGGACCTCAGTCAATGACGCATCTGGCCTGTGTGGCTCCGGTCGTGTCTCCTCGATGATCTGACCTGTGGGCGAGACAAGCGCGGCATCTGGCGCAACACCTCTAGAGTTGGCAATCCGCCGTTGGAGTTTCTAGTATGGCCTTCATTAGCTTGCGTTCGGCAATGTACAAAGATCTGTATATATACTCACTCTTCTATGTCCAAGTTTGACACCTAGCGCGTCCCTGTAATGTTGTGAGAAGACAAGAGGTCAGCCTGATCTGGAATGCTGGGCGCATGTGATAGTCACTCACAAGTCCGACTCCGTGATATCCAGAATTGTCTCCCACGTATCAAAGCCCTGGTCAAGGAAGGCATCGAGATACTGAGAGATGCCCAGCTCTCTGAATATCTCTTCCAATTGTTGCGACATACAGTCTAAGAGTCACCTATTGCTGCTCTTGCTGGCTTGGCGTAATCGAGGCCGCATGAGGCCGAACCCGATTGATTCGGATCCCTGGGACGCTTCAAACTTCAGGACACCCTGCAATCCTGCGGCAATTTTGCAATCTGCTGCTCTCCTCACCGATGCGAGTCGTTAACCTTTTCAATGATACCTCGGCCGATTATCCAGTCATCGGCTTTCAATGTAACACGCCTCCGAAATGGCTGATGCCTTATATCCGAATACAGGCCAAAGACTCCAAGAACTACTCGAATTCGAGGACGAGATGTGTGTCGGACCTAGTTGGCACAGCAGATCATTCAAGTTGTCGATGCAGTGGTCGCGCCGAGAGTGATTTCGTGATCTCGTGGAGGTGCAAGTGCTCTGGCGCGGCCGGCGCAATGATTTATGAGGCGATTCTATGAATTAAAGTCGGGGTAATGATGGCGCCGTATGTGCGCAAATGATGTCTCGAGAATATAAGGTCACCTGTAGAGAGGATCAATGAGAAACCTGGCCTATGTCATGGAACAAAGTGCGCTTCTGGGTTATTTGGGACTACCAGCCGAATGGGGTGATAACGAGGATCTCGATTATACGGTTGAATCGCCGAACTACCTAAACTTCAAGGTGCCAGGGAGCGGGAAAGAGAAAGGGGAGCCTCATGGGTTGTGTCATAAGAGACTAGAGGGGGGTACGTACAAGGAACCGACTCAGGACAGACGGCCAAATCCGTGTTCGCGATCTGCTCAGCCTACAAGTTGTCCAAGCCGGCGGGTGAACTCTGGGGCGGAGCTGTAGATCTAAGAAAGAATCTTGAGGAAAATAGCTCCGGGCGCTTGCGAGTCTGTAATTGACAGAATAGACAAATGTCATGCGGCGTCCGAAGGGGGATCCTAGCAAAGAAAAGAGTCTTCCAAGATGCTGCGGTTCCTCGCTGGTAGGAAGTGGGTAGGCAGGTAGGTGTTGGAGGACGGAATGGGTCTTTCTAGTCCAGAATGGGAGGCCAGGATACCCTGTGAAGATGGCAAGGGCAGAATCAAGAAATCAGGAAATGGAAGATTGTGGTTGTGCGCAGTGTTCCGTTCAGAAAGATGGCCTAAGAGCCTCTTGATCTGGTGGATTGGAGTGAAACGGCGAGAATTGGCATTTCGCGTCCACACCAGGACAAGAGACACACATGCGAAAGGCAGTCACGAGCAGACGTGAAGAGCCTTGGAGAAGTACCTTCTCGAGAAGGAGGGATCCGGCAGGTATCGTAGCGCAAGGCTTGGCATTGTTAAGGTGTTAAGGTATTGCTAGGCCGGCAGGTCAACGCCGAAGGGTCTAAGGCAGGAGAGTTGGACGGCGGATTTGCACCCATAGAGAACGAGAGACTTTGAGAATGGGGGAGAGCGTAGCGTGCTGCTTGCCATCATGGATTGAAGTCGGCGAGAAACGGTGACGGAAGTATAGCAAAGTCCCGGGTACACCGCTCGACTAGCCAGCTGAAAGTGGGTTGCTGACATTTCGGTGGCTACTTAATTAAGGGCTGCTGCCACTGGTCGCTACGTTTGCAAGATGTCTTGCTTGATTCATGTCTAAGAATTAGATCGGCACCAAGAGCTATTCTGAACCGTTCGGCTTGCCGAGAGCGAAAGGGGCTTGCAAAGGCGTTGGTTTTTCCTTCGATACTGCAGATGGACAGGCCGTACCGGGGCGTCTGTTTGTCTGCTGAATATGGTGCTCTTCGACGAGATGCATAGAGATCCCTTAACGGTGGCACATGGACCGCCCTAGCCCAGATGAATACTCTAGATTCACATCACTGGAGCAAAAGACGGAGCCAGAGAGGTGTAGCTCATTCGATGTCCAGTCAAAGCTTGCATTCAATGGAGGCGGGGGCCAGAATGACGACCCGAGGGGCGTTGTTCGCTCGAATCGCTCGATCGAGCTTTGTCCAGAATTCATCGCCCTGTGATGAGTCCGTTTGGCTCATCTCGTGGCCGTTGGAAGCGCAGCGGTCGAGTAGGGGTGCTGTCAAAGGAAGTAGAGGGTACGCGGGCACTACCCACGGCCGGGATGGGAAAGCAAGAGGAGCATTAAGAGATCTCGATCCCCATAGATTGCCACGAAAGGGACAAAAAAACGTACGATGATGACCCAGGAAGGGTTGGCGTCGATGGGTCTGTGACAGCCAATGGGCCGGGGGTCGTCGTCGCTGTCTGCCCAATCAGCTTGACTCCCTCGCCAGCTTCCCTGTCCGCTGGGCCATGCCATGATCTTCCTCCATTGGTGTCTGGTGTACCGCCGTGTGGCCTCTTGGGTGGATTTTGTCGAAGCTGCCAGTGCTGTACGGTACTTCCTGGAGGGAGACAACAAGACACCACCACCACCACTGCACCGGCACAACGGCCGAAGCCTCAGGCTTAGACCGCTATTCTTTTGTGGAGGTCTTCGTGTAAGTCATTTCACCATCGCCGTGTTGTGTCGCTGGTCGGACGGAGCATCGCTCGATGGCGATGATGGCGATGATGATGATGGCGGGGAAAAATGGAGGTGCGACTCTTGCAAAGTTGAGGCGTCGAAATCGAGAAATTGCGCCGGGATCGAGAGTACGACCCGATCTCCACCCCAGTGCCGCTTCCTGTTCGGGGCCCGGTAGGGGGCTGTAGGGGTCTCGGGGGTGAGGATGATGCCAGTCGCCCCTCATTCCAGTGAGAGTCTTTTCCAGGGCAGCACTGTCACTCACTGTCATTTCACCCCACGTAACACTACATGCCCTCGAGATGCCTTAACTAACCTAAACTAGGTGCAGTGCATTACACTACGCTGGAGTAACGAGGCTTACCTAAGGTAAGGTACCCCTGACCTGACAATCCTTGACATCCATGGACAAAAACCCTGGATCTTCCATTATTACGGCGGTGCATCAACTCTACACCACTACCTACTCTTCTTGACTTGCTTAGCTTCCCAAGGCAAAAGACAGAGCGCGCCTCTGCACGGCGCGGTAACTACCTTAGCTAGTGCAGAATAAAGACTGCCCGCTCTGGACTAACAGCGGGGTTTTGTTGACAATGCGTCGCTGGTGGTTCCTTCTTCTTTCAAATCCTGAACTGCCTCCTGCCTACACTAACTTCCTGCACTAATAAGGTACCTGATTAGGGTAAGGTAAGGTAAGAGCAAGAGACAAGCCCCATTCACCCATCGCTCCTTCCCAACGGCTAGGGGACACCCAGGCAGTATCCCAATACCTTGCCGAGCTTGCCTAACTAACTATAAGTATGTATCGAACTCGAGATGGACTAATTGAAGAGCCCGAGCAAGCACATACTACCTTGAGCGGAGAAACCAAGTGCTCTGAATGTGTCCTCCCAAGATTATGACTTAGCTGGCTGCATAACTTAAATGCATATCTTCCACAGTCACTGCCCGATAATCATCCCCAAGCATTGTTGAATAGCTTGTACGGCAGATTTGATACATACCTAGGCATTGTACAGATACAGTTACAGCTTCCACTTGTGGTTCTGAATCATCACCTGCCTGGTTGACTATACGCGGAGCTCACCAGCCACCGCTTCTGCGCTCCGCCTTGTGCTTCTTTTTGGGAGAGGTGTCTTATCATGCTCCGTCCTGCTG
Organism: Phaeoacremonium minimum UCRPA7; assembly: GCF_000392275.1. Lineage (NCBI taxonomy): Eukaryota > Fungi > Ascomycota > Sordariomycetes > Togniniales > Togniniaceae > Phaeoacremonium > Phaeoacremonium minimum. The sequence goes on from NW_006921406.1 coordinate 164,134, forward strand.
GATTGCGTATTTATCATGTAGGTATGCGCGGCCAAACACGAAAGGTTTGTCTTGGCGGCCCTTAGCTCGCTGCATCCTACCAAATTTCATGAACTTGACATGCCTCACTGCTTCTACCTTCCTACCTTAGTCTTCCGGCAGGCTGACAGCTTCACCTCGTCAGGGCATCCAGGAGCTCTTAAACCCCCAGCTCCACGATAGCTACAGCCCGGCGACTGGCGTGGCTAGATGCTGGCCGGTCCGCGGCTTGTGCTCCATGGTCAGAGGCCTGGGCCGCAGCCTCCTCTTCGGTCGGCGCCACAAGCGGGATAAGAGCTACGATAATACACTTCGTTCGCCCTTGATGAATCCGCATGCTCTTCAGGCTATGGCTACATAAGCGTTATAATGGCTTGAGTTTAGAGATGGTCTCATGGACACACCCCTCCTGGCCTAGACTACTGGATTATCAGGTTGCAAATATGGTGAGAGGCCGTGCTTGAAGCCACGCACCCTTGTAGAACTCTTTCTGCTTCAGACTCTGCGTCGTACTAACAACACATTCGACGAGACTGTCGTGCAAGCGTCTCAGCGGGAGCTTTTCCTCCACCAGATCGTGATCACTACACCATGTGCAGTTCCTGTCACACAGGAACGGGCTACCTATTGGATCGGACTGGCATTGGGGTTCCTTTTTTGTGATGCCGACAAGGGTGCTCGTTCCGTGGTGGCCCAGATGCATCTAGGCCAGTCCGAAGGGTGTCAAAGTCAAGAATGCCATAAATTGACATCCGACTCTGAAGGTCGATATCAGCATTGCCATATGTGTGTGGGCGGGCGTCCGCAAGACGTCACCATCGAAGAGATGTGCCCAGGGGGTTGCACAACATCACATTCTGATCTTTCTGGCATCCTCTCAGGATCAGATTTGAAGCACAGACGCAGCTTTCAGTAGATGCCTATTACAGCCTGCCTTAGTCAGCACATTGGACAAACCGGCCAATCATGGCAAAGTCCCAAGGTCGTTCTAACGGAAACTGCGGCGTCTGTCCTTACACGTGCTGCCCTCCGTATCGATCCAACGCCATCGCAGCGATTCTCAGGCACACTCTTTCCAACCCGCTGCAAGCTTGCGACGCTCATGCATTGATGAATCGTATGATCCCTCCCGCCGACTCCGCAAGTCTCTGCTTCTGTGATCCTCCTTTTTGGAAGTCCCCCCCCTTCCTCGGCAAATTACGATTCCCGACTGGCTGGTCGGCGATCGGTTTTCTGCTAGGTTGTAACAGCATTCTGGGCCGTTGGCGATATTCCTATTCTCCTCGCACCTGGCGGTGCCGTCTCCTGCTTTCCCCCTCCGCAACCGGGAACGGCCTATTTTTGTCCGCCAGCGTCATCAATCACATATCGTATTGGTAGCACAGCAGTCCGTTCCGTTTGCTCTCAATCTGTCGGTAGTACTTCTCCATCAGAAGATCTAGTAGGCTGCAGCTCTGATATCGACACCTCCGCGGCCTGGCTAGCAGCTACTTCTCTTATTCTCGATTTAGCAGCTCCGATACTACGGCACGGTTCTTCGTCGTCTACTCCTGCTCATATCATAGGATGACCTCCTCCTCACAAGGACCGCCCGCCGGCTCTACGCCTGGCAACGGTCCGGAGGGCACTGAGGCGAACGGAGGTTCACATGATAGCGTTAACGCCTCATCAGCGCCATCATCGTCGCGCACCCCCCACACAGAGCTTGCTCAGGTACGTCAAGGAAGCCCGGCTCAGTTCTCTAGCCTTGTCCCTGCCAGTGTGGTACTGTCGCGTCATACCTATGCCTTAACACAACTCTCTGCGAGGGTAGTGGTCGTGTTCGCAGGAAGCTTAAACGGAGGAGTGCGGGGGCCGGAGATGGGACATGGCCGATCCGGTGCCTGTTCCTCGATCGACTTCCGTAATTGGTGCCAATTCACCATGCTCCGTTTCGTGAACCCCTGAAACGGCTCGGTTTTACTCCCCATCCTTTTTTTGCTTTTCCTCACTTCCCTCTGGCACTGCGAACCCACTGCAAAATCCACCATGTCGCCTATGCAAAGTTGAAAATATGCTAACTGCTTCTCGCAATGGCGGTCTAGGCCTTAAGAGACCTTGCCCGGTATGACATGATTTTTTCTCAAATCTCGGTACCTCTCCGGGTCTCGCGTGACACCTTATTCGGGGGCCACCCCAGTCATGTCAACCATCGACTGCTGCGCTAAGCAATCGCCAAGTGTTGGACTCTGACACTGGTCCCCGCCCGTCCTACGCAACACAACGCTGTTAGTTGGACGCGGCATATTGGACCCCTAATTTATGCACGGCGCGACGACAGGCCTGGTTGCCCTGTTTTGCGCACCTACCCCCTCTTTTCTTTTTTACCTTACCTCACTTCACTTCACTCGGCCCTCTCCCCTGAACAAGCTGCCTAGCTACTCTGGTCCTGGGAGCCCTCTTTCTGTATTCAGGCTGTTTGCGTTCTTACGAGTCAAATCTGCTGCATTACATCACTACCACAAGACATACCACAGCACAGCCCGCAGCGTTGCCCGACGCCCCGGAGCCAACAGGCAGGCATGCAAGATCATCTTATCAGCCCGCATCATCCGAGGTCCACTGCCTACCTCTTCAGGCTGTGCCAAATGCCAAAGACATTGCTCACCGCCTTGCAATGGCACGCCATCTTTGTCTGCTGTGGGGAACTCGCTCACTTCCTGCATAAGGCGACATTAGGTTTGGCAGCACCGTCTCGATATGGCAACTGGCATTACGCGTGAAGGGTCGCTATGTCTCAGAGCTGGTGCTCTCGGTCTCCTCCCTGATTGGTTCCAAGTGGGATGTGAATGCAACGGCACGGGGTCCCCTCCCTTTATCGAGGATTTTGAGGACAACGCTTACATGCCTTGGTGCGTGGACTGTGGCTGCTTCTTCCCGTCGAGGGATCGCAACGGCATGGTGCCGGTTCTGCGCTCAGTGCCCACTTTCCGCGATTCCTCCGAGTATCTTTTCACCACTAGTTTTGACACTGGAGCCATCCGTAGACTTGCTTTGTATATCGTGCTGGTAGTTCATGGCCGAATGCTTAGCCGGGCAGCTGGAATCAGGCCAAGATGGCCTGGCAAATACCGCCATGTGGGATGACTCAAGACGCTCCAAATAATCCGTGCGCAGCTGTGTCGAATGTTCCCTTTCGCACAGGGCGATACATCTCAGTCGGAAGGCATCTGAGCACTCAACAGCGCCACTCACAATGGCCCGACTAGTATCGGTCTGTTGAGGCGACTAGTGTTATGCTTCTTTGGTACCCCATTGAGCCATCACGGGCTCTAGTGAGCTAGATAGGAAGGCCACGTTTTTTTTCCCTCCAGGCAGCCCGCAAGCCGCCATCGCGAGTCAGGCATGTCATGAAGCCACCGGCCACTAACACGATCCTTACCACAGGGGCGAGCGCGCAGCCACAGCTCTGGAAGCAAACCTGACCAACTTGGAAAGCAAGCTGGACGATATATTGGCGGCGTTCGAGCAGGCGGCGGCGGGGCAAGCGGCCGACGAGGAGCCGAAAGCAAGCCGGAAGGATAAGGACGAGAAGAAGGAGAAGGAGAAATAGAAGTTGAGGAGGGGTAGTTAGTGAAAACGGGTTCTTAGTTTCGTCTCCGTTCCCATCAGATCATGGCATTCTCCGTGTAGGGCAACGAGACTCATTATTTGCATCAGTCATGTACGAGGCGGGAGAGGGGCCAGGCTGCTGCGCTACCGACCTTTCTTGCAACGGGATGACGTAGGGAGAACCATGAATCAGGAACGGACGCCCGCGGCCTCCTTGATTCTTGCTTCTCAAAGCCCGGCAGTTCTGAGATCTCGTTGCTGGTGCGAACGGGGAACTTGGGGCAGCATTTACGATAGAACAGAACGTGTGTGTATTCAGGGGATCATTAGAACTCATAGCCACATCCATTCCTTTGAGGAATGGCGCGATACCCATCCATCCCAAACCGCAACCAAGATTTTCAAAGGGGAAAGACAAAAAAACAACTTAAAACAATCCACGCCGTACATGATGCCTTTACACTACGTGCCCGTGCCTATTCCGCTGTAACCTCTGCCGTCCAGTCCTTGCGGATGTTCAGCTCGGTAAGATCCGGCGTCTTCTCGATAATAAGACCCTGCTCGTTGGCTAGATGTAGTAAGCTAATGAAGCAGAAGCTAGTTGAGATGTCGTCCATCATCGACCGGGGGTAGACCGTCTGCAGGTTGTTCATGACGTTGGTGAATTTCAGGGTAGGCTCATCTACCGCCGACTTGACAGTTTCAGTCGCATCTGCCGGAGGTGTTGGCAGCCTTGAGCTATCAGGGTCCTGCATGAAACATTAGTATGAGAACTAAGCAGAGAAAAGGGGTCCTTTTGGTCGCAAAGAGGCATACCTTTTGGAGGCCCTCAAAGCCTATGCATTTCCAGAGCTCCTCCTTGAGTCTCCTCACATCGACTCTCTTGGCCACACGTGCGTATTGCACGTACTCGGGTCGTACTCTCCTGCTTTGTGTAACTAGCATTGTACCAAATGCGAGATCTGCAGGGTTCGTAACCGTAAGACCGTTGAATGCGCCGGTCATGCCAATTGTCTCCATTCCCTGGCCACCATCTGCGCCTGGGGAGAAATGCTCACGCGCATCTGCGAACTCGTCAATATCGTCATCATCATCCAGACCGCCAGCAAATGGCAGGCCGTCATCCTGGAAGAAGTTGGCATCGTAGTCGCCCTGAGGCAGGGCAGTCTCCTCGCCATTGCCCTCCGTGCTTTGCATTGGTGCTTTCTGTGATGCCCAGAACGCCTCATCCATCTCGCCTTCAGGAACATCGTTCCGCTGGTCAGCATTGCCGAAGATGCCGCCTCGGCTTCCAAAGCCTCCACGCCGTCTACCCATACGTGCCTTTGGCTTCAAAAAGAGGGTGAGTAGCTGCTTGGAGTTGAAGTGCTTGTCGTCGGGGAGGAGGTTCCGGGTCTTGGACTTCCAATCTTTCTTGGGTAAAGAAATCACTGAGTTGCTGGACGCCTGAGTATATATGACCTCAGCCAGAGATGGATCAAGTGGTGACATGAAGTCAATCTCGAACGGCTCCTTTTCCTTGCGTGTACGAGTTGGCAAAGCCGGTTTGTTGATATCCTTGATTTTCCGTATACGCCAGTGCTCGGCACTGGTCCAGTTTTTCTGGAGCGCCTGGTCGAAATAGCTCAAGATATCTTCATGCATCTTGTCGGACTTCTGAGCATGAGACATCGATACGACGAACTCGCCATTCTCATCTAAGGGGTCGACGCCATCTTCTCCACCAACGCCCCCTTCACCAGCATCAAAGACGCGCATCTGCGGCTCAAGAGCAGCCTCTCGCGCCCAAGCTTCACCACCCTCACCGAAGGCGACGTCGCCACCCAGATCAAAGGTGCCAAGGCCTTCGTCGTCGTCAAATCCGAGCGGATTGTCATCGTCAATGTACAGACCAGACTTGTTTCCAGGTCCGTCCTCAGACTTGTCCTTGTCCTGGTCTTTCCAGTCCTCAGGAGCACGCAAGAATGGGATGTCCATAGAGCCAGAGGGATCTCCAAGATCGAATGTCTTCAAAGACGGGCAGACATCGAGTTCGTCGAGACGGTTGAGCTCCGGGAAGAAGCGAGCTCCGAGCGCACCAATATCGATCTCTACATCCTCCTCGTCTTCGACCTCTTCCTTTTGCGAGAGTAGAGATGCCTCTGCGTCCTCCTCATCCTCGCCCTCTTCGGCGTCGTCGTCTTCCTCGGCCTTTTTGTGTTTTGCAGCAGCGTCTCCAGAGTCGTCACTGCTATCAAACACTATGCGGCCTTGAGAATCGATCATCAAATGGTTGAGCAGAAGACCCTTAGCTCCCCCCTCGTCAAAGTCTGCAGAAGCCTTCTTGAACAGAGGATCGACGGCAAACTCCAGCTCGAATTTCTTGAGCTGTAACGAGGCGAATGAAGGTGCCAAAGTGGCTTCTGATGAACGTTGCGTCTGTTCTGGTTGTTAGTCACGTATCGTCAGCACAAATTGATGAGAGCAACGTGCCTTCTTCTTCGGCTTCTTTCGCACCACACCATCCTCGTCGACTTCTTCCTCACTGTCTTCACCCTCGCCTTCCTCTCCATCTCTGTCCTTCTTCTTGCTATCCCGGCTATCAGCCAAGCCGCTAAGCAGCTTTCCGGTCTCGGTAGCAACACTGTCAACTCTGCTTGTGTAGATCTTGACGCAACCATCGAGCGTGCAGCTGGCCTTCTGGAAGTTGACGCCATTTCCCTCTTTCAGCAGTGACATGTCATGGAAATAATCAATGAGCGCAAAGTTCCAGGAATTCGCAGCGTTGATCTTGTTGTCCGTAGCCATCTTCATCCACTCCTCGAAGTTTGCCAAGATAGGGACACGCTTCATGGGAGTGACCGCGCTGCCTCCAATGACCACATCGTCGTCATCAGCCAGGTTCTCTTTCCCGCTTGGCCGCGCCCGCGGCGTGCGCGGGTTTGAGCCCGGGGATGCATTCTCGAGGTCGTTCAGGTTGACGCTGGTTTTGCGCAGGGGCGTAGAAGCCGCGGCCTTCAGCTGATTGATCTGTTTCTCGTGGAGAGCCTGGCGCGAATGCAACCGTGCGGCCTTCTCCTGTGCGTCGTCGTTCAACGGTATTCTGTAAACATTGAATGTAAGAGCTCTGGGCATATCTCTATCATCGCATCGCGCCTTTGTTTACTCACTTGATGGGCGACTTGAATGGCGATTGTGATAGGGAGCCAGAATTCACTCGACTTCCACTTCTGCTACTTGCGCTGCTCGCGCGCGGGACTTGAGCGACTCGGGGCATCGTTCGTTGTCGGCGTTGTCGTGATGGTTGAAGTTTGATGGAGCGCCAACAGCCTGTCCTGTCGACCGTGTGTTTTCGCGTCGCAGTGTCTGGGCTAGCAACCCAGTCCCAGAATGGAAAGTGTGTAAACAAACGGAGCTGCCACGTGACTGGCGTGGGGAGGTCGGGCGCTACTTAGCTCCGAGTCGCCGTGCTCGGTGACAGGAGGGGTCAATCAAGCACTGGAGCTGCTGAGTTGGTCAGTGAGTTACAACGCCAAGACGCGCCATGACGAATTAAAGAATAGTGGGTTTCAAGGCACTTCTTGGGTGATTGGAGGCCTGGGAGGATTGGATACGCAACGTCCAACAGTTATCAATCAGGGCAGCTGTGACATGTTCAATGGCATGATATCATCGTGCCTGTCCAACAACACCTTCGTTATATCGCTCTCGGTGTCATAGCGAGCTGTGAGGGCAACTTAGTCGGACTCACATAAAGTCGACGCTCATATCGTACCTAGCGTTTTGCAGTATCATTTCTGATCAGCAGCTTTTATTCACGCCACATGATGATATCTGTATGATGCAGTTGGTAGCAAGGACCTCGAAACAAGATGCCCAACGCCATGTCGAGAAGAGGCGGAGGACGCCCCAAGTATAGCTCGAGGCCGTTCTACACATCAGTCCTTCTCATCACTCTGATCACCGTCTACGCGCTCTTTTTGAAAAGAGCCGATGCGCCGGATGCGCCGCTTCAGTCACCGCTCCGGGCGAGAGCTCAAGATGAGGATTGTCGGGAAGTCCACCATGCAGCTGACAAGTGCGCATTCATCAGGGCCAATTGCGATGATGACGAGGCCGGGCTCATCCAATATTTGACGTTCTACTACTGCACGCTGCAACATGCTCAGCCCGTCGCTTTCATTATCATGGTCATCTGGCTTGGTCTGTTATTCACTACAATTGGCATAGCTGCGAGCGACTTCTTCAGTGTCAATCTCAGCACCATTGCGAGTATTCTTGGCCTTAGCGAGAGTCTTGCGGGGGTGACGTTCCTCGCTTTCGGCAATGGCTCGCCGGATGTCTTCAGCACTTTCGCCGCCATGAGCTCTAACAGCGGCAGCATGGCCGTAGGCGAGCTGATAGGAGCAGCTGGTTTCATCACTGCCGTCGTCGCCGGGTCTATGGCCCTGGTTCGAGAGTTCAAAGTGAGCAAGAAGACATTCGTGCGGGATATTTGCTTCTTTATTGCTGCAGTGAGTTTCACGATGGTCTTCTTGGCGGACGGGAAGCTGCTGCTATGGGAATGTCTACTCATGATTGGTTTCTACATATTTTACGTCATTGTCGTGGTCGGATGGCATTGGTTCTCGACCAGAAGGCAACGGAAGAGAGCTCGAGAGGCAGCGTCGCGTGGTCACTACTTTGGTGCTCCTGGTCAACCTTCAGATGAGCTTGAGCCATACCGAGATGAGGAGGAAGAAGATGGAGATGCAACAGTCGGCCGACGTCGGAGCACAGCCGATGATGCTGACATTGACGCCTTGGAAGCCGGGCCAAGAATCGAGGTGGATGGACCGCTCAGCCCGCTAGCAGAGGACGAAGACCGAGAGAGGCATGTTGCTGCAGAAATGACGAGCAGCATGCGAGTGAATCGTGCTCGCGGAAGGAGAAGTAACACGACCATAACTCCCATCCGGCCCAGTCTAGTCGGAGCTCTTGAGTTCAGATCGGTGCTCTCATCGCTGCAGAAGGCACGGAACATGCGATTGGCGCCCTTAAATCGCAGCTACTCGGACTATCAGAGAACGTATGGTGACTCCGTATCAGCATCTACTTCAACGCCTGGAAGATTATTGGATACGGCATCGCTGGACCCTTCTACATATCCACCTCCCTCGACTTACAGAGATCGTGCCCTGTCAACCGGAGATGTTCCGGAGAACTTGACGAGCAGTCACCTCCAGCACCCTGCGGCGAGGACTTCCAGCCCGTCCACATCTCTAAAGGATGGCAGGCTTGCTCCACCTCATACAGAAGGAGGACCTCCTCTACTCCTACCCGACTTTGGTGAACAGCAACCCAGCTCACCCAAGCAGCTCCAGCTACAGATTCCCAGCCCTACGTCGCGAGCCAGCCAGACATCTTCACCGGCAATGTCCCCATTCCCGGGACTCACCGAATCCCCCATGCCTGTCACCCCACACGTTGGCCCTCACATTGAAGAGTCTAACTTCATGTTGCCAAATTCCGTGACACATCGTGATACGAATAGCATCGCTGAGCTGGGTCATGATGATCATTCCCCGAAACCTGTGAGGTGGTGGCCATATGGCATCCTGCCTCCTCCTCATGTCCTCCTGGGAACGCTATTTCCAACGCTGCAGGCCTGGAGAGAGAAGTCTATATGGGACAAATTCGTCAGCTTGGTTTCAGTTCCCAGCATCTTCCTTCTTGTTACTACCTTGCCCGTCGTGGAAACAGAGTCGAACGACGACGAATCTGATGAGGGCATCGTTGATCCCCCTGCTACTGGCGATATTGGTCATACTGCACCACCTGTTGCGGTTGAACGCCATGCCTCACTTGAGCCAGAAACGGAATGGCAGGAGTATCGAAGAAGTACGCGGTCAGTCAGATCCCGTAGGTCAACTAATACATCCTCGCCTGCTCTGATTGCTATCGACTCATCCGACGACTTGCGTCGACCTTCCATCGAGATCGCCGCTCCGGACTCTGCCGTCCAGGCTCAACCGGTGAAACCTGCACCTGGCGTTGCTTCAGACTCCACTGAGAGAGATGAGCCTGTGAGCTGGAACAGGTGGTTGGTCGCGCTGCAGGTTTTCACTGGACCACTCTTCACCGTCTGTATTATATGGGCTAATATGCAAGAGGGGTTGGAAGATCCCGGGAGGCTGCTCATAAAGATGATCCTTTGCTCACTACTCGCATCGCTCATTTTGCTAGGCATCTTGCTCTTGACGACCTCGGAGGACCGGAAACCAAAGTATCATTTCCTTCTCTGCTTCCTTGGGTTCATTATTAGTGTTGCTTGGATTTCAACGGTTGCAGGAGAAGTCGTTGGTGTACTCAAGGCTTTCGGTGTCATCTTGGGCATTTCCGAGGCTATCCTGGGCCTCACCATCTTCGCGGTTGGAAACTCACTGGGTGACTTGGTGGCTGATGTCACGGTTGCCCGCTTAGGCTATCCAGTCATGGCACTGTATGTCAAAAGAAAACTTCAGATCCCTTTGGCATGATTCTCGCTAACATCTCGCAGGTCGGCATGCTTTGGAGGGCCAATGCTTAATATTCTTCTTGGTATCGGCATTGGAGGTGCCTGGATGACAACACAGGCGGCGAACAAGAAACACGCCCAACACCCGCACAAGCCGATCAAATACAAGCCTTACCACATCGAAGTCGGCGGCACGCTCTTGATCTCGGCCATCACGGTTCTCATCACCCTCATCGTACTACTCATCGTCGTGCCCTCGAACAAGTGGGTCATGAGCCGAAAGATCGGGTGGGGGCTCATCACCATTTGGACCATTAGTACCGTCGTCAATTTGGTTGTTGAAATGACCGGCGTGTGGAAGGATGTAGCGTAAGGCAAGACAGTGGTCTTCATGTACATGCAAAGAAGACAGGATGTGTCTCGTAAATAATCAAACCCGAATACAAGTATCGTCTATAAGCTAAATTCATATACATCAAAAAAAGCAGCGAATAGCAGTGATGAATATTGCACTGCACGCCTTATCTTTCGCCTTCGTCTCCTGGTGCACTTCACATGCAGCAAGACCCTGATGCTTCGCAGTGAGGGGTTTCTTTCTGGGCACAGATGCCACTATTCCCATCCGAGCCGGGCGCCCGGTTGCTAGCCGGCCGTTCGGCGGAGCCGAATCTAAGACACCCGCGGACCCATCACCACCTGAGCGAGCCACAGCTGCAGCTATGATCCCTGCAGAGCTGGAAAATATGCAGCCATCGAGAGATAGGGGACCCGCATGCCTGATCAAGAGAGGGAGAAAGACCCCTCACGGCTGCCGAATGTGAGCAACTACCACATGAGCCACAATGCTGCAGCGCCAATTTACGCTTATTCTCATTTCGGGCGTGATAGTGGTCCCCGCCATTGAAGCCGCCGAGATGGCTTTGGGAGGGGTTCGCGTCGACGAGAGCGATATAAGAAGGGCAATGACGGCACTCTTCCCGGCGTATTTGAATTTATCGTGATCACCTAGCCTTTCGCCTGCTTCCAAAGATACCCTTTTGTTATAACTCCAGCCTATCTGCTCTTCACAGCTCTACTATTCATCAACTCTAATACCTTTATAAATTTCCCCCTCCTTACGAAATGGACTTCAACAAGATCATGTCCGGTGTCAAGGACGCCGTCGGCGGCCAGAACGACCAGAAGCAGGACCAGCAGCAGCAGCAGACCGACGAGCAGAAGTGGTCAGACGTCGGCAGCTCCGTCAAACAGGCGCTGGGTGACTTCCAGGGCGACCAGGCCAAGGGCGAGAAGCCCGACTATGCGGAGATTGGCAAGGTGGCCAAGAAGGCGTATGACGCCTACTCGAGCGAGGACAACAAGCAGGACTATGCCGGCATTGGAAAGGACATTGCTGCTGGCTTCATGGGAGGTGCCAAGAAGGAGGAGCAGCAGTCCAAGCCGGAGGAGCCGCGAAAGGACTAAGGGAGGCAAAGATATTCTGATGCCGGTATGCTACTTTCGTTTCTCATTTTGCTGGAGATCCCTTTGTCTGATAGAGTTGGTACTGATTGTGGTTTCGAACAGCTTCAAGTCCTTGTCATATCCAGCTTCTGTATGGAATAAGCGCAATGTCCTACCGCCACATTCCGGAAATGAAGTGGGAAGCTGGATATTGAAGAGGTAGACTAGATGGGGGCCCGTTCTCAACAATTTCAGATACAAAGCACGGTAAATGTGTCTCGACTTGAGTGTGTTGCCGTTTGTACAATTTAGGAAGGCTACTTTCAGGTGGACTTGAGGGGTCGAGCTCAACTCTAAAGTGCAGCTACGATGTAATAAAGCAGGATAGACATCCTCAACAATCACAATAAACTTGTGACTTTAGCATGACTGGCTTCTGTATGCTTGTGAATTATGTGCTGGCTTTCCCATGTCGGCTTGAGACTATCTTCGAAGAAAAGGCTGTCTCGTGACTGTTACACTTGAGATAGGAATCGACTCGACTCCCCAGTAATGCCACATACAATCAGCGTTGAGATAGTGCACAACAGCAAATCAACGATGATATAGTATAGATGAAAGTTTGCACCATGGCCACCAAATGAGCAGCTGAATGGCAAAAGATGTCCGAGTACGCATGCTATCAAAACTAGAGCACCACGAGATACTTTGGAGGATCACCGAGTTGTGTAAGAGGCTCTGAAATGAGCAGGCGGGTCGTAACCATACTCATCTGGCTTGCTAGGTTCTCAGGCAGCACTTACCTCCGCCTTCGCCCACCCCCACGTCTTGCCTCAGATCTCGACGCCTTCACGACAGCTGGGAAAGTTCCTGTACTCCGGGCATCAGCACATTCTCACAAAAAGAGAGCCCAAGGCAACCGCCAATGTCGATGCAAACAGGCAAACTCCATCAACCCGAACTTCTTCCATCAGAAACCCCATTTCAAAGCACTACTCATCCCCACCGTCCCTATCCGCCCATCCCTCACAGCCCCCGCAGCAGCATATGACGATGCAGCGCGCCATGCATGAGAAGCAAGCGGACTCCCAGGACACAGGACAGACGGAGACGGCCGAGGGGGGTTGCCCAGGTTCGCCCTTGAAAGAGAGAAATCTGGGCAGTGCCCCCGAGGACGGGTCTCAGACGGCTCTTCCTATTACTGAGTAGAAGGGTTTGAAAGAAACTCATCATATCGGAAGAAGTGGGAGAAGGGGAGATTTGCGAGATCATTGGCGGACCGGGCGATTGGGCGCAGACTAGACATAGGGGAATAAGGGAAGCTTACCGAGGGAAGGCGAGAAAAGAGGCGGCTCAAGGAAGCCAGAAGCGGAGAACGCAGGATGCCTCACTCATCAGGGCAACGTTGTGAGCTCATCTTCGTGATTGGGAGGACGAGGTCCAATGGATCAGACTCGTGATCAGGCAGAAAGATAAACTGCCGACCTCGTCTTCCTGCGGGTTAGCACTAGTCTATAGGGACCTGCATCGTAAGAGGAACCATAATCATGGCTGTGCCTGCAGGACTCTCTGTCTTGGGCGTGGTTTTGATAGCAAAGCTTGAGTTGGAGGCTCTGGGCAGCAAATTTTTTGGCGTAAGGTTCTACCAGCCGCCATCACGTGACGAGGGGATAGCTGGGGTTGCCCGCTTTCCTTCCACTGAGACAAGCCGTCAGTTTCCGTGGCTTGCAGCTGGCCGCATATTGCTCGACCAGTAGTACTGCTAGCACTGGCTGTGCTCCAAGCACTGCCTCCTCTAAATGCTCAGGAATGCATGGAGAAAGCTGCATTATGATCGTATCACCTTTGATTTCTTGGAGGGCGCCAATTGGTTTTGTGTGTGTTCTGAAATCTCATTCATTGTGAGAAGATGGTCTACCTAAATTTCCATGTCCCAGATTACCTAGTCACGAAGACTGAAGAGAGCAGCTACCTAGCTTGCCTAGCTGCATGCAAAAAGTATCTTCTTGGCCCCAAACAATTTCCCGTCACGTCGGAAGAGATAGAGAAGGGGATGAAGAGAAGCACATCCAAATAAGCAAGGGGTTGTGGTAATGGAGAGAGAAATAAACGCTTGTTACAAAGACAAGAATGGTACATCTCGACGTGCTGTGTCAATCTGGCTTCCTAGATAAGGACTTCCACACATACACAACAACTCTCTTTTTTCAACGCTCTTCCCCACTTCATCAAATCATAAACGTGTCTGTGACCTCCTCAAAGTGTAAGTCGTAAGAATCATGCCAAGTGCTACCGTATGAGTCAGACTCGAAAAGAACCGGCAGTCAAGCATCGTGTGTGCAGGCCTGCTGATTGGATGTACTGCTGCCACCGTCCCAACGAGACCAACTGTGGCCCCCAACGCCACGCAGCTAATGCTGCGAATCGTAGCCGCTGTAGCCATTGGTGGTCCAATCCATAGGCATGAAGTCCTGGGAGGATGGCTGGGAATAGCCGGCAGCAACGCTGGGAATCTCGCCAAACAGTGCCTGATCATATGTGAGGGACTTGTTCTCGGCTGGTGGGAACAGGAGGAAGTCGCCGCCAGATCCATTGGCGGGGAACTCCTCAAAGCCCTCATCTACCTCAGCCAGCGATGCTGGGGTGAAGAGCATTGCATTGCCCTGACCGATGGGTGAAATATGCGGAGCCGGCTGGGGATGGCCGAGTTCCGCCTCAGTGAAGGCAGCAAACTGCTGAGCGATTTCCTTATTGAAAGGAGGAGTAGGCACCTGAACAGTGTTGGCGCTGTAGATGTCTTCCCAGGCAGTGTAGTCTGTAGAATTGTCCTGATACGTTGTGCTGTGATCCATGCTAGTGTCTGTAGAGGGAGTAGCATTGTCAATCGGAGAGTAGTCCAACTGAAGCTCCTGCGGAATATTGAATGCATGGAACGGGTCCTCTGGCACGTAGGTAGGGAAGTCGAAGTTGGTTGGTGGGTAGATCCGACCGAATTGGTCTTCTGGTGGCGTGGCAATCCCAATGCTGTTGTCGCTGATGGGAGTAGGGATATTTTGCAGCAGAGGAGTGGGCTGAGCAGTGCTGTCAGGTTTGCCGACAGACTTCTTGCCGTTTGTCTTTGTCCTGACATAGGTCCAGCCGTGAGCCTTCTCCATGTGCTGTTTGCAGTTGGACTCCCGCTTTGATTTGTATGGGCACGGCTTGTACAGGCACTCATACATGGGTGGGGCAGACGAGTGTTTGTCATTATGGTGACGATCCATCTCCTTTTCGGTGGGCCAGCCGTATTCATGATACTTGCAAGTTGGAACGGGGCACTTCCAAGGGCGAGAGTGAGTCTTCTCGTGCTTGGTTAAGTCACAGGGCCGTTTGAACTCCTTGTTGCAACCGGGCTCGCGGCACTTCTTGGGAGCCAACTCCTCTGGGGTGGCATTCTTCTTTCGTCGCGCCATGGAGCGCATGATTTCTTCCTCGTCTTCGAGCTCCTCGCTAGCAGACCGCTTGATCTTGATGGGGCCTTTGGCCTCCTCTTCAATCTCAACGGGTTCACCAGTGGCCATAGAAATGGCCTTACCGTTCTTCTTCACCCGGACAAGCTCAGCCGGGCGGCCATTGATGTGAATGCCGCCGTGAAGCTTGACCTCATCAGTTCTATAGTAGGAGTTAGCACTGTCCAAGTAGAGATGAGTTGGGAGTAGTGCATACGGATCAACATCCATCTCGTCTCCCGTGGTCTCCTTTTCCTTAGCGTCAGCAAGTTGTTGGGCGTATTGCCGGATTTGGTCGACAAGGTCAATGAAGTAGCCGCTGGTGTAAGGGAGATCGCGAGGTCGAGTTTGCTCTCGGTCGCTGAGGTACTCAACAGTTGCTTGGATGCACCGGATTGTTGTTAGGCAGAAGTCGAGGTACAAGCCGGCAACTTTGGTCCTCTCCTTTAAACACAAGGCCCTGTAAGTATTTCCCCGAACGCCTAGATCATTCTTCAAGTCACTCACCGGAGCAATTAGTAGTAGTGTCTTCTCGAGATCTCTGAGACAAAGAATCTCTTTCTCTTGGATGCGTCTGGGACAGTCAAGCACAAGGGGATGGAAAGTCTTCAATGACGGCTTTGCCAGAAGAGGCTTCAGTGTGTGCTCGATGATTCGGTTTGTGGCGCGAGAGCTGAGGCCAGGGAGGACGGAGGAAGCGGCGGCAGCAGACCTAGTTATAGCCGTGGCCTTGACGGAAGTCTTCTCCTTCTTCACGTTGGCGTCGGCAGCACGCTTCTCCGTCGACGTCGCGATCGAGGTCCCCAGGCCACTGTCTGATTCGTGGCATCGGGACGCTCGACGGTTGGACCGAGGACGCAGAACGCGTCGCTCGGTCTCTGCGTCTTTCGTCATGGTGATGGTGTGGTCGAGGAATCCTCTTGGGATGGGGAGACTGTCGTCCCTGAAGGTCTTGCGGGACGACGACGATGACCCAGTAGCAGCAGAGAGGGTCTTGTCGATGTTACCAAGAGTTAGTGCGACTCGGCGACGATGAGCATCGACGACATCGTCCAAGCTGGTCTGGGAGCGGCGTGGTAGTGGTGGCGGTCTGAACGGGATCGACTCGGATGAAGAGGGACTGGTGGGAGAATGGAAGGTAGCACCCTTCCGGAGGATCATGTTGGTCTTAAGGACGAGACCATTTCCAGAGGTAGAGTCCGGACGAGTCACCGGAGAAGTCCTGCGAGGGTTCATGTTGAGTCGACAAGTGTGGGGTGGACCCAGGTCTTTATGATGTTAAGTGGACGGGAAACCGTGTCGACTGTCTTGGGTCAGTGTATGCTCTCTGCATATAAGGCTGAGTTACTGATAGGTGGTGTGAGTCACAAGAACCCCAGGCCACCAATGCAGGAAAGTATGCTCTAGATCCGACCGTGACGACACTTAGGGGGTATGTACTGGCCAATCCACTTGTCGTGGGGAAGAAGAAACCCGTCACAAGTGTCTTTGAGGCGGGAAGAAGAGAGAGATAGGAGAGATGCTCTTACTTTCTGGCGAACCGTCTGTGTCCTAGACGGGGGGCGAGTGGGGTTGGTGGCAGAGTGGGATGGGATGGGACAGCGTGTCTTGTCTTTCCTCTCACCGAGATGAGTCCTGTTGGTTGACGATTCGGGGATGAGGAGATGAGATCCCGGAGGTCAGTCAGGCAGGAAGCACCCCGAGGCCGTTTCGACACCGGTGATCAGCGTGAGGATGAAGAGGCACTCGGTGACAGTTCCAAGCGCGTGTCAAGGTGCGTTTCACGGAGACATGCCACAGTGAACGCGAACAGAAGGCTGAGGAACAGACAACAAAGCGACGGTAGGTGGTGATGGAGGGTGGTGGGCGATGGTCTGCGGGTAGACGGGTGATTATAGAGGCACAGGCCTTTCGCCGGTCTCCGTTTCGCTGAAGGGGATGGAAGCAGTCAGGCAGAAAGCAAAGAGAAAGAAGAAAAAGCGGCGGCCTCAGTCAGTCAGTCCGACGATAGATGGATGACAACAATAACAAGGAGGATGAGATAGCAGCAGCAGCAGCAGTCGAGGAGGACGAGAGAGATGAGAATGATGATGAGAGAGAACGAGACAGACAGCGCGAGTTGAGGTGACCATTTTGGATCGTTGATGGGCTTCTGCCTGGAATTGTGGGGCCCCTCCAGGCTCCGCCGCACACTAGGATCCTGCGATGGCTCGAGCCACCCCTGCCAGCTATCCCGCTTATAGCAACGTACAGTGACATCGCCCGTTCTCTGCCTCGCTGTTAGCACGCAACCTCGATGGCTGCTGGCCGCAGACCTGCTCAAGTGCGCTCTGGCAATTGCTCATCCCCGTCCTGCGCGGGCTCTTTGCGGCAGGAGCAACCCTCAAGCTGTGTGATCATTGCGGCTCTGGGTGGCTCCTCATGCCTGTCCTGCCCAATCGCCATCCCAAGCACAGCCTCGACCCTCATCTGCACCTTGTCGGACACGATATGTACTCGCATAGCAAACTCCCCAAGATCCCACAGGTCGATTGCGCTCTCAATCTCCGGATCCCGAGTACCGAGTACTTAGGATCAGAAGACGAATCTCGACAGTCGCGAACACGTCCTGCCCTTCTCAGCCAGCGAGACGGGCGGGGGCTCTTGAATTAGCAGAGGCAGACACATTTTCTTAATCTTGATACGGTGTGTTTTTCTATCTACGTAGCTGACATCAACCGTCTCAGACAAACTAGAATAACCTCAGTGCATCTGTCGTCACAATCTCTGCAAGGACGGATTCCTGAGAGACGTGGATAGTTCAAGTGGCGGGAAGGGACGACAGAGCCTACAGCGGCTTACAAACACAACCTTGGAGGAATCTTCAGAAAGGGAATTGTGGAATTTCACCATTGCAATCCATTGTCAGACGCGATGATACGACAACCCACCAAACCAAGAGACGGGCTCTTCTTTGAGTGTCCTAGAACCCTCCTACGGTTCATTCAATCACTGGAAACTGCCCCCTACAGGGTTGCTCGCACTCGTTGGTTCACCGGTGTGGCTTGCTCGAACTGCTCTGCGAACCAACGGGCGGTACGACGTAGGCTATTGGATGGATGCTTCCAGGACCTGAATTAATCAGCCCAGCGGAGGGGCTCACGAGGGCTGTTAGACTCACCGTTCCCCGTTGTTCCCCGTTCCTCCCGCCTCCGTCAGACCCAGACTCTGAGAGAATGTGTCTTTTGGCCTCCTTTGGCTTCCAAGCTCCGTCACACAGACCACTGAAAAGTCTCCGGGATCCTCGTCCGACTCGTCCGAGTGAGCCGATTCCTTCCCAAACCCGAGAGATTGCGCTGTTCTTTTTTGCCCTCATTACCCTCATTATCTCATTTAGACTCATCAGCCTCAGCTACCGCCCCACGAGGATCCCCGTCCGGCCAGTCAACTCAGGCCATCCAAGCGACCCTATGACTGAGCCACCAGCGGAAACTGCAGTCCTGCAAACCATCGCACTTGGCCCGTCCAATAGACTCACCACAAACACAGCAACTGACCCCTTCCCAGGCCGGATCAACGCCGTTTTGAGCCTTTATCAGATGTATTAAGGATGCATCACTGAGGCCCAGCAGTTTCGTACGGACAGGCGCGCATATTGCCGATACGATTGACAGCTGTTGTGTGCCCAATTGTGACGTCGCTCGCTCTCTTGCGGGCGCACGGCGGCGGTTAATCTCAACCAGACAGACTCTTCTCAATTGCCATTCCTACGATGGGCAAGGTGGTGTGGCTCGCGCTTCTTTCATTCGGCCCTCCGAGTGGCACGCCGCCCCTTCTCTTTCCTCTCCCGTCCGTTCCGTGCAGCCTCGCGTTTGCCCACGCAAGCAGCGTTCCTTTTCATTCCATCAGTCGCTCGTAGAGCGCCCCGTTATTTACGAGTAGATCATGCTATGGATTCTGGTCTGTCGACCAACTGAGTATTCGCCATCTTCGTCACCGCAAACTTCCTACTATATTGACGATCTACTCCTTGGCAATCATGGATTGCGCGTTGACACCTCATGAGGATATGTTGGCTTTGTTCATCTTGAATCCTTCCAATCCGAAGCAGGACTAAGAAATCATCGTAACGCAATTCTATCGTTACATAGCACCAAAATAGTGACGCTTCCGTCATCGATTTCCCGTATTCTCTCAATTACAGTAATGGGGCGTGCGTGTCTTCGCTTGGCTAGTGTCAGACTTGCGTTCATCCCCCATGCAGCCAGTCCTGGGAACAGGACGTGATGCGTAACTCCACCTGAATGGGCTGCTCAGGTGGTGGTTTCTCTCATAAACGGCCGCGTCGAACGTTGAGATGGCATGCGAGTGGACAAATCGGCAGGTTACCCCTGCATGAATCCCTCACCAAGTCCTAGAAGAAGCGAGTCGATACGGCGTGAGGCCTAAAGGTGCCCACCCACGATTAAGGTAGTTTAGTTCCAACCTTGCTGGAAACAAGCTTACACTGTGCCTCGTCATCTGTCTCCCAACCGATTCGCCCGAGACAAGCACAAGGGAAGTCTCCGCATCTGTCAGTGCCCGTCATCCGCCGAGAGTCCTTGCAACCAAGGACACGTACGCCCAATACGCATGTCTTATCAGCCCTACACACGAGCACCCCACCAGCACCTAAAGCACCGACCATACACGAGCCAAAGAATTGGGAGCCTGTGAGTCGACAGACCCTAAAGGTGCCTCAAACAACTGCCTGGTAATCATAGTATCGCTCAGGCTGCGACATTTCTGCACCACTTTCCCCGTCTTGGGACCTCTCGCCGGCGCGGTGCGAGGCCAGATCGATTTCTTGCAGATCTCGGCGTCGCAGGTGAGCCCCTCAAAATCAGGTACCAGCATTTCCGTGCCGCTCTCAGGTGAATCGCACTTTACGATATCTGAGGGAGATCACGGCTAGCGCGTCAGGATGGTCGAGATCAGGCAACTGATTTTCAATTGGTTACGACCAGCATTCATCATCAAATTTACGGCGCAGTTACACAAAACTTCATGCTGGGGTGCCAAACGGCAAATGTTGCCGGGTTAGGGGATATTATCATCTTTCCGATTTTCAGTCTATTCTGTCATGTGAAAGTGCCAAATGGGCAACTACAGAGTCCCTACCTCCACAAAGCTTGCTAGTGCAAGTATTTCATCTTTCAATCTGTTGTAACTACAATGACCTTTGTCATTGGAGTGAGTCTTTGTTGGATGGTCAAGATCCTGATCTAGTCCATCCATGTCCTCGAGTTACCATGCGGGTTTAGACACGAGCTTACTCGTATCCAGCATTTCGCCAGTGCTCACCCACCTGCTTGGATCTCCTAGAGTCATAGAGGGATTTCTCTGCCGGGCGTATTGGACTGACATCCGGTGCCTGTCCCTCGCCCGGTGAGACTGGTGATACAGGTACTAGCACAGCGCTGTATCCAGTCAATTCCCTACCGAGTGACTTAGTCCTTAGAGGAGGGGGCCGCTCCCTCCTCCTTCCTTGTAAAGACGGCGTTGGAGGCATAGGCGGTGGTCTGAGATACTCGGCAAAGTCTCCTGGCGGCAAGTGACTCATTGCCTGCCCATACAGTTCTGGCTCGATGTAGCTGTCACCGGGGCCAGACTTACCTCTTCTGTCATCATTACCACACTCCCTCCCGCGGTATTCCTTTGGAGGCGGCGGTAGCAGCGTGGTGATTCCCAGCAAGGAGGCTTGCTCCCAGTGCTGCTGCGATACTGCCCGCCGTGCCAGGCGTCGTGCCTCCCGTCTCTCGTCGCGCTCCTGCCGCCGAGCCTTGTCCGCGCACTGGGGGCACGGGTAGTTATGGTGGTGTGTCCTGCCCCTATTGCAGACGTCACGTGGCTCTACCGGCCAGAGGTAGAAGCATCGGGAACGAGCGCGCTGCCTCTCCTTAGCGACTTTGGGACAAGTGATGTACTGCCGCTTCAAATGCAGACAGCTCCAGATGTTCGTTTCTGTGCACATTCTGTGTCGTCGTTCTGGTAAGGAAGTTGTTTGTCTTGGTGGTGGGTTCGTTGAACTTGGATTTGTACCGGCACCAAAAGTCTATGCGGCTTCGTTCAGGAGAGCATCGCTTGGCTCCGCGGATGGCGCCCTCCCGAGATATATAGAACTTCCTCGGAGGAATAGCATTGTTCGGCTATCTTTGTGCAAAGAAGTTGAGACAACTAGACATTGTTATCCTAGAAGAAAGGCGCGTTCATAAATTTAGATCCCATCGCCAACGGTCTCTTTGTCCGTTTGGTTCACCTTTAGACCGATATTCCTGCCCATCAGCTTGTGTAAGACTCTTGTCTAAGATATTCGTTGTTCAAATGCACAAAGGCATTATGTCAAGGGCCGTTTCAAGACATGTTCTTAAGTTTCCTCCCTCCTGCCGTTTTGCACAACTTGGACTTTCTTCCACTTGCGCCTGTCTATCAGAAGCTCGTCTGGTCATCCATCACCATCGATACCACCAGAGCGTAGAGCTTAGGGGCTGCCTCATACACTCAATTGGCTGAATCGTGGTCAAAAGTTCCTCACAGGCACCCCTACAATGCCGATGCCCTTTCCCACACTCAGACGCTGGGCGTCACCGTTCAACTGGGGCAGCAGCACGACATCTGAGAACCATCAAGGGCGGCCAAATGCTAACATTTCTTCCAAGTCCCTCTCTAACCAAAGTTGTCGTGAGAGTCTCTGGGTGATCGAGAACGGTGCCCTGAGGCGCGCAAGTCTCGAAGCAGAAACAGGGAGCAACGGCTCCTTTTCACAGTCGGAGCATATTCAACAGGGAAAGGGAAAAGGTAAGTCCCCTGCTACTGACGACGATGATGATGATTTCGAGAAGGACGAGCCTTGTCCTCCTCCCAACAGTCCAACGGACGTTCTAACACTCCTCGTCCACAACATGGAGTTCTATCGTCTCGGCCCGGACGCCCTCTCCACCTTCTTCCGCCCGAAGACCCGGGGTCAGCGAGCCGTCCTCCGGTACATACGAGGCGAGGTGGAAGCACTCCGCGAGATCCTCCAAGAGCGCGACCGCGCTGCTCGACTTGCAATCTCCGCGCCTCAAGTCACCGGCACGAGCGCCACGCACAGATGGCTGCGAGACCCAGGCCCCCAAAGCGTTGCCGAACTGCTCGCTGAGCGGGACGCGGCGGCAAGCAACTTACGGGAGGACACGAGGAACTTCTCGTGGCCCTGGCGCAAGCAAGCCTCTGCCAGTGGGAGTGGTCCTGCTCCTGGCTCTCCTCGCACGTCTGGTGAGACACAAGCCAAGTCTGACATCAAGCTTGGTAAGTGTCAGGGCCACATGTCAACGTGCGGAATGTCTGAAGGCTGTAACATCGGTCGACCTCCTCCGCCGACGACTCAGAACTTGCGCGCCCGCATTCTCCAGGTGGCGCGCGAGCGCGAAGACGAGCGTAACCAAACGTCAACAAGTCGTTGGCCGAGTTGGAGAGCTGGGAACGGAGAGAGCTCAACTAGTGTCGAGCCGAGATGGCCCTTCTCTTCCTCGCTGACGGATGATGAGTCCGACGACGAGGACGACTCGTCCATCGACTCGGATGATGGTCAGGAGTTCATGGACAGGGTCTATGATCTCCAGCAGAAATCTGCTTGCTTCGTGGCAGAAAAGGTAAGTTTTCAAAAAGCACGAATGGTGGACACAGACGATCAGGAGACCGCTTCCATAAACTCAAGTGAGAAGTCGAACTACGATAACGAGCAACAAGACGACTACAGCGACGACGACTACGTGCCCTTATGCCGCTATCCCAGCCGTGGTCAAAACAGTGCGGCTTACAAACCTTGGAGCTCCCTCTACGTCCCGCCCGGTTCACCACCCCTCGACTCACCGCCAGGCGGACCGATGCCCGGAACCGCTTCGCACCGGTTGTCACGAGACATCTACTTCGACGAACCCGATAGTGGCCGTCGTCTCGTCCCGCGTCTGTATTGCCTGGCTGCCTTCTACCCCTTCTACTCCGCAGACGGCATGGCCCGAGTTCGCGAGCTGTACGCTCTCTGCGGGTGTCCGCCGCACTACAAGCCGGTGGACGTCATTCTCGCTCTGCTGCGCTGCAAGCCGGAAACCCGCGCGTTCATGGCCCGGAAGGTGCCTGGGGTCGCGCGCCGCGCGAACCAGATCAACTGGATGAATGCCGATTACGAAATCAGCAATGACGAGGACTCCAGACTGTTTTGGGAATGGGAGCAGAGCGGTGAGCCTCTCTTCAAGATGGAAGATGAGGAGAGGAGGCAACTGGGAGAGGCTCCCGACAGCGATGAGGTTGTACGTCCTCGAGAAGTGGCTTCCAGGGTGCCGCGCCACTTGGCTTGGAAGCCTGTAAAGAGTAAGTTGTCTGAGGAGGCTTCGGTCTAAAAGGAGGTAAGTGGTTCCAAAAGACAGATTGAAGCTGGTATGGAGTTGCTTGAAGAATGTACCACGGCACTATAATCAAATCATGCTCCCTTTTCAACTCTACTTAGTGTCAGTGTTAGACTTTAAAGACGGCTGGTAGGTCACGGTAATTGAGAAGTGGATAAATTGGATGTCGTCCTAAATGAAATGAAGACGGTAGCTCTAATGTTGCGGCCTAGATAATGAGAAATATTAACAAAGAGAGGAAACTAAATTCTACATATCTCTTTGTAGTTCAAGAATTTCTCAAAGAGAACCAGTGACTTTTGCGGGAACAATGTCCGGCAGCTCGCCTTCCTTGTTCACCCTATCTCTGCCTATATAAACAATAGAATTGTCGTCCTGACTCAATCAAACTCGTTACAACCTTCCTACCCTAGTCAGCCCCTTATCGAACCTTTCAGCTCGAGAAACACGGGGCTAAGCTCACTGTCCTTGAATCTCGAGTCCCGAGTATCATCACCATGTGCCGTCTCGTGGTCTTTCAGCGGATTTGCTCCTATTGTGGACAGCCTGCTCGCACCTGGACCGCTAAAGCACGATGTTGGCGCGTCCGCCTTAATCTCGGTCGACGCAAACGTCGTTGGGGTGCTTGCCACACCTCGCAGACTCTTCAGATGCAGCAGCAGTCACCAAGCATCTGCGACCAGTGTAAGATCTTCCTATGGGGGTTTGATCCGCGATATGCCCAGCCACACCCCCCTACATGGGTGACTTACGATGACCGATAAAAGAAAACCAGATAGATGGGAGGAGTGAGTATCTTGCTGGCTCAAACAGAGAGGTACTGATAGCCAGACGTTGCATCGAGGATTGACAAGTGAAAAGACTGACGGAAAAAAAAAAAAAAGACAACACCACTTAGATAGCAAACCTATGCCCACGCCCAGCGTTGTCTTGTTTCTTGACCATATTGATTCGGTGATGTGTTGACAACTCGCAGAATTTTTTGACTCAACTTAGAACTGTAGACTGAAAGTAAACAACATGATTCAGGAAGAACATCAAGACTAAGCAAACATAACGAATAACTTCGATAATTTGGGTTCTGCCATCTTTTCTTAGGAATGGCTGCTTTATAGCAGATACACAAATCTGCCCTCTGCTTGAAGTGTGAAGAGTTTATTTCGAGTGAGTTGAACAACTTAGAAACACATATTGAGTTTATATTAATTCAAGGGACATCATGATCCTACTCACCATGTTGCTCAGAGTGGTCGTAGAGTAATATGATATGACGCAATAAGGTGTATCTCGGCATGGAAATTGAGCGACATTTCGGTTGTACTGCCGGGCGACTTTTTTTCCAGGACTGGCAGCATTTCAGCAGCTCAAATCACTTCATCGCAAGGTGCGATGTCGCCATTTGACGAACAACGCTCTAAGCAGTGCTTGTGCAGCGTCCAAGACCACTGATCCCAGCCGTTAATAGGCAACGCCTAACCCTATCGGAATGAGCCATGGCCAGCCTAGCGCCAAAGCCCTGCAGCTCAGTTGCTAGCGCCTGCTTAGAGCTTCGCAAGGCCCAACGTCAAAGTGCCATTTAGCTTGTACCAACTCCGCGTTGACAAACCGACATCACCACTCTCTTCAGGACGATCGAAGGTGGATTGGATTGCCCCATGCCGTGTCGCCATTTCTGCATGCATCTGTGGCGTCCCTGATGCCATCGCAACCTGGCCCGCTCTGATGCGCCACCAGCCAAGCTCTTCCATGCCCTAGTTAGCTACGGCAGATCTGGGATCCGCTGAACTGCTGCCGTATATATTGTCAATTGCCTTATTATGAGGCCTTCGCCATGGCAGAAAATGGCTCCCGCACTCCAACCTCCGCGCCCCCGACTCTTCAATTGCGGCGGACAAACACTGACGGTCGAAGTTCTGCGACTGCTCCCCGGTTGACAAGAAGGCAGTCTGGGCAGGAAAGGATAAATGACATTCTAGATGTGAGCCTCGGATCCCATGACCCCACAGTGGTGCCGCGTGCACATTTTCCCCAACCGAGACCGCCAAGGTTCCCCCTTCAGCTTTCTTGGGGAAGGGCCCATGCTCGGCAGATCATCTGTTCTCATGAATTTGGACTTGTCCTTTTGTAATTGTTTGATGCTGATGTCTCGGCTTGCCCTCACAGACAGCCCGCGAGCGCGCCGAAACCATGCCGTCCGGGCCGTACTCACCCCGGATGCAGCCCCTCCTAGGGACGCAGTCAGCACCGCCACGGGGTGACTTCCGGGATCTAGACGACAGTGCAGACGATGGCCCAGGTGTAGTGACGAAGGGCCCTAATCCGAGTGACTCGGCGGCTGTGAACTATCAGAGCACCAGCTCATCAGGCCCGCGAGCAAGGAAGTCTGGCGCAAGTCGAGGAAAAGCTCGAGAAGACAACGAGATTAGTACTGCTGATGGTGCTGCCGAAACCGGATCGCGCCGGGAAAAGAAGCCGTGGTGGAAGAAGGTTTTGGCCAATTTCCAGTCTATCGAGCTGGAGAACAAGGGGTCTGTAGCGAGGGATCATTTGGCATTGGGTGAGTTGCTGTGGCTTCAAAGTGGTTTTCACTCTTTTGCTAACCCTGATCTATAGAGCGAACGTTCCTGGCTTGGCTCCGGACTTCACTGGCATTCGCCTCGATTGGCATTGCTGTTACCCAGCTCTTCAGACTGAACACATCTCTATTGGGTGACGGCGATCAAGAAACCTCAAGCCAGAACAAGCTACGTCGCTTGGGCAAGCCTCTGGGCTCTCTTTTCATTGCCATCAGCATTTTGATCTTGTTCCTGGGGTACCATAGGTACTTCCAGGGACAGGAGTGGATTATCAAAGGAAAGTTTCCTGCAAGCAGAGGAACCGTCATTTTAGTGTCACTTGTAGCATTTTCGGTCATGGTCGTGTCTTTAATAGTGGTCATCGTCGTTCAGCCGAGTCCGTCAGGGTCATGAGCTGGGTATGAGAGCACTGGCGTTTGGGCGAACTGTCACGGCTGCATCATGGAAGGCGGGCCATGTGAGAAAATGCTATCAATGGCATAAATATCAATTGATTGAATACATTATCTCTTCAATGTTTGCTTTCCAGATTGCTGGTGATGTGCACGTGATAGCTGGTGGTCGGCCAATGGTAAATCCATCCGTAGGTATTTGGGCGCACGGACTAAGCAACTGTTGCTCCCATTTCTTAAGAAAAGTTGAGCTTAGCTCGCATGATCGAATTCGAGCCGCAGGGGAGGATCGAATTCAGCACACCAGACCATGTTCCGCCCAAGAATAAGAATACCACGGATAGGCCTGGTGCGGCCGCCTCTGCAGAGGTCGATCCATCACATTCCTCAGCTCCGATATGACTTCCGAGAGGGCGTACCGGGGCTTCTCTCGCCAGAGGGCTTCGACATGGCGTGGACACAGTATATGACCTTGACGCTTGAAAAGCTCAATGCTCTCACAGCAGGTTAGTTTCTGCCTTGAGATCCATGCCGGGGTGGATTGTACATATTTGTGGAAGAGATAGCTGTTGAAGAGAGGGATTGAGAATCAGCAGACGGGCACCTTCATATCAAGCCGTCACCTTACTTTGTACAGCTTTGCTAACAAGCTATCTATAGGCACGGATCACGAAAGGAAAGACACCAAGGCCATCCTGATTGCCACAGCCCGCGAGCCCGCCGAGGCGCCCATCTTCAACTACGCCTCGATGGCACACAACAACGCTCGTTTCTTCGACGGCCTGTCCCCGACACCTGTCGAGATACCCGCGCACCTAAAGCGTGGGCTCGAGGCGTCCTTCTCCTCCATCGAGACCCTGCGGCGCGAGTTCGTGCTGACCGCCTCCGCCATGTTCGGCCCGGGCTTTGTGTGGCTCGTCAAGGTCGGCAACAGCCACGCCTCCGGACTATCGGACAACTTCCGCATCGTCACCACCTACCTGGCCGGCAGCCCATACCCCGGCGCGCACTGGCGCCAGCAGGCGACAGACATGAACACCGTGGGCGGCGCCAGCGCCGAGGGCCACGGTGCTGTTGCTGAGTACTTCCGCAAGCAAGGGAACGCGCTGCAGCGCGCCCCGCCGTCGAACTCGCGCGACACCACCAAGCTCGCGCCGGGCGGCATCGACGTCATCCCGCTGCTGTGCCTGAACACCTGGGAGCACGTGTGGCTGCGGGACTACGGCATGGGCGCCGGCGGCTACGGCGGCAAGAGGGCGTTCGCCGAGGCGTGGTGGGAGACCATCGACTGGAACCGCGTGACGGAGCTCGCGAACATCTCGAAGCCGGCTTTCAGGGTGTAAAGAGATATCTGGGTGGATGCCAGAGTTTGAAAGCATTAGAACCGGGGCAGAAGATGGGACGGTCATGGTCCGCGACTGTAAGATAGGCGGCGAGTCTGGTGGGATACCCTACTCATGCTCTGCTCTTGACGGCATCCAAAGGGACTTGTGGAACCAAAAAATGTATCATGGTGTACCATTGTATATGAGACGATAGAGCTCAGAATGGCATATAATGCATCTTATTAAGTATTTCTGAACCAGCTAGCCGATTTCAGAACACAAAGCCATTGCAGCTATCGAAGTGAAAAAGGAATGCAACCTGAGGCACGTGAAGAACCTGCTAAAGCAAGGCTCAAGAAAGTGTGAGACGCAGGATTGAATGAGGCAGACATTTGGAACGAATGCCTGAGCTAAGACGATCACAAGATGACATGAGGCACGAGATGAAACTTCTTTAACTTTTTGTTCAATTAACTATCGAATAACCTCCGTTATAAGGAGTGTGATGAGTGAGTATCATGGGACCATGGCTGGTCATTGCTATGCCTTTTTGCAAGGTTATATCTTCTGTGTCCGTAAATCCGTTGTCCCCCAAATCCCAATCCAGTTGCAATGACAAGACGCCCATCAATCCCCACTCGCGTGGTTCTCATGCACAGAGAAAACAAGAAGGATATACTAAAGACTAAGTGGCAGATTTGCTTGCGTTGCAAAAATCCGAGGTATCATCGTGACTTAAAGAAAGGAAGACGTGGATCATTCAAACCCATTTGTTTATAGAAATTTGCCAGAAGGTGGCGGGATAGATAGATAAGAGCAGGGTCATATCGAGCGGCGTCATTTCAGATTAGATCATGTTGCCGTTGACGCTGACCTCAAAGCCCTCGCCCTTCTGCTTCAGCGCCTTGGCCAGCATGAGCTCGCGCATCCAGTCAATGCGGTCGTCGCGGCTCTTGACGGCGAAGTGGTGGGTCTTGCCAGTGCCATTGACGCCGTCAGACGGCGGCGACAGGCTGGAGGTGCTGCCGTTGTTGCTGCTGTGGCCAGAGGAAAACGAGAAGCTAGACGGCAGGGCGCTCTCGCGCTTGCGCAGCTTGACGCCGCCCTTGCTGTCCTGTGGGATCAGCTGGAAGCTGAATGCGGCGACGTCGCCGGCCGCGTGCTTGTCCTTGCGGATGCTCATGGCCTTGAAGGCGGCGTTGAGCTTGGACGACGCCAGGCTGCTGCAGGCAATAGCATAGTCGTCAATGTCGATGTACTCGAGGGTACGGTCGACCTGCTGCGCATCCTTGTGCACATTCAGGCGTGTGCCCTTGAGTGTGACGTAGTGATCATGCCATTCATGGCGAAGCATCTTGGTCTTGCGCTTCTTCATGTGCCCCTGGTATGAGACACCTTCAGCATCACGTGTGTGGCCTCCAAGAGGCGACATGTTTGAGCAGGTAGTTGAAGTGGTGCTGATAGGAGTAGCAGCGGAAAGGGGTGCAATTGCCGTCTCGAAAGTGCGTCCCTGTGGAGACCAGGGATACTGCACACGAGGAGGTGCCTGTAGGGGTCGCTGAGTAGCGGGCTTGGTTTGTGATTGTGGGGAGGGGAGAGATGGTCTTCGGGGAGGGATCGAAGTGACTGAGTTCTCATTCAGGGCAGGTAGAACCGGGAATGAAGGACGGCGGTGTGACTGCCGGGACATGGAACGGACAGGAGGATTTGATGTCATGGGGCGGAAGTTCATGTCTGGAGGAACGGATTGTGAGATGTCTCGAGCTACAGGTCCTAGAGGCACTGCAGTGACGGGAACATCCATCTCAGAGAAGGGTGTACCGAAGCGGTAGACACCAGTTGGTGTTGTCTCTGGCTCTTCTGCGGGCTCAGATGGAATAGCAGTCTGGGGGTAGGCAGATCCAGGATATGCTGAGCCAGGGCAGGCGGATCCAGGGCATGCGGACCCTGGGTCTTGTCTTTGAGCATTGCCACCAGGAATGGAAAGCTTAGGGAGAGATCTTAGGCCTTCGTGGGGTGCATGTCTGCCCGCGAGGACCTCAAACGGTGGCGTTGGCGGCACCTCGCTTGAGTCTTCAATGTGTTGATGTTGGAAGTTCAAGAATTGCCGAACATTGTCTTGAGGGTCTCGTGCCTGGATGTTTCGGAGAGAAGCTTCTTGAAGATACTGAAGAGGAGGAATGCCTGGGCCAAGGACATCGGAAGACGCTACCACTGATGGGATAGCATCAGAGACAGGGCGGAAGATATCGTCAGGTTGGTTGATTGCTCGGGCAGTCTCTGGGTTGCCAGGGTCTCCAGCAACCATGACGAAGCCACCCTTATCCACATCGAAGTATGGGTGGTCTTTCTTAAAGGCCTCAATCATGCGCTGGTTGCGTTGCCACTTCCGGCAATTCTTGCCTTTGGAGCACTGATGAGGCTTGGGCATGACTTGCTCAATGCCGACAATTGAGACTGACTCTAGAGGAGTAATTGTGTCCTCTGGCTTGGGAGTCTTCCGTCTGCGATTGCTCTGTCCTCGCTTTGGCGGCGCTCCGTCGTCGTCCATTCTTCGCTGCTCCCTTCGAACTTCCCTGCTTGGCTCATCCTCGATTGGGGTCTCAGGCGCAGGCTCAGACAGGCGGATGTCCCTCATGACGTGAATCTCTTCCCAGATCTTTGTACGTACTCCAAATGATCCAATGCCCAGTTCCTTTAGATCCTCAAATTTCAGCGTAATTAGGATAGCACCATTGATGTCATTCTCGACAAATTTCTCGGCGAATTGGATCTCAACGCCAGCATTGAGCATCCATTGCGCCACCTTTTCTGGAGACCATTGCGGTAGGTCGGATGTATCTAACTCCGCGCTGGTAAATTGGAACGGGCTGTCTCTTCTCCTTGGTGGTAGAGAGTAATGAAAGTCTGCTGTCTTGGGTTTCGGTGCTCTTGGTGTGACTGGCGAGAGGGATAGAGCATCCTGGTACTCAAGAGAAAGAGAGGAGCTGCGGAAAAGATGCGGACCCCTTGGCCCTTCTACTTGCTTTAGCGACTCAACCTCAAAATTGTAGGCAGAGCGCGCTCGTGCTGATTGTGGAGTGTGAGCCTCCTCGTACGAGGAAAGCGTCGTGATACTGGGTTGGCCAGACTAGGGCTCGTTAGCACACAGAACTTACTTACACCAACTTAGTGGGAGACTTACAGAGTGCACGCTAACTCGCGGTGAATTCTCGCAATCCTCAGGTTCGCTAACAATATCGTCGACGTCCTCAAGCTCACTAAGGATGTCGTCCTCGTCCCACTCAGACTCCATCATGAACTCGGTGAGTACCGAGTTGCGCTCCGGGTGCCCCGCATTCTTTAGGCCGAAAAAGGTGTCATGTAAATGCGCCTTCTCCAACATCTCCCGCGGTCTCGCCGCCATAGTATGGCGTGTGTGATTCTGCGACTCTAATGAGTCTTCTGCTCGGCTCATATCCCAGCCGCCAGCTCTTCTACTCACCATATTTGTATGTATATATAACTTTGCTGCGTTTGCAGGTTTATGGGTCCAGCTGTGTACAATTTGCTCTGTTCGAAGGGGCCGTTGCCGGCGATTTCCGTTTATGGGGCCTGATATAGATAAAGAGCTGTGGTGGTATTACCCGTAATACCTTGGGTGTTAGAGGAATCAATGGAAACAATGGAAAAAGCTCGCTATGCTCATATAATCATGGGAAAGTCGCAAAACAGAGAAGGGGAGGACTAGGAGACGCAGACGGGCGCCTACAGATGGTTATGTATGGCAGAAACAGCCACCGGGAGAGGAGGTGAGTGAGTGAGTGAGTGAAGCTCTTCTGCTTGCGCACCGCACCGGCATATGCACGAGGACGGTTACAATGTGATGTGTGTGCGGGCGAGCGACAAGAGCGGTAGAGAAAAGCTAAGGTAGGGTACCCTTGGTAGCCCATGGACGAGGTAGCACCAGGGAGACAGACAGAGCGAAAGATACCTCGACGATCTGATGGCCACTGTTGGTCGAGCATGCTTCTGCCCCCAAAGGCATATCCCTTTTAGGCGTGCCGGCGCCTTGGCCAGGCCTCGCACTGGACGGATGGGAGGGAGAATGCCCACCTTGACTGCCATGGCACATCCCTCAGGGGATAATTTTAGTGTCTTTTCAGTGTGAAGAGTGACCTGGACGCAGCATGAGTAGCATACATAGTGTAGTACGTAGATAGTAGCATGAAGCATGCCCATGGGAGATGGCGGGAGGTCAGCGAGGAGGTCGGGCCCTGGTTGGCCAGCGGCGGGCTGCCGGTGGACTGACAAAGGACAGTCGAGGTGAGTCGGCAGCTTCGACGCTGCATATCGCGGGAAACAATTGGGCAGAAACGGCGTCGAGGATGGGGAAAAGAGTACGTATCCCTGCTCTGTTCTCTCATTGGTTCTAAATTAAGAGCGCTAACCCGTCAGGCCAAATTCTGGTTGGCCAGATCCATTTTCCTGCTCAAAATAGCAGAAAGTCGTCGTCGTGTAAGCGCCCACGATAAAAGACACCACGGCGCTAGTCCAAGCTAAGAAACAACCTACAATAAGGAAACCTCAAGTCCAGGCGGGTCCTCGATGCACGCACGCACATACATGCGCACTCGGCACGGGGGGAGGAAACATCCCTCGTCCTGCAGATGCCACCACCTCCAGCGGCCAGCGCTAGCAGGGCCTGGGGAGGATGGGGCTGTTGAAGGCGCTCTAACTAATGCAAAGTAGTACATGGGGGCTACGGCTTCTCAGTTGTGGACGGCCATGTGTGTGGCAGCCACAATGTTCTGTTTCCTCAGTGCAAATGTTTCTATCTGTCTGTTTGTGCATGCCGACAGAGACATGGCTGCATCTCTCGGCTCGCTAACTCAACGCCGCCTCGCACTGTCGAATGGCTCTTCTGGCTGATGTCGTACAATAGGATGGTCAATGCTGCAAAATGCACGCGGCTTCTAGAGGCGTCTTCCCCGGTGCGAGATGCAATCGCTCTGCGAGCGTCAAGATAAGGTCATCTCGCAGCACTTCTCGTGGGGTCGGAGACAGTGGCTGGGATTGGGCGGTGGTCGGATAGAGGCATCTCCTTTGTCCCCTCATCTTGTGTTCCCTTTCGGCGTGGCAGATTAAGAGCTCATCTTCCGCTGCCCCTCTCTGGCCGACCTGGGCAAGTGATTGTCAATCGAGGGACTGATTGTCAGGGCCTCGATCGGAGGGAGCATTCAGGCATTGTCCCTAGTTGCGACCCCTTCGCACTTCTTTCACGTTTTTCACACCCGGGCCGGAGTAACCGCCCAATCGCCGTTGCGAGTGCTGCTCTCAACAAAGTTTGCAACGGCCTTGGTCGAGATTAACTTCCCGTCTCGGTCAGCTATGGAACGGTCCGGAAGGCAAATCGCTACTCATTCTGACCTCCAATTGAAATCACTCTGTCAGACGGGCTCGGCCGTATATCGTACGGCGCGACAACCTGCTAGCCTCGACTCGGCCCAACTAGCTCCCGCCATCCCCCCGCCTTCGACCTTGAAGATCCAATGGCACAAGTTGGCCCTCCTCGAACGTGACCACCTCTGGCACATGACCTGTGTAACAAGACGCTGTATGGCTGTCACCTCGAGCCGATTCCGATGCAAACGACCGAAGGATCTCCCAAGGGATAGCAATCTATTGACCTGTGTTCGATTTGCAAAATGCATCGGAATCATTGAATGGACGTGTGACTACTACCAGCGGCCAATCCGTTGATAGCACACCTGAGATAACTCGAAAGTCTGCCCAACTTAGACCTGTTTAGCCAAGTTTTGAATGAGACCCTTCGGCCGGTGGATTCGCGCAAAACTCCACCACTTGGGGGCTGTCACGAGCATAATGACTCCTCTTTGGCTTAGCTAGAGCGAAACTAGTGTACACAGGCTTGAGGGGACTTGTGATAGAACTGCATTCTCGTCATGTTCTTCAATTGATACAAATCGACTAGCACGAACTACCTGGCAAGTACTAGGTCAAACGGCCACATAGTATGATAGCCTACTGGAGCATTGGAGATCATGTGGATGGCACGTAGTCATAATCCTCGAGCTAAAGTGTAGGACTAGACTAGTGTAAATGTCAAGATGTGATCGACATGGGCGTTGAGATGTTTTCACGATTTGCCTTCCATTTCGGTCGAATATCACGTTCTCATTTACACATGGTTACAGTGAGGGGCTGGATTGGGGTCAAGATCGCTGGCTACCCCCCGAACGGCCATCGGCGCCAGTGCTGCAACAAGGGCGGCATCTTGCGAACATTGCAGCCCAACGTTGGAGATTGCCTGTAGTGACTCCGTTCTTCTTGCCACTGCGGCTCTCCTACGACCTGCATGTCTCTTTCGATCGTGACATGGAGTTCGAGACAAACAAATTAACTCACGGCAGAAGCGGTTGAGATTCTTTGTGAAAACGTGGCCCGGGACACACCGACTTTTTCGAGAAGACGACGAAACTAATGAAAGTCCGAGACTTTTGACTTAGGTTTGTGGTCGGCCGGCCAAAGTCGGAAGATATCGTCATGTCTATGTATCCTCCCGCATGGTGGAGCATTATTGGGATCTCGGGACCTTCGTAGATGGGCCGAACTTGCGGTAAAGAAGCAAGCGAGACATTTTGACGTCGGGCTTGAAAGCTCAGATGACACGAGCGCCTCCTCTGCCAGCCACCTCGGCGCAAGGGAAGGAAGAGAAGAGCAAAGCACTCGTACAGAGCGGACATGTCTTTCCTTGCGATACTCCCGTGGGACCTCGGGACTAAAATTTTAAGAAAACAGTCCGATGTCTTTCTAGTTCCCGGGATTCCATGAGGGGTAGGCAGGTTTTGCTTGAGTCGCACAGCAGGTCGATTGTCTCTAGAACGGCCCTCGACAGTTCCCCAGTGCAACGTTCTGAGTGGCTAGTATTTTCCTCGTGGGGTATCCCAACGCTGGATATCAACGGCATTCTTGTGAAAATCTGAGTTGTGATGGCATTCCCCGGACAAATTGGCCTTCGAGAAGGCCTCACATGATGTGAAGAGAATGCGAGGCTTTTCACGCTGTGTGGATGGGTGATTCACAAATCAAAGGGGCGAGGATGGTTTCGCGACGCTGAATGGCAAACCGCAGGATATGAAGTTGTGATCTGTGCCGCGAAGCAGTAAAGGGTGCGGGAGAAGCTGCCGCTGCACGGATCAAATCAAGTTGCGAAGATTGAGGTTTGAGGTTTGAGGCGGGCATGCAGCTAATCACGCAAAGCAGATCCCCGCCGCCGATACATACATGGCCGCCCTACCTTACCTTACCTTACCTTACCTTAAGCTTGCATCCCGTGGACCCTAGGATGAGTTAGACGGCAATCACCATACATTAAACAGTGATACTGCATAGTAATTGGATTGTTTGACACGTCGAACACAGGACCTCGTTTTCTGGTCTCACCTTACCTCATCCAACCAGGCCAGCCCCCCCTGAAACACCCCCCATCGATATCAAATTCGCACTCGAGGACGCACTCGAGCATTGATTTGTGTTTCTCCACATGATGCATGGCCGGATCGCATGAAATCGCCCTTGAAATGACGAGCATTAACGTCAACTAAGATGCAATCCAAGCTCAGGAGGTCCCTGCGCAACGCCGCTACTTTGGTCTTAGGATGGTCCGAGTTCAGGCGGGAGGAAGGCGGAGGAACTCCCGCGGACCCTGGCATCCTGGCTGGCTTATCCACTCAGTAACCTAAGTAACGTTAGCTGGTGATCTTTCACAGCGGGCAGACCAGCGTGCCCCCCGCGGGAAAAAAACAGCGCAAGGACTGTAATGACAATTACTGATTCTGAACATCCGTAATTGCGCTCGAGGGGGATCGTCTTCCCTTTTCAGCAGCTACCATGGGTCCCGTACGATGTCTCCTCCGCTCGTCACGTAGCTAGGCGGACTAGGGCCATCCTCAAGGCATTTGTCAGGAAGCAATAAGCTCGGTCTTCAAGGTTCTTGACGGCTTTTGCCCGGCCTTGGCTGGCAATGTATGCTTGCTGGAGCGGGGGCTTCATCCAAGCAACTGCATAAGATAGCGTCCGCGACCAGGCCTAAGGATGACGCGCAACTGAATGCGGGAGGCTTGCTGGCGCCCCCTAGCCCCCTGGCTTGCTTGCTGAGTTTGCCTGCTTGGGTGATAGTGATAGTAGCCCCCATAACATTGAACGCCACTAAATCTGATATCGACCGAGTTTCTGCAGAATTTCACAATCAACGGCCGTAATAGACCTACACCATTCCCCAATGGAGAAGATAGAGGGGCGTGTGCTCAGTCCCCCCAGCCCCATTGTGATGAAGAAAGAGGAGGTGACGGACGTGGATCGCAACTTTTGGCGAGTCTGTCGTTCTCGTGTGTGGAGAGTGCGTCCTTGCATCGCCGGACTTTGAGCCATTTCAGCCCGCGTTGCACCGGTGAAAGTCAATTTGAAATTAGCAGAAACGCACGGCGTGTTGTCGGAGGGGTGGCAGGATCAGATCAGTAAGTTGAGGAGCAGCAGCTAACACAGTCAGGTAGGTTGCAGTTTGCGGATCGCTGACAGGCAAAATATCACTCGAGAGATTAACACTCCATCTGGCTGACGCGCATTCCGCGCGAATCTCTGCGCTGTGCGACGCTCGACCTCTTATCAGTCGCAATCGCAATCAGATGGTTGCCCGCATTTCATAAATGCTCGCGAATGAGAGACTGTGCTCGCTGCAAATATCTGGAGGAGGAAGCTGGTTCATTAAATCCGCCATCCAATTAGGGCTTGTGGAAGCTGGCAATTCTCAATGGAAGCTTCTTCAACTCAAGACATCAATTGGCATCTCCTCTTCTTCTATGTACTGCAACGCAACGCGACTAGTAAAATGTCTAGCTGCACGGATAGTGGCCCTGCGAACAAGTGGTAGGTGCAGGATCCGATCTTGAACCGGAGTCGCCGTACATAGACACTCAACACGCAGACAATAGAGTTCAGCGAAAGCCGGGGATGAGGAGCAACGATTGCTCAGGCATAGGCAAAAGGACGTTAAGATCAGCAATGCGATTGACGGGATCTCATTAAGACAGGGTCTGGATAACCCGGAAGCAACGTCGATATGCAAGCCCTGGCACGGAAAGCTCGTCCGCAAATTGCGGCACACACTGGAAATCATATCGGCACATCTTAGGTTTGGTAGGGGGTTCGCTCCCCCTTGGCCGTTGAAGGGGGCCTGGTCCTGTCTGTCTCTTGATGACCGACCTTAGCCAATGCAACTAAGCGGTCCAAAACCGCCGGACTAACACCATAGCAACACTACAGAAACCATCTAGATGCCGTAGTGTAATTGCTAAGAACGTTCTAAGACGATGGAGAACACTTGTCGTTGAAGAAGGTTGTGAAAAGCTACTTTGCAGATTCACAAGAAACGAACTTGCTCGTGGAGAAAGCCAGCCTACAATGACTCAGAAGTGCAAAGAGGGCACTTCTAGGTTGAGCCTTGAATTGCCGTAACTGGGTTACAAGAAACGAGTTTACAGTTTGGTCGGTCCTTTGGCAGTTGCATATCATGGTTGACCTCAACTACCGAGAACCTCAGTAAGAACTAAACACAAGGTCCAAAGCCAGAAATTGTTAAGACGGTCCGAACCTCCTCATGGTCGACTGAGACATAATTAGCTCGAATTTCTCGGGCTAATTCAAGAATTGGGGCAAAACAAAAATAGCAGCAGCACGGGCTGCTTAGGCTGGATGAGTGTGCTGTTGGGGGTTTGTGACTCTCTGTGCAGGCGGGATTCGATAGTGTGTCTGCAAGCGCTGGGCAGTGGCAGGAGTGTGATTGAGACCAAATTAACCCTCGAGGGCCTATTTTTGGGCTAATAGATGGGAAGAGCGGTTAATTAGCCCGCTTGATTTGGCAGGCTGGGTACATGGCAGACGATCGTCGGCGTCAGGAGCCGTGTCGGGCAGACTACTCGGTGCAGGAGGAGGATGCGGATACACGTGCCCGGCACGGAAGGATGAATTGGGAAAAAGCGAGGATGGATTCCCTCACCACAGGCAAGTTGCAGGGGCCCCCAAGCAGCAGTGCAGGTGCAATATGCCAGCAGGGGGCAGGGGTAGGTACCCTCTCTACCCCCCTGGTCCCCTGAGTGTGTCCTCTTCTGGTGAGTGATGATGATGATGAGATGGTGGTCATCTGGCTGCAATGCAAGACCCCGCGAACGACTACGACGAGGACGACGAGAAGAATGCGGGTTGAGAAGGTCGAAAAAGGTTGGCACACTCTGCCGGACGAGATCCCGGCTTGCGTGCATCATTGGCCAAAGCTCTGATCCCTGATGCCCTCCACGACAGCCTCATCCTTGCTAGCCTCGCTGCACGTTCTCTGAGCAGGAGCCAATCTGATCGGATTGCCGCCCTGCCAGTTTTCAGTGGAGCGGCCCTGTCGCTGAGCTGATCCCTGTGCCGTTGAATCGGTTGGTCCCGCGCGCCCCTGCTCCTGCACGAGCCCATTTTAGTCGTCACATTGCCCCATCGAATCAGACGTCCTTCTCCCGCTTTCTGCTACTGCACCTTTCTCCATGGGCAGCAAGCTGCAAAAGCAGACGATGCCACCACACGAACAGCAGTGACATCCACCCTCAATGAGCACCTGTATCTTGGTCGTGCCGCTGACCGTCACCTCGTGCTACTGCGATACCTTGCACGCAACGGGGAGCGAGGCGTTGTCCCCGCCACAACCCTAAATCACTTGCAGTGTTTGCCCTCGTAGGAGATGTATCGCCAGTAACACCCGGCCACGAGCAACTACCTTTCATCATGCCTCTCATGGTTGTACCTCCAGGGAGAGACAGCTTCCCAACCCCCATCCAGGAACACACTTGGACGACCTTCTTCCGCTGCTGTCCTACCAGACCTCGCGTAGGACAGCATTTGCGGAGCTGCTCCTCATGCCTACCCGGCCAGCCACGACAACTGCTGCCACTCGATTCTCACAACTGGTCATGCTGGCTGGCCAATCCAGTCCTGACCGCCATTCTCTGGACCTTGATTTGCGAGGAATTCTAAATTCGAGACCCACGATGTTGGGCCATTGAGGCCGCGACAATCGACTTAGGCCAGCTCCGAACTCGCTGGTCTCAGGTCAATCGCGTGATCATCGCCTCGTCTACTAGACATCGAAGCGAGAGAGATCGTCGTTTGCTCTAATGGAAGCCATCCCGAAACTCCCAGACCAACAGAGCTTGTCAACATCAGAGAGTAGCATCCAACCGAGAGCTCGTAGCGAAGAGAGCACGCCTCTACTCATCTCAGAAGCTCAACCATTGATGGCACGATTGTGTTCCTCGGCAGGAAAGCCTTGCCTTAGTCTGCAATGATACGGACTATTGCGGTATGGTCGGGGAAGCATGGGTGGATGCATGTGTGTGCATGCAATCTAGATGTACGTACCGTGAGGTAAGATAGCGAGGTAGGGCGAGAAAGGCTGGTCCTGCTCGCCTGCCGGGAGAGTGCTCGAGTCGATTATCGTCCTCGCTTTGTTTCCTTGTATCTCCGAGACAGTCCCCGCACACAATCTGTTTGTTGCTTTTACTTTAGCTCGTGTCCACAGGCAAGTCTCTAGTGAGACAAGCCCACGCTTGCTATATGCTCTCTACCTTACGGTCTGCTAGGCCTGTCACTGCTTAGGAAACACATGCTCGAACTCGACCAACAACCAGACCATGAATGACACGGCCCGGCTGACAGAGACCTTTTCCGGCTGAAGAGCGTTGCCATAAATGAGGTGCATACTGCCGAGCTTGCCTGCTCAGTGAGGACTCGATGGCCCTGCCCCTTGTCTACCATATGGGATCAGCATTGACCCCGGCTAGTGCCAATACACGGATGACCAGGGCAGGGAGGGCAGGAGAGTCTATCCTACCCTACCCTATACCCCTGTCCTTGTTCTTTAGCCTCCATCTTTCTCTGCATGTCTTTGCATGATGGATGGACCGTTGTGCCAATGAGTGGGCTGGTTAGTGGCCGCCACAAAGGTGCAGAGCTGCCCTTTTAGTCGCTCAACAGCTCCTATCCCTGCTCCTGTCTGCAGTACACTGCTTTGGTCTCCATCACTGTCACCTCCTCACTTCTATTCTCAGGTGGGGTTGTATGTTGGCTCCCACATCTGGTCACCGTCCAGCCGACCGCCCATTGGCACCAATAAGCGCATGGCATATTCCACCATTCCCTTATGTGAGCACACAGGAAGCCCATCCCATCCCCATTGCGACTCCACACGGCCGACCTACCTGTGCATGTACGTACCTGTTCTATTGTAGTCTGCACTATGTAGTATAGTTGTAAGGCAGGCGCACTGCGAGGAGGCCGGAAGAGGGAAAGGCAAGCCACCCCAAGCACTCACACTCTCGCTCTGATCCAAAATTAGAAGCACCCAATCCTCTCTCTGCACCATTGTTCGTGGCCGTCGAGATGGCGGCCACGATATAAGTCTTTGGACAGCCAACCTCCATCAGGATGTTTCGACTCTTTTCAGTTCAAGGTCAGTTGGATTCAAGGTGTCGTTCCAGTTTCGTCAAAAACAGTCTTCCTCTCTTTTCAACTCTCTCCTCGCTCAACGCCGCCATTATCAAGACCACCCAACCCGGCGCCATCCACAATATCCAGTCAGTACAGCAAGCCGGACTTGCTCTCAGACCAGTCACTCTTTCGACGAGCGAAATACATACATACGCGATATAATATTTTGATACGTTAATCTTTGGGCTTGACGGGAGATTAGAGTTGTCCATCGGCTCAAGAACACCGAACCCGTTACTCAAATCACTCGCCCTCTCCTGTGTGCTTTTGGACCTGGACCCGGACTAGCTAAGGGGACCCTGGCCACCACAAGTCTCCCCTCCCGCTTTCGCTCGGCCCAGAAGCTATCGCCCACACCCCCCGACCTCCCACAACGTACACCCCTCCCCCCAGTTGTGGTTGCTTGTCAGTCACTGCAAGGTACCTATCTGAAGATAGGCCGGAGGTACAAATGTCAACACTACCCCCCAACCATCGAGAGGAACAGATGCGAGCACCCCAAGTCAACATGGCTGTCGCAACTTCAACAAAGTCAAAGCCGGCCTCCAAGGCCAGCAGCAATGCAACCTCCAAACAGAAGACACAGATGCACCGCCGCTCAAGAACAGGTTTGTCCGCTTTCTTCGGGTCCTCCATCGTCGCTTATTATACATTTCCGGTTACTATTTCCTTATGTCCTCTCGTCGTGGGAGCCACTAGCTAACATGTCTGCTTTTTCAAGGCTGCTATACATGCAGACTAAGACGGAAGAAGTGCGATGAGGGCTCGCCAATGTGCTCAGCATGCAAGCATCTCGGCCTGCAATGCGAGTACAAGCGACCAATGTGGTGGAGCAACAACGATGCCAGGCGAAAGCACAAGGACGACATCAAGATGATCATCAAGCGTAAGAAGTTGTCGGAGAAGGCGTCCCACGCCACCATTCAGACTTCTGTCAACTCCCCACCCGGCTTGTCGCATTCTCTCCCAACATCGGCAACCTTCTCAGATCCCCTGGATCGCACAAGATCAGCGTCAATCGACTCGCATTTCTCCTTCAACTTCAACAGCCCGCCCACAGTGTCGGACTCGTTCCAATACAATGCGCAGTTGCACCCTGATTTCATGTTTGGTGCATTCCCATCGCCCTATGAGATCGATGTCAAGACCGAGAGGCAGATGTTTGTTAATGATGTCCCCACACTGAGAGAGTCTACAATCTCAACCTTCAGCACTTACCACACTCCTCCACCTCCCGGTACGATCCTACCATCATTCCAAGGAGAAGGCGAGTGGACGGAGCAGGTGTACTCAGAGCGACGAGAGTCGCTCACTGAAGAGACTCTTAATGTCAACTTCTTTGACTTTTCTCACGGCCCTGCCTCCAGCTCAAGACATGTCGCCATTGAATTGGACGAGGGTGATCAGAGGCTCCTCGATCACTTTATTCAATTCGTGCTCCCGACTATCTTTCCAATTCTTGAGTCAAACCAGCATGGATCTGTTGGCTCCGACCTCATCCTCCCAGCGCTTCAGAGTAACAAAGGCTACCTGCACTGCTGCCTGAGCATCGCCGCGCAGCACTACAAGTCAATGGCTGGTGTGCAAAGCGAGGAGATTGACAGCGATATCATGCGCCACCGCTATGCAACCATCTCTGCTCTCTGCGATGCCTTGAACCGGGACGAAAACCACCAGCAGATCCTTGAGGCCGCTCTTGGCCTGATCTTCTTCCAATGCTGCGTCGGTCGCTACGATGACTCTCTGCCAGACATCCCATGGCACCAGCACTTTCAGGCTGCGAACTCTCTTGTTCAGAAACTTGATCTCCCTCGCATTGTTTCTGATCCAAATGAGCCATTGGCCCAGACACCGTTCAACATGACACTCACCTCGTGGATTGACATCCTCGGCGCCACCATGCTAGGTCGCTCTCCTCATTTCGCGCACACCTACCGGGACAAGCATTTGTCTACCAACCCATCTCTGGGTCTGCGTGAGCTCATGGGCTGCGAGGATCGTGTCATGTACTTGATCTCCGAGATTG
Organism: Phaeoacremonium minimum UCRPA7; assembly: GCF_000392275.1. Classification (NCBI taxonomy): domain Eukaryota; kingdom Fungi; phylum Ascomycota; class Sordariomycetes; order Togniniales; family Togniniaceae; genus Phaeoacremonium; species Phaeoacremonium minimum. Next base: position 206,458 of record NW_006921406.1, read on the forward strand.
CCTGCCTCGAGTCATTGAAGAAGGAGGGCATGGACGACATCACTCTCTGCCAACACGTGCACGTCCTTGGCGACCAAATCGGCCTAACTGAGGTCGGCGAAGCCGCACCCAAGATCCCTTTCAATGCCAACGGCAGCCTGAGCCCGAAGCAGCTGAGCAAGAACATGACAGCCGCCTTCCGCCTTGCCGCACGCATCTACCTCTGCAGCCTGGTACCCGGCTTCAACCCCAGTCAACCCAGCTGCATCGGCCTCGTCGAGAAGCTGACTGCAGTGCTGGAGCTCATCCCCTCCGGCCCCGCGGGCTTCGATCGCAGCCTGGCCTGGGTTTTCCTTATCGGCGGGTCCGTCAGCACACCTGGCTCGACCTTCCGGGTCTTCTTCGAGGACCGCATCGCCCAGCTCGGCGAGCTCTCCCACTTTGGCTCCTTCGGCCGCGTGGCTTGCCTCCTCCGCGAGGTCTGGGCACAGGCCGACTCGCAGGCCTGCTCGCCGGTCAGCGCGGTGTCGACGGAGGCGCAGGCACCACTACCACAGTACGTCCACTGGCGGGACGTCATGCAGATGAAGGGCTGGGACTTCCTGCTCATCTAAATCCGATGGGGCAAGATCTGCATGATAAACTGTGTGGTGAGCGCCCGCGCCCTCCGCAAAGGGTGATATGCAGGCTCATGCCTCCCTTTTGATCACCTCGACGCCGCTGCTTGGCTTCGGTCGAGACACACATACACAAGAAAAAAGAAAAGAAAAAAGAAACAAACGTATCTGAACATGTTTATATCTCATCATCAGAGTTGACTTAGATGTTGCCGCAAGGCATTGAGGAAGACGTTTTTTTCACGTCTTGGAACGACACTGGACCTTGATAAAAAGAGCTGGAACACCTTTTTATTGTTTCTTTCCTGGAAAGGAAAACATACCTTTCTGCAGCTGAGACTGTCCTGACTGTCCGCTGCATGGGTTCTGGAGCCATACGATAACGAACATTTTCCTTTTCTGATCATCGTTTTTTATCTGTCTCAATTTTTTTTCAAAACATCCTAATGTTCGTTTTTCTTATATCGTATATACCAGGACAGCATGCATGGGCCAGGAGTTCTTCAGGCGGGTTGGGCGGGTTGAGCCAGGTAACAGGGTTTTTGGGAGGGGAATACCCATGGGAGGGAATAGCATTCTCAGGAACATTGGGAAAGGGTTTTAACGAAGCATATTTCAGTATATTTGCTTCCTGGGAGGAGATGATCACAGCCGCGAGAGAGCAGCAGCAGCAGCAGCAGCAGCAGCGCTCCGCGACCTTTATGTCTAGTCTACCCTTTTTACTTCTGCCAGCTACAAGAGCAGCCCTCGCGCGCGCGAAAAGACGCGCGAGGGTAGAGCGAAGAAGAAAAGGTGTAATAATACCAATTATCATGAACCACTACAACGAGCCTGAAGCCAACTCGCAAGCAAAATGTGAAATTGAATGAAAAGAAAATGTTCCCCTATTGGCAATTGGTGAGAGCGTCATGAAACCGTCTTCATCTCTGGCAGAGCGGCTATCGCTGAAAGAGGACGCAACGGTTGGAGGGAACGTGCACGCGCGCGCAAAATGCTGCGGTGCGGCCTGTGGTGGTGTCCCTGTGCGATTTGGGCGGGAATACCTACTGCGGGTGATTCGTCCTCAGAGGTGGTCGGGACCCCGGGGACTGCTGTTGACGCCGGCGATGCAGGTTCGCGAGAGAAGTATGACGACAGTGAGGGCGTCTTGGAATTGATTAGGGATGGGTTATCACGGGTCAAGACTGGACGCCTTTCTTTGATTCGGTCGAGTTGATCGTCTGTGTATCATTCACATCCATTCTGTAGAAGCTTGTATCGATATACTACGTACTGGAGTGTAAGTGACTTGGATATACTAAGACGGTATCGTCAGTGTCACCAAGACAGACATCTTGTCATGAACCCAGTAAGTAGGGCAGTACTTAGCACGTCTAACTCTAAGCTAGGCCATATCTCTTGATAGATGCAAGAATTCCAACGGCGGAGCGCCGGATAAGAGCAAGGTCGCCGGATTTCTTGCCCCACAGCCGAGCCGGGCATGATGGAGAAACGGAGCCAGCCGGGAATCGCAGGTTATCCCAATCTGGTAACCCGCCGTGGGTAGATGGAAATGCAGGTACACATGCTTCACCGCACTCGATTTCTAGCTGTATACACGAAGAAATGTCGTCATTCAATGCTATTTTCTCGGCTAGGGTCTCAGATCACGACCATGTGAACAGGAAGCCGAGCTTGTCTTTCTCACCCGGCTTTTCGGCCCAGACTGGGACATGGGTCTGAGGTGGACACTTGACGATAGGCTCTGAACCGCCAGCGCTCCCTTGGGTCTCTCGCAAGCGAGCTCTCACCTGCTCACGTGTCTCTGTTAAACACGAATATCAGCTCAATCGCTGTGAGACTCTACGGAACATGTGACCGATGGGAGAATACACCGCTTGAATCCAGCGGAGTTAGTTAGTTGAGAGTCATTGGCGGTGTAATAGTGTAAGTCATCAGTCATCGAGGGGCTAGTGTCGGTCGACTCATCAAGTCTCGCTTCTTCCAACTTACACCCCACGGGCCGATGCAGAAAAACCCATCTCCAAGCGATGACCAGAGCCAGAGATCCCCGGAAAACAGGGACGATCAGAGTCGAGGCATTCTCGCGAACCATGCCGAGCTGAATGGCCTCACCGTCATCCACGTAAGTCTGCATGGGCGACCTGCTGCGTGGGGAAGGGAAGAACAGTTGAGAGCCGTTCTAGGCTTGTCGATCATATGAGGCTTTGCTATTCCGTCGAGGATTCGCCGTCCGCGGTCATCTGACTTGCTCGCAAGGAGAGCTGCACAGCCAACGAAGTCGCCGCTGGTGCGCCAGAACAGGAAATCATTCGTGGCTCATCGCTATGCGGTCAAGCCTCACCCGGAGCCCGAGGGCAAGACATGCAATGCCATGCCATCATACAGCAGACATCATACCTCATACCCCAATGCGACAACCCCACAGTCTCATCTTCTGCAGTTCTGCGCTGTCGTGCATCGCAGCGACCCCCATCTCCGTCTCTGGGGCTGCCTCAATTGTTCCTGATTGATGACTGCGACTGCAAGGGGAAAACGGTAAGGCACACGGGGTCGCTGGTGAGCTGTGCCTGACGGTCAGTGATGATGGGTGAATGTTTGTTAATCGCTTGCCACGCTTGGGGAGGGAAATTCGGGCTAAATTGGTCTCAGCTCTCAGCCAACCATCTGCGGCCACTGGCCGTTGCGCGTCTACTTCTGAGATCGCCAGTGTAACCGAACCAACCACATTGGGCCCTTCCCACCTTCTCTGGACTCCGTCTCCTTCAAGAGAATTGAATTGAGTACCAGGCTAAAAATTACGATGCCATCCTCACCAGTCCTCGACGTCCTGGTGGCCGCAAGGTCAGGTCGGGCGCTTCACCACGGCCTGTCGTTTGGTCCTCGACAAAGAGATCCTTGACTGCACTGCCTCAGATGGTCGAATTGCCTACCCGCCCGCCGGTCGTTTCCGCTTGCTTGTTCGTTTCGTTCGATCGTTTTGCCGTCGAGGCCTCACTCACTCACTAATGTTTCCATGTTTCGACGCTCCAGACACTCGCCCATGGACTCAGTGGACTCATGGATGGGTGCATGGATGCCTCCGGAGATGACGGCGGCCATTCGACGGCCACTCAACTCCATCGCAGTCATCGACGGTGCCGCCAGCGTGGCTCCACTGCCCATATTCGGTTGGACATCAATGCTGCTGCCAGGCCGAGCCAGAGACCCTGCGTCTGGTGCACCTCTCTGTCTGTCTCTATGCTACTCGCTGCCAGGCGCTGCTACGGAGGGAGCTGTTGAACGGCCTCCTCTCTCTTTGTGAACTGCAGACAAAGACGGGCGATTTCGCTGCTCGATGTCGTGTCCATCTCGAGCATCATCATCCGACCCTGTAGGTGTGGTGTGGCTACTCCAAGGCCTCTCTTCCTTTCTCTTCCAGTCGTTTTGTGCATGCCAGAACAGCATCCTTTGTTCGCGGCCCTTTCTCTCCACCCCATACGCCTTATACTCTCTGGCACTCGGGACAAACGGATTCGTGCCTGTCTGTTGCGCGTGAATCACCTCGCTACTCTTATTTCTATGCCTTGACGAGTCATCCGCCAAGGAACGACACCAATTTCCTTCTGTTTCTACTCTTTTCACCTCATATATCACTTTCCCGGAAAGTGAACAATATATCGACTTTTCACCCTGCACGGAAGCTATCTTACTCATCTTCTACATATTCAGTAGCACAACACTTTGTATTCTATCAAAAAAAGAGCAGACGGGTACACAAGACACAGCGATGGCGAGGTTGCGGAGGCCTCTACGAGCCTTCCTAGTTGCGGCGATATGTGCGACTACCTCAGCATCAGCGATACCGTTCCGTGCTCTTTTTGAGCGAGCAGACACATGCCCCACCGACTTCTCCAGCTGTCCAGATGGACTTCCCGACAACTTCTGTTGCCCGAATGGACAAACATGTAACGCCCTGGCGGGAAACACGACGGCTCTCTGCTGTCCAGAGGGTGCAAACTGCGACAGGATACAGCCCATCACATGTGATTTATCACAGCAGGATGCTTCAAAATCCCCGACCAACCTCATCAAGACCACGGCTCTGAACGCGGCTCTGGGACGCTGCGGAACCAACACCTGCTGCCCATTTGGATATTCGTGCGACTCTGATACGAAATGCAAGAAGGACGCAAACCAGAACGCGGCGCCGATAGAGACAACGCCGGTGTCTACCTCGACAACGGCAGTCACTTCGCTGCTCACCGCAACGGGCAAGCCAACGACCACAACGCCCACGGCATCCGCAACCGTCTCTCCAGACCCCGTCTCCGCCACGTCCGAGGCACCGCAGCCTACCACAACAAGCAGCTCGTCCGGCGGGTCCTCCACCGCCGCCATCGCGGGCGGTATCGCGGGTGGCCTGATAGCGGCGATCCTCATCGCGATCCTGGTCTGCGTGTGCATCAAGCGCAAGCAGAAGCAGAGAAAGGAGGCGGCCGCGGCTGACCCCCTGAAACTCAACCGCTCGACGTCGTCGTTCGGCAACATCATCGCCAACCCGCTCACGGCGGGCGGCCCCCACCTCAAGGGCCCGATCAGCAAGCCCATCATCTCGGCGGGGTCGACGATGCGCTCCGACTTTGCGCGGCGGAGCCCCGGCTCACATCGCGACTCGTCCGGCTTCGGCGGCGGCGGCGTCGGCATCGCCAGGGGCTCGGGCGACACCTATGAGGAGCACGGCGCCAGCAGCCTGCCGAGCACGCCGTCGCGGACGCCGAGGACCCAGGTGCGCCCCGGCGTGGGCACGGCCGCGGTCCCGCCGATCCGCAACATGGCGGCGACGAGGCGCGAGCCGCCAGAGACGCCGCCGCCGCCGCAGCAGCGACGCGACCGCGAGCCCAGCTCCGTGAGCATCAACGTGTTTGCGGACCCGACGGTCGCGACGCCGCATAGCGGCCTGCTGACGCCGCACCGCGAGAGACGGCTCAGCCACCAGACTACCTTCACCGATATGATGGAGCAGGCCGATCTGGGCGGGATAAGGCGCGGCGAGCCGTACGTGCCGCCGAGTGCACAGTCGAGTCCTGCGAGGAGAAGGTAGTGAAGAGCTGCCCGGAGTCAGAAGAGTGGTGTGTGAATCATGAGCCAAGCTATTACGCTGGCCGGCGTTAAGCGTCTGGGGATCTTGGGAGGCTTTAGAAGACTCGATACCATATACTTGGATATATACACTTTCTTTCTTTAATGTCGTCACGGTACCGAGGTCTTACTAGGCTTTTTGGGGGTTTGTGTGTGGAGTTACGAAGGGAGTGGCCTAACATAACACTCATTCTGGGTTGGACGGCAGTGGTGCTTTGCATGGGATCGGAAGCATGGAGTTCACTCTTTATACCCTTTGCATATACGTGTGGTGGCAGGCGTTGAAATGGAACGGACTCTCGTTCACATAGTTGAATCAAATATTGTTTTGAAACGAGGCTTCGCTGTCAGTGTTTTTGAATTGTGAATTGTGTGATATGTGGCCGTATTCAGCGATACTGTGTGATTCGAGATACGTGAAAGAGCATAATATTCGTTACATTTCTTTTCATTTCAGTCTATCATGAAATATCTGCACCAAAGTATCATGCCGAGGTACCAACCGCCAAAACCATTGAAATGCACCGTCCATCGTACACCATGAGATCAGCTATCCCCATTCCCACGCCGCCCCTAGATCACTGCTTCTTCTTGCTGCCCGCGGCCTTCTCCTTCTCCTCCTTCTCGACGGCCTCGAAGTCGTCGAGCTCCTTGCGCTCGGCATACCACTGGCCGGCCTGCAGCACCAGCACGCCGACCAGCACGAGGGCCAGGATGGTGTTGCTGGCGGCCAGGACCTTGAGGCTGTCCTCGCGGCCGAGGATGATCTCGCCGGTGGCGGGGCCCTCGTGGGTGATGCCGCTCCAGCCCTCCTGGTGCCAGAGGCCGGCGGACACGGCGCGCATGCCCTTGACGATGTTGGAGAGGTAGATGCCGACGCCGATGACGTACAGCACGAGGCTGGCGCCGTCGAACAGCACGTTGGCCTCCGAGGGGCGGAACAGCTTGATGAAGAAGCCGAGGAAGCCCACCGACATGATGATGTTGAGCATGCGCGCGATCAGGGGCGGCGCCTGGTGCAGCAGCTTAAGGTGCGCCTCGAGCTGGTCGAAGAAGGCCGGCTCGACGGGGTCGGACGTCCACAGCAGCGGGAAGTCATAGGGGAACTGCGCGAAGAGGATCCCGAGAAACAGGCAGACAGCTATGTGACGGGCGGGTTAGCATTCATGCTCCCATGCATCGGGTCGCAATCCGATGCTGCCGGATAGCAGTCGCGGAGGCGGGGGACGTTCTGGCTTGGAGGAGAGCTACTTACGGCTAATGATCATGAAGGTCGCGAAGGAGTTGGAGCCGCGGTAGTTCTTGGACCGCGTGGTCTTGGACCAATCTACCCAGCTACTAGCCATTGCGAAGACTCTTGTTCAACTGTTGCGCAAGGTGCGATCAATCGTGGACTGTGGCGAAGACGAGGTTGAGGAGTTTGTGCGCGGGGCTGCTGGAGGATGTTGGCTGACGGAAGCGGGACAGGACTGCGGTAGCAGCAATTGCACTATTAAGCGATGCTGGACGTCGTGACACGAACGGTCTGAGATATCTGCCCAGGTAACAATGAAGTGACGACAATAATTGTGTAAGCAGCTATCTGTCAATTTCGCGCAGTTGTGCTGTGTTGTCAAAATTGGACCCTGGGGATCCTCCTCCCAATTTCTCTCTATCGGGTGTCGGTCCACTTACGGTGACGCCGTTCTTCAGCTTCGACGGCAGCTAAGCTGCAACCGGAAGGCCAGTCTTGGCGCTCATGTCCAATCAACAGCGCCTTATAAAGTCTGTTATTCATGGCAGCAAAGTCAAATGTCAAACAAAGTCAAAGGGTTCAATATCACCGTCAACAGTCTTTGTCACAACCATAAAGAATTGGAACGGATTTTTGAAAGAATGACCTTTTGATATTGCGTTTGTACAGTAATCTGACCAAATTGTGATTCAGTTCAACAAATCTTTGAATACGCTCTTTACGAGTGATGCTACGTTTTATGTAATTTACCTGAGTGACTTTACCACCACGACGGAGAACTTACGTCCTCTGGCTCTGAATAGTAATATTCTTCGTCTGAGTCCAAGAAGATCTCAGTCATGTCTTCAGTGAATAAGTCATCCTGTGGGAGGTTCTGAGGAGAACTGGGAGGCTCTTTGGTTGAAAGTTCCAGATAGTCCCATGGATCAGGACGGCCCGCCCGGAAGCAGAAGCTTGCATCGCCAGATGGTACTTGAATACGAAGGCTCGGCTGCAATACTCTCAACGCGGCCTGAAAATCGACAAGAATCAACTCACCACCAGGTCGCACCGCACCGCGAAACAACCGAATCCAGTTGGGCTCTGGAGAAAGCTCACCAGCGGGCGCTGTGGCCGGGTCAAATTCATATTCCTCGTGAGAGTCTTCCACCTCCTCGATGTGCAGCTCGTCGTGACCTGGATAAAACTCCTCCGATCGCAGGCCTACCAAAACCAAAAGCTTTAGCTGTAGGCCTGAGCTGCTCATGTTAGCTGCTGCTTGTTCGAGAACCTCTGTCCCTACATAGCCCACACTATAGGCTCGTAGGTCAACAAATAACGACTCTAGCTGCGGCATCATGTCCCAACGGAGGAACAAGCCGCAGCACTGCTCAAAATCCAGTCGCGCTTGGAGGAGTGCTTCGTTCGCGCGCGCCACACCATTGAACGCATCAGGAGTGTGCACGAAATCATGGGCGGTGGCTTCTACGAACTCGGCGTCTGCATTGAATATGAGATGCTTGATCATATGGAAGGGTTGGCTCTCACCATTGTCTTTTGATGCTTGCAGCTCCCGAGCCCTCGCCAGATTGTCCCAAAAGGGCAGGTTCACCGCCGCCCATGTGTCCCGCAAAAGGTGGGCTTGAGGAATCATTGCTGATAAGCTTGGGTTATCAAGCTTTCTGTTGAGATGGTGAAACTCTTGGTTGATGTCTCGCGCGTGATCTTGATGTGCAAGCTTCCAGAGCTCATATTCGGCATCGGTTTGCAGCGTGCTGAGGTCATCGTAATGGGTGATGTCTCGCGAGGGGAGGTAAATGTGTTTCAGTCTATCGTCCATGTGGTCGAAAGAGGTGAAGATCTTGCCTCGCCCTTCACTCGAGACAGTGTAAGTGTCCATCCTAAAGGTCCGCGTTATTTGGCATATTTTTGACTGAGTATACATACCTTCATCATCCATGTGTGGGCAGACCGGCCAGCCTCGAGGGAAGTGAGAAAATGCGCATACATCACTTGTTCGAGTGAGATAATGCAGAATCCTTAATAGTATCTCCCATGGAAGTTGCCTGATGCGGCTTGCAAGATCATCTGTCCGCTCTGCAGACATACTAATTGAACTTTGCCAAAAAAAACTTCAGGACGCTGATCCTAGACTGAACCTTCCCAGACATGTAGCATGCAGAAACACCTTTGAGAGCGAAATCATGTTGGCCTTATATCCTTTTCTTTGAACAATGAATATTGTTCAATGCCAACCAACAATGGGCTTCATTGACAAAGAACACAGGATGGACTACAACTGGGGACCTTGTTTGTCGCACTCTGGTACTGAGCAGCGCTGATTAACCGCGGCTGATTGCAATTAAATTCCAGTAATTCAATCCTATTCGCATCAACTCAACGATATTTCTGTTGTCAAGAGTTAGATAATCAATAGCGATAGGAGAAAACTGCCCGGCTCTAATAGGCACTGGCAAAATCACCTTTCGACAATGCTGAGCGGCGAAGCTACGCAGGTAAAATCAATTATAACATTAGTTGTTCTGGCCTTTTCATTATAACGCCATGAAACCGGATATCAATACAACCCTATATATGAACGCCATCACATACTTGCGTTGGCATGAAATTGTCTGCAGCCGCGTGTCGTGGCACTCCTATCATCTAAGCCTGGTTCTGCAAGGGCTCCAGGTAGACTGACCATCCGTTCGGATGTGAGCTACCCAGAAACCTACTTGGAAGCGGCGCCACCAACTGCTGCCTTAAACTGACATTACTACTTCCGCTGCCGAGTTGACCCATGTCCCAATGAAAAGGCACAGAGTTCTCGACATTCCACTCCAGACGCTCGATGAGCTGTGGGTGCTCGTAGCGGGTCGGGTCTGTTTTCCACGCGTTTTCAATGTTATCGTCAACATGCTTCTTGTTCTCCAAGCCGCCAAAGGGCTTGCACAGCATGACTAGGAGGTCCAATGCAAGCGCCATGAGCTCCGGGTTGCCGTCCTCTGGGACCCGGAGGAGGTATTGGCGCGGGAAGAACTGAGATGGCCCGGTGAGAACACCCAATCTAGGGTCTTGAAACATGGAATCCAGAGTTGGTACGTCTTCGGTTAGCCGCTGGTATATAGATGATAGTTTGGCGTGGAACTTGGCTGCTACGGGGTCACAGGACCCGCAATACTCCAGCGTGCTCAGACAGATTCGCGCGCATTCTAGATCATCATCGGTGTCGCAGGCTGTTAGAAAGTGAAGCTGTTTCTGCGCGACTGAATACAGGACAACTGTGCAGGCAGTATATGCTTGGTAGCTGTTCACAGTGTTAGAAACACAGAACCCACGCCAAAAGGTATCTAAATGCATCAACTACTCACATGACGAGCCAGCACTTCTTGAAGACTCCGTTATCTGCCATTAGCGTACCGAGGATCCTCGCCGTGCTCTTGGCCGAGAGAACGCCCTCCTCCGCACACCCAACGAGCTCCTTAGACGGTCGCGAGGGGAGTGTCCTATCGCCCGGGATTCCACGATTCTTGACAATTTGAGATGCTATCCTGCGATACAAAAGCATAAATGCGCCTAAGTACAGGAGGTGCACATGGTAGATCGTCAAACGCAGATTCCACGGTAGAGATGCATTCTGTACGTTGTGAAGATGCATTAGGCTCGGTAGCTGAGCGTGCCATTCTCGTAGATCTAGGAGAATAGTCTCGATTGTGAGAAATGAAAGGTCCTTGAAAAGTAGGTTCAAGCGTAGAATGTCGGCTTTGAGGATGGATATCTTTGTGAGTTCCGATTGTACCACTACAGCTCGTTAGAAAATCTATCGTCGCTCGGGGGTGGGAGAGAGACCTACGATCAGCAAGATTCGTTGAGTTGTCTACATCAAAATCCGTCAACTAAAATCCAATACATGTTAGTTGCGAATGCAATGACACGGACTCTTCAGGCAATCAACTTACAGCCACCTTCTCCGTCATCCCTGTGTTAACACCAGACATGTAGCCAATTGTGAATGATAGCCAGCTGACAGCATGAGTTTTGATGCCTTTTAAGGGTAGAGAAGACTTACCTAGAGAGAAACATTAATGTCCTCCATGCCTTGCGATAATCAATCCAAACATCATCTGGAATTAATGGATCGTGCCACTTTTGGTCTAAACCATGTCTCTTGGCTATTCCGAGACCGACTTCTAAACATTGTTCAGCATACTTCATACGCGCAATACGAACTTGACCGAGTGGTGTTGATACTGACCAATATACGCCAAAGATATCGTCACCTTGTCGAATATGTTGAACATGGCCAAAAGCCCGCAGACTTTGATAGCATCTAGAGGATGTTCTACTAGGACCGCCTCGTAGTAGTGTTTTGCGACATTGTATAATCCGTCCATCTTCTCCCGACTCGCGTTCTCCTCGCTCTGTTCGTATTGCAGCCCCATGGCAGCGACCAGAGCCACGCAGCACACTGCGACTTTGCTGACCTCGGTGGAGTCTTGGTCGAACACCATGTCATAGTATCTCGCTGCTTGCTCTCGGGAGAAGAACTGGAACAGCTTTCCTGTCGAGCTGAAGAACGCCTCGAGTGCGGCCCTCACGAACTCAGAGGTTGGTAATTTCATCTGAACAATAAATGGGACCTCTGCAGTCGTCAACCCTACTGCGCCATCAGCCAGAGAAACCGTGTGCACCGGAGTCTTGCCCTTCAACGTGACGGGCCCAGCTGGTATTAGAGGGTCGATGTCCAGGTTCTCTAGATGCGGAGTCGTATCGAGCGCACTGCCAGAGCTTGAGCTCTGCTCGGTCAACGTCTCGAAGACGGCCGGGCTCGCCTCGGGGTCGTCCACTATGGACGAGAGATTCTCGCCCGTCCGGATGCGCTGGACCAGACGCTCGCTCTCGGTCGGCGACGTTGTCTGCAGCGAGGCGAACAGCTTCTCCAAGGTCTCCAGACGAGTTTTGGCGGCCTCTTGCCTGGACATCGAAGGGGTTCCTTCGTACCCGCATGGCCGGCCCTTTGTGGCGCAGGTCTTGCATCTTGGTGTCTCTCCCGAGCACTAGGACGCCGTTCTCAGCGGATATGCTCAAGAAGGGGAGGGATTGTGGCTTTACTTTGATCTTACTCCTGCGACAGTTGTTGCACGCCTGCGCGGCGTTGCGGCTCTTCTTTCTGGATTGATAGGCATCGGCCTGCCCTTGCTCAGATGGCGGGAGGGGATTTGGCTTGATGGGCCGAAATGAAGACATCGTGATAGTTACCCAGTGTTCGCCTGGAAGGTTTCGACAATTGGGTTGGTGATGCTTTGAAGGGGGCGGGATCCCCGCGGTACTGCAAGGCACTGCTCGTTGCCAATAGGCCGCCTCAGCTGAAAGAATTAGAAGGACTTACACCATCTGTGGGACCGGAGAAGGTCTGGGCATTTCCCATGTAGTGGCTTGTGTTTTTTTCCCTCTTCCCTGGCTCATCTTACATCACGCATGAGATGTGCATCTGCTTAAAAATAAAAGGGTTTGGGGAACCGATGCACTGAAACAGCTTAAACCTTTGGATGTGGCGAAACGCCCCGGCAGATGGTGAATCTCCGGTCGGCGGAAGGTCCGAAGCGTACCATCTGGCGATGATTGGCCTGAAAAAGACGGGGTGGACTTCTCAGCCCATCAGTGAATGCTTGAAGTGTCTTTCCTGAGCCAGGTGTTGTCTGCGCAGTCTTTCGTAGGGGTCCAATTGGCGTTTCTGTCTATAAAGATAAATACCCATGGGCAAGCTGGTTTGATGTTGTACCAAGCTGCGTATTTTGGCGCACGCTTGAACGTTCTCGAAGGGCCGGGGCGCCGATCGGCCCAGAGCAAGGAGTGGGGCCGTTCGTTTTGCGGAGGTGGCTCCGGGAGGACATCTAGACACACGCACGTAGTTTTGAAAAGGTGGCGATATCAGGAACGTTGTCGTTATGAACTCTACCTCTATCTCATGTTCAATGCGACACACGCGGACAACGACCGGACAGTAAATCATGACCAGATCTGTGCTCCACGGATGTTCCACGGCTGTACGGTTCCTCATAGCAAGGCCCTCGCCGGCAGTTTGCGCAGCGTATTACGAGCGTTTCACGTCATAGACATGCCTGGGTATTTCTCAGTCAAGTGATGGACCTGTCTGCAGAATTTCTACTTTGAATATCGAAAAGGCCTCCGCTCGCTCCGTGCTCCAATGCTATGTAGGTAGATCTGGCCTGTCCATCCTGCAGAAGATAACCAGATACCGATGAGCACCAATCGAGTTCAGAGGAACGACGAAAGATGAAGCCATTATTCATTCAGTCGCGGTCTTCTATCCCAGCGATTACTGGCCGACGAGTGGGCGAATAAGGGTGAGCACGGCTCAACGCGTCGACTCGAGACTCTCTGGATTTATCCGCGAGTCGATCGTCATGTCTGTACAGGACTTTCGATGGCATGCCCACCGAGCAATCTACCTCGACAGCCACACAAACGGCTAATGCGAGACAATTGCAGAAAGGGGCGGCAAGCCACCTAAATCAATGCGGGTAATGGTTGGTTACACGGTCCCCTTTGTCGCAGGTTGGCCTGCACAGCCTATCGTCAGTGGTCTGAGGGCTCAGGAGGGGTCCTCTGCATGCTGTATGTATGCTTTCTTTTTCTCCCTCATCCTGCCTCCTTTTTGCTCTGTCTGTGCTGTGTTGTACTATGTATGTGTGTGCACACTGGCGGGTGGCAGCAGGTGGCAGTCTCAAAGTTACATTGATGATGCAGGCCCCCCAATCTGATTGATGTAGGGGGCACTGACTGACTGTGCACTGCTGCCACTGCACATGCAGGGTCGTTTTGGTTGCCGTGGTAAGCAAAGGCAGGCTAGCCGGGGTCTGCCTCTTCGGCCGCCACGTCAACTGAGGGCCATCAACAGAAGATCATTCGCCCAGCGAGCTCCATCACCACTCGGAGCAGCGCATTTTAGCCCGCCCTGGGACCTGCATATTCCCTGTAATAGGTAGACCAAAAAGAACAACAGCCTTACATCAGCGAACCGTGGAGCACACTCGTTCATTCACCGTGTACCTAGGCAGCTAGGTACTGCCGGATGGCACCAATCTAACCAAATTACCATCATTCATTCGCATTGACTTTTCCATGAACGCTGCTCCTTCGTACCTACATAGATCAACAAACCAGCATAGCGTCCTCCTTGCTCCTCAACATACACAAAGTTCATTTGCGTGTTCTCACCGTACTATCATCGGCTTAGCGGTTCAGCATACTCATATCTATTTATTCTGGTGCATGACATTTACTGTGGGACGCTTGACGCCTGTCGAATCCGCGACCGCCGAAGCGTGCAGACGCGCGCCAACAACCAACGGCAGACTCGAGACAAACGCAGCAGCAGTTCCTGTTTCTCGTCGTCGAGGCCCTGGTTCCATGCCATGAGAAATGTTCAGTCGAGTATACTCTAATCGGAATCGCTCCTCGCTAAATCCCGACTTCCCCATCCACCAAGACACGGACAACGGTATGTGTGTTCCTGAAACTGTGAAACATTCCTCCCCCACAAGCGTACCCCTTGCGAGGATCCGATCAAATCTGTTTACCCCCCGATTCCCCTCCCACGACCTACAGTACACGGCCAATGTGGCCTTAGGGAGTAGGAGGAGACCGCCTTGAGGAACACTTTTTGCTGACTTCCATTCAAGTCGCAGTCAAACAACCGGCCCGCCCGCACTTGACTTCGCTCCCGGATGACCGCAACCCAGCTCGCCCAACCCTGAATCCAGCCTCTGCCGGTACTATGAATTCGCGGAGCACAGGCAATGGTCACACAGCTGTAAAAGGGTCAAAACACCACCAGTCATACTCAGCTTCGAACGTGATGGCCAACGGGCCAGACGTCCCCCGCAGAATGGCCTCGACGATCCGGCCCGTGGCCAGCTTCGACGAAGGTGCGCGCATGTCGGAGGACTCCTCGTCAACAGATGGCTCACACTCGATAGGAGGGTCACGGTCCAACTCGGCCTTCTCCAGCTCCGTCAACAGCAACGCTAGTGGCTCGTCGACTGCGTCACAGTCGCAATTACATCCCCAGAACGGCACGCCTACCATAAGGTTAAAGAAGAGCCGGTCCGGCCAGTTTCTAGAGGCGACCACCCCAACACGAGAGGTACCACCGCGGACAGTCAGCCCTGCAGGAGGAGCACGGCCGACGCTGTCCACGACTGGCTTGGAGATACCACAACGAGAAAGTAGTCTGGGGAGCACTGGTAGGATGCCCAGTCCTTCACGGGGCGAGGAGGAGTCGCCCGCCACCGGCGCAGAGCCTCACCTCTCCAACGGGTTCGATTCTACAATAGGCAAGGCAGGTCTCGGCAAGACGGGCCGTGTCATCAACAGACTAGTTTCCGATAACGAAGCGTTGAAACGCGACATTCAGATCGAACGCCTGAAAGCCGAGGAAGCACGACAGGCGGCGCGACTGATGGAGGACAAGATGGAGAGGATAGTGTCTGACTACGAAAGCCGGCTACTAGAAGCAAACGTCACGAAGACCTTACTAGCACGCAAAGAGCGGCAGGTCGAGAGCCTGCAGGCAGCAGTCGAGCTGGAGAGGCAACGAACTACAGATGCCCAAGGGCGAGAACGCACTTGGCGCGACGAGATGGAGAAGGCCAGGATAGACGCAAAAAGGCTCGTCGAGGAGGCCACAAATCACGCAGCTCTCATGGAGGGCCGATACAACGCCATCAGCAGCCACTGGAGAGAACAAGGCGACGAGGTCAAGCGATCAGTGACTCGCATGGGCAAGGAGATCGCCGAGCTGCTCGAGGACAGGAGGAAGGATGACGATAAGATCACCGTTTTGAGAGACCTGTGTGACCAGCAAGATGGCAATATTAAAGACCTGCGGCAGCAGAAGGACGAGATTGCTCGGCAGTTCCAGGCTTATAAGGACGAGCAGGAGAATCTCCTCCGAGACATCAAGACGAAGGCGGCGGAGAGGGAGACCCAGCAACAGCGGACATTGGAGGAGTCGAAGGAAGTGCTGGATAAACTGCGGTGGGCTCTGAATGTGAAGCAAAACGTACCCGGGGCCGGCTAGGGGGTTTGCTGTTGCCTCAGCACGAAAGATCATATGAAATGGCGGCGCCTGAGAAACGAGTCCTTATTATGAGACCAATCAGGTATCTGCCAGCTCAAAGAAAGCCTTCCTGTTCCGGCAGCCTGCTGAAGTATCTGGACAATAAACTTCGATGGCGGTGATGGAGAGATTGTTGCCCCTAATGGGCTCCCATATATAATGACAAGTCTCGGCAAAGACGGGGTTTTGGCGGATGGGGATCATCAGAGATTGATCCAAGACTGCTCCTCCTATACAGAGATAAGATCTGAGAAGGAAGACATCCTCTACGAGTTACATGACCAACTAAAACTATGTACATTCCTTGCTATATTTACTTTTTTTTTTGACGTCCGATATACCCGGCATCATCCAGATAGAGCTTATGAAAGAGCCATCCTTATGATAGGATGAGGATACTTTAGCTACCTTTCCGTTAATTGCTTCCTAATAGACTAAAACTGTGAACTTGTGGGATCTTCTCTGATTTGTCTCGCCTGACTCTCAGAGAAGTGTTCCTGCCATTTTAGTCAGAAGCTGGTACATAGGAAGTTGTGCTCTATATGCCAACAGTCACTTTTGTAGGACAATAAATATTTAAGACCTCCTCACATATGATGTCCTTCTCATTCATTGTATTTCATGCTTATGCAAGAGAAAAATGTGAAAGCCCAGGGCCTTGCAAAGGAGCATATTACACACCCAAAAGTAGCCCAATTCTTGTTAGGTCAGGGAGCTTATGAAATACACCTTTCGCCACTCCTTCCCCTTGATTGTTTGGTGCCTTAATTTGGATTTGCTTCTTCGATCTGGACCTAGCTTGCTTCATTGTGATAATTTTGAAAAAGACATTGTCTTAAGAACAAAGCTACCATATGAGTAGCGGGCTTGTTTAGTAAGGCGACATAGTGAAGGACATAGGAAGACAGGAAGCAAAACAATTTGGGGGCTTTCTGATGTCTTCGATGCTCCTTCCCACACTAGCTTCTATAACTGCTCAGTAGAGCTCTAGGAGCAGCCAAAGCTACCTAGTATCTATCACGCCACGTTCATTTCATTGTTGACCGAATATCAACAAAACACTTCCCCAACGGCAACATTATATCCTGGATTGTGTTTGTCCCGGGCACTTGCCATCTAGCTTTTTCTAGCTCAGGATAGAACTTGTTTTTGACGACTCTACCCCCAATATTCATATTGCGGGTGGAGGGTTCTTTTCCACCCGCTGCTGTCCTGGCCGCCACCTCCCGGCTCACTTGATTTTCATTGAAGTCATCAGCTCCCGGCTATCAATTGTCTAGTCCAAGTTACTCGACGATATCTCTTGATGTAATTTGAGAATCAGAAGCTGGGATCCTACAGGAAGTCGAGCAGAATACTTTCGCCAGTGGTGCGAAGCAGCATACCTAGGTTTCTGAGAAGAAGGATTATCATCAACACGACTGCTTCCAACTGTGACAAGAAGAAGCACACCAAGAGACCATAGATGAATTAAACACAGGTTCATCTACCCCATTTCCACTTCCCATTCACCTATGAAGTGACCAGAATGGCTCAGACTCGGATCTACCTTTGCTCCATGTGGGCATACACTGAGCAAGGAACCCAACACGTACTCGAGGCTCTAAACAGCCTCCATTTGGTAAGTTTCCACATCTCAACCGGATTCCATATCTTCCACTAACCATGTGGAATTCTTACCTTGAAATTCTGCTGACAGCATACAAGCCTCATGCTACATACACTTATGTACCTAACAAGGCTTGGTTTAAGGTGATTTGTGAGGAGAAAGACTGTATCCCAATTCAGGAGAAGTTCTGTGACATCCAGAAATCCATTGAGCAGAATGCCTTGACGTTCGAACTTGGTGACGAGGTCGAGGACTTCCTGGATTCTGAGATGATGCAGCCTCACGCCGCCCACTTGTACCGCGAGCGTGCTCTAATCCAGACTGATGAGCGCCCCTTGCAAGAGCCTCGGCGCAGTCTTCACCCGACAAGCACCAGACATATTCGAGCTTGGGAGAAGCTGAAAGGCGGAGACCAATCTCTGACTCTTGAGAAGATGCTCTCACGAGCGAAACTCCTAAGCATCCAAGCCGACACCGGTACGACCTTGGAATGGGATCGCCGCGCACGTGTGGTCCATATCAGCGCTGAGTCGGAAGCTGCTATCGATATGGTGCAGGGAAGGCTGCACACCATATTTGAAGACTATGTGAGTCAGCCATATGACGGTTGCGTCATCTCTGAGATCTGTTGGGAAAGGAGCATGTCATTCTTTCCGAAAAGATGCTAACTGGACGTAGACTTGTCCACCGCCTCGATCGCAGCATCTCCTCCTCTCCGAGACAAACAAGCATTTCGATGTCGATATTCGTCTCATGGGAGAGATCAACCCGGAGCTTCCCCGGTCCACAATTCTGGACTCCTCAAGCATGTCACTCCCAGAGCAATATCGCCGGTTCTACAGGGGCTCCGCCAGCCTTCGGATTTGTATCACAGAGGAAGCCAAGTACTTCAAGAGATCGATGTTTGGGCCTAGGCCCGCTGGTGTTTTTGACAAGAGACAGAAACGATGGTGGTTCACCCCCTTTTCTAACCATGTCTACCCATCTAGAGCACCAGATCCCAGCTTAGTGGACAGGCTAGTTGTAGAAGTGCCAAGCGTCCCAGAGAGCCTTGACAAGAATGTCCAAGAATGGATCGACCGCGTACCGGAGAATCAGTCTCTCATAGTGATAGATCAGTCGCAAATTGCCCCGTCTCCCGCTACCACAGAAACACCAAGTGCCAGTGTGAGCCAGCCTCCTCGGGGAGTTCCAGGAGGCGACAGTCCAATCGCAATTCCGATGCGAATTTCTCGTCGAAAGCAACTCTCACACAGCTACGGGAACCCTAGCATCAAGTCGACTCTAGCTGATGCAACTCAGCAACAAAGCGCTGAGCTTGTTCAGACAGCTGAGCCAGATCCACAGCTACAGCCATCTTCTGGTGTAGATCTGCTTTCTGATACCGTCATTCCCTTGGGAGGCCCAAATGTACCATCTGCCGAAAAGCTGGTTCCAATCGGTGAGAAGCGCTTGGATGACCCTCTTGGCGTATATCAAAACATCACCTTCAGCATGACCCCTCTGGTCCCAGTGCCCCGGATTCAGTTCCAGGATGAGGCTTCATCTCGGGAATACCACAGTACCATGAAGCAACAAGCTCCATCTCGTGGTGGGAAGAAGAAAAAGGCTGCAAAACTAACAGTCTACAGTGACCTTTCCTTCGAGACAACTGCAAGAGACGCAGTCATGCAACTCCTCGGGAGGATGAGATCTAAAGTCGGCAAAGTGAAGTTGCGAGTCGAATTTGGACGGATATACCTCATGAACTTGTCGAGGGATTGCCTCGCCACTAATTCCCCAAATCAGATGGCAAGACCTTGGAACGCCGAAGACCTTGTGAGGAAGCTCAACGACATGAAGGAGAAGGATACGTTATTCACAAAGATTCTCTCTACTTGCGGCAACGATGCCGAGTTCTTGGCCGCTGCGAAAGGCACAGGTCGGAGACCAGTTTGGGCGCCTCTTCGGTTGTCCGTGCTGTACCAATTCAAGTGCACACATCTCCAGACAGGGGAGGATTTTATCGTCGAGGTTGACGGCAATGAGTTCAAATGGAAGATTCGGCCAGTCAACGACGAGCTCCCTCCTGTTTATGTCCACTGTCTGCAGCGTCAATGGGATTTTCGATTCGTACTTCAGCACAACCCGATGGACGAGGTGCTGTCTCGGTATGGCGAATTTGCTAAGCAACTGGTGGATTCTGTGACGATCCCGTGAGCTCTACCTTACGCTTCGCATTACTTCGTGAGCTAACCTTGATTGATTCACATAGACCGGACACTCGAGAGAGGGCAGTTGTTCTGTGGAACGAAGGACACGGATCCATCGCCACCGTCCACCATGTCCGCGTACATCACTCTGCCCGCTACCAGACCCAAGACAAGACGACGTTCCTCGACGTCGTCCAAGTCCAGAACACCTTCGTGGAGGAGCGAATAGAGCACGGGGTGCGCCAGTTCAAGGCGACCTTCAAACCTCACACCAAGATCCCCAACGGCCAAGTCCCCGTGTGGTACGAGGCGTCCCTCTCGTCAGCCAAGGCCGAGGCGCTCTTCCTGCAGAACGAGAAGCTGCAGCACGGCCAGAAGACGGCCTGGACGCAGTCGACCTTCAAGCAGGAGAAGATCCTCCAGACCCTGACGACGCGGGCGGTGGAGATGATCAAGCGGATCGACGGCGTGGGCGTCTACTGCGACAATGGCTTTGGTGAGGTATCCGGCGCTGGCACCGGCACCGGTACCGGCAGCGGCAGTGGCTCGAGCAGCCGCGTCAGCACCGCGCTGTCCGTCCCGTTGTCGCGTCAGACCTGGACCGACGAGGCACATTATTACTGAAAAATCTGCGATGATAGCTTTTGTTGTGTTGTTCTGCTCTTCTGCGTCTTCTGCATCTAGCAGGTGCATGCTTGGTAGTTGGTTGTTCATCGTGGAGACGGCATTGTTGCATCAGGATTTTGAGGACACTCATGGAGTTCAAGCATCAGATTTGTTTGCTAGAGAGAGTAGATAGCTCTACAATGCTGATACTAGGTAGCTACTCTGCCATGAAGCTCTTGATGGCGTGAAGTGTTCTATAGAGTACTCGTGTAACCTTTTGGTGATACAAACGGAAACTACCATGTGATTTTTTAACGAGTATCCCATAACTTTCATTTAGTAGCTCAACTGAGCTTTCAGACATCTACGACGATGACGATCAAAGTTCAGGCTGAGCCACAGCTGATTTAATTCTATTGTCTGGTCAACTGCCGTGGGCACATTCCTGACCTTGCGGCATGCTCACCGACAGGTCTGTGGTGGAGCCGTAGCGTCACGAGGATGCGGTGATGGGGCAGGTACTTCCCTGCAGCTTCTTACAGCGAGACCGACGCCAATCAGTGACAGCCTGATAACGTTGAAAAAAAAGGTGGATTCGTCTGTGCGGTGCAGTTTCTCACCTGTGTCTCCTCACCTACATTGATAGGTAGGTGGCTGGAATGTGAGACCTGCATTGTGCAGTTGTCCAGGAAACACCCAGCGCTTACGACGGCAGCTTGCGGCTTCCTGGAAGCTGTCAATCGTTAAGAAGACATCTTGACAACAGGAACTGGGCTGCACCACTTCATGCTTGAGGCAAGGAATCTCTCTTGTCTGCACGGAAAGCTGCTTTGTGCAACGGCGGCACGGTAGAGCATCTGGGAGGCCACATGCTGTACTGCGTATATCAGAGTACGATATCGTGTTATGCACGGCGCCCGTCTTGGCACTTTAACCCGAAATGGATGGGGCCCAATTGACAGCGCTGATTCGTGGGACGGAGCCTGCGTCGATCCAGCAGGACAGGGGCCTGGGCAACTGCGGGCAACTGTGGCTGGTGAGCGAAGCTAACGGAGCTCGCGGAGCTGGCGGCCCTTGTCTCTGGTGTTTGGTGTGTATTAGTGATGACCTCGACCGGTCTAGTGTAGCTTGGAGCTTGGTCTACTGCGTAGTTGGCTTGGTAGCTGGGTCTGTCTCGCTGTCTCTCTCGTGGCAGCACCATCGACTTCCACGAACTTCCGGTCCCCGGGGCAAGCTGCTCCCTACGAAACGTGCCCCGTCTGAGTCGAGATCATTTCAGGCGGGAGAATTGAACAAGAGGGAGAAATCGAATGAGCCAAGCAAGCAAGATTGAAAACAAGGGGCGGCCATTCGTTTCGCCAAACCTGAGACGCGACGAGAGATAAGGCCAACCACCCTGATGGCCCGTGTGGCCCTTGGCGATTTCTGAAGGCATTTCGGTAATTGAACAGTCCAATTTGACCACCACTCTCCGAACGATGCTGGGCATTCTGGGCTGGGCTGGCCCTGTAACCGACAACAACGCGCTAGAGCGCCGGAGCGTGAGATGCGCGAAAATGATCAAGTTGGCACCCAAGCGCGAAGGAGCGATTCCATGAGGGAGCTGGCTCCTGGATCACACGCGGGGGCCGAGGCAACGTGCTGTGATTGATACGTAGCCCTGGTAGTGTATCACCGGGTTTGATAGAGTTTTGCGCAACGCTTCTAGAGCCGGGAAACGGCTCAACAAGTGGTCTATGCTTGCGTTGCGTGGACTTGCTGCGTAAGAGGCGGAGGGACTACCTCGACTACCTAGGTACGGTAGTACAGCTGCTACCGCCTACAGCAGCGAGAGCAGCAAGAAAAAAAAAGGAAGAGGTCGACCGGCACGAAGGACTGGCGCTCCAGGTCTCCAGAGCAGCATCGAACCTGAACCCCTGTCATGACGCTAGGCCCAAAGGTCGGTTCTATCGTGCCGGGGCCGCCACAGGAGCTCCGTAGCAACGAATCACCGAGCTCGAATGCCTCTGCAGGGTCGCTCACCAGCCACATGGGTCTCCATAATACAGTGGATAGACCCAGGTAGGGGGCCCCCCGGTCAGGCGAGTTTGGGCGTTCTATCAGGCTTGGGGACCCGGCCGTCGTATCGTGAGCTGTGCCTGCAGCATGCCCGCCTCTGATTTCCCCCAAAAAGGTGTGACTGACTGACTTGGAGTACCGATAAGTGAGTGGGAGTGAGCGAGGGCAATAATAAGTGAGGGTACGGGCACCTACCTGCCCAGACAATAAAATGCTAATCAAACGCCTGTTCCGCACCTTCCTCTCGAAACACCACACCTTTCCCGTTGCCCCATCACCCTCTGCAACAAAATAGCCTCAGCGTCTTTCTGCTGTCTCTCGTTTTCCTCTCCGGAACAACAATAACAAGGCTTACATCGTCGTCGTCGTCAGCGGCACAATTGAGTAGAACTTATCACTCGCTCGCCTGGACCAAGTAGCACTTTTTGGACCACCACCGCCACCACCGCTACCACCGCTACCATCACCACTTTCTCTCCGCCGCTCCCGCGTAATCACTCATCCCGCAATCACCTCACAATGCGCTCTCAGCTGGTGTTCCTTGCGCTTTCGGCGCTTACCGCCGTCTCCGCCCAGAACTTCACCATCGATCCCAATGAGGTCGATTTGACCACGAGAGGTAGGTTTATCCCATCTACGACTACGGCGCAATTGATTTCTGACATGTCGAGCAGCCAGCTGGTGTTCGGGCGAGTTTAGCACTTGCGATACCCTGTGCGACAAGGACGCTTCCGAGAACAGATGCGAACCTGTGAGTGCCGCTGATGCGCGCCCCGCACCAACCCTCTTAAGCAACAAGTAGACTGACCACAGCCCGTTTACACAGTCCACCCTGGTATATTCGTGCATTTGCGCTTCCAACGGCAGCGCCCCTGGTCTTGAGTACTACAGCCAGTCTTTGCCCTCCGTAGGTTTCCCTACAAGCCGAACGAATTCACGCTTGGCAACCCATTTTGCCCCCCAAGTCGCTGACAAAGTTTACATTTAGTTCATCTGCCAACAAGCCTTCAGCGACTGCAACCTCGCAAACGCTGGAAACGCCGCGGGCCAGAGGAACTGCACCACGACAATCAAGGATAAGTGCGGTACCCTGGATATCGCTGACTACACGGCTACCCCGAGCACCACTTCTGCTGCCGCCTCGTCTTCAGCTACTGGCCAGACGAGCAGCACCGCCTCGGCTTCGGGCACCGGAGCTTCTGCTGCTGCTACTTCCTCCAGCACTGCCGCCGCCGCCCCGACCAACATTCACCTGATTGGCAACGGCGCCGCCGCCATGGCCGTCGGTGTCTTTGCCTACCTCCTCTGATGGACTAGTTTGAAGTGTGAAATCTCAATCTATCCCATTTTTGGTCGAATCGCAACCGAGTTGCGCTGGCAGCTGCCTTCTTCGTTTCTTGTATCGAATTGTATGCGGCAACCGTTGCAACACGCCCCACATTCTTTGATTATACAAAGCATCATAACTGCCCTAACCCAACAGACCAGCCGCCTTCCATCCCCAAGGTGGCAACTAATTCACGAGGAGACGAAACGAGCTTGACGACAGTTTTTGATACGGTTGGCGGAGTAATTGGCGGAGTGTGACTTATACGGAAGGAGAGTGTTGGTGTATTGTGTGGAGGGGAGGCATTGAGAGCAATTGTTTATGACCATTGAGTCCGACAGAGTCAGTCAGAGACAGAGTGTGATATCGCTAGGTATTATCCAAGACACCATCACGGAATTAGAATCGAATTGACGCGCAAGGTTGGCACGCCACTTCTTGTCTCGTACCAGCTTCAAGGTGCTCCACTGTGATGTGTTGTGCCGGTTATTTGCACTGAACTCCTAGTCCTCAATCTGAACGGCTCAGATTTCTCTTCGAAAAGCATCAGATTGTGTACTTCATTTTCTGGAGCAGAAATGAGGGAATATGTTATCGCAGCCTCGTAGAGAGATGGCTTGCAAAGGTTGTGTAAGGCTGTGTGATAGCTATGGACCATCTTCTACAACGGATAGCCAGTATCTTGCTCATATGACCTAGCAATAGAAGGTAACATTGAAGCAAGCAGAAGTAGAAGCGATGAATCATGCGCATGGAGCTAGCTTGCCTACCTTGAGGCTCTGAGATGACGTTATATGTCTAACGATAGCTTTCTGGAGAGGTGACACTGGGGGACACACCAGCTTATTCCCCGTGATATTACACTGGGCCAGCCAGTGATTAGCTTGTGAGACGCTAGAGAATCGTTGCATGAAGCTGCTCGAGCTGTCGCCCATTGCCCCTGCATGTGAGCCAATGACAGGTAGAAAACAGATGCCGCACAGGGCCTATCATCAAAGCCAACATGCGGTGAGGGGGGGTGATCCAGCACGGCCATGTTGAAGATTCAGGTACCGGCCGGGGTCGTGTTCTGAGAGACACAGGCCCAAGCTCCCGGTGATAGTTACTTGCTTCTTAACGCCACCCCGTTATGGCAGCCCCCCCCTCCCCTCCAAAGTGCCCCTCCTCCTCTCCACACAAAGGAAAACACCCGGCATCCCTCCAAATTCCCGTCCCCATCAACTGAGGTTCACCTCTTGTTGGAAACCATCAACCTCCTCCCAATTTGCCTTGTTTTGCCTTTGCGCTGTGCGCTTCTCCTCCCCGTCTCTACAGCTTAATTA
Organism: Phaeoacremonium minimum UCRPA7; assembly: GCF_000392275.1. Lineage (NCBI taxonomy): Eukaryota > Fungi > Ascomycota > Sordariomycetes > Togniniales > Togniniaceae > Phaeoacremonium > Phaeoacremonium minimum. The sequence continues at coordinate 231,647 of NW_006921406.1, forward strand.
TCCGTCGACGCATCTCCGTTTGCAACCATGAAGGGCGAGGTAAGTGCCAATATTTAGTCCCGTATCACGTATTCCCTCTCGGTTTATTATACGGAGCTGCCCAACCCCTATTCACGGACACGGGGAGCTTTCGGGAGCCTGATGCCGCACATGCTCTCTGAAAATGACAGGGATCCATCCCGTGATGCCTTCATCATAGAATCAATCCTTCCCCGCCATTTATCTTGTCATTTAGGCTCTCAGAGTGCCTGAGTTCGCCATTCGCGGTACCGTCTGACGGGCCGAGGCGGTGACGGCGTCGCTAAATGACGGAAGGCCTATTTTAGCCTCCTTTCATCCACAATGCACTTGCCCATGATTACTGTCCAGCAGTCGAGCTATAAGAAAGCTGACGAGAATACTCCAGGTCCTTCACCTTCACTTGGGCCAGGCTGGTACCCAGCTCGGTAACAGCGCATGGGAGCTGTGAGTGCACTTTCTACCCCCCACCACAGCCTCGAAGCTGTTGTGCTGACATCTTCAGGTACCTCCTCGAGCATGGCCTCGGAGCTGATGGTCGCCCTGACCCCAACGCAAAGGACGTCGCCGATGCTGGTGGCTCTTTCGAGACTTTCTTCACCGAGACCAGCAATGGCAAATACGTGCCCCGCTCCCTCTTCGTCGATCTCGACCCATCCCCCATTGATGAGATCCGTACTGGTGGTTACAGACAGCTCTTCCATCCTGAGCTCCTCATCAGCGGCAAGGAGGATGCTGCCAACAACTATGCTCGTGGTCATTACACTATCGGCAAGGAGATGGTCGACAATGTCATTGATCGTATCCGTCGTGTTGCTGGTATGTTCGAATTCGAAACATTACAGCCTATGGAGGCAAGCGGTTGGACTAACTGACTTTCTGATAGACAACTGCAGCTCTCTGCAGGGTTTCCTGATCTTCCACTCCTTCGGCGGTGGCACTGGTTCCGGTTTTGGAGCTCTTCTCCTCGAGCGCCTGTCTACCGAGTATGGCAAGAAGTGCAAGCTCGAGTTCGCCGTGTACCCTGCCCCTCGTGTATCTACTGCTGTCGTTGAGCCGTACAATGCTGTGCTTTCCACCCACAGCACCATCGAGAACTCCGACTGCACATTCCTGGTCGACAACGAGGCTGTGTACGACATCTGCCGCCGTAACTTGGACATTCCTCGTCCCGACTATGAGCACCTGAACCGTCTTATCGCCCAGGTCGTCAGCTCTATCACCTCGTCTCTGCGTTTCGATGGTGCTCTGAACGTCGACCTGAACGAGTTCCAGACCAACTTGGTGCCTTACCCCCGTATCCACTACCCCTTGATCAGCTATGCCCCTGTCATCTCTGCTTCCAAGAGTGCTCATGAGAGCTTCAAGGTCCACGACCTGACCTTCCAATGTATGTCCTGCATTTCAAATACCATTTCTCCTGGAATATCTGCTAATGGCCACAGGCTTCGAGCCCAACAACCAGATGGTTGTCTGCGACCCGCGCAATGGCAAGTACATGGCCGTAGCCCTGCTCTACCGTGGCGATGTCGTTCCCCGTGACTGCAACGCCGCCGTTGCCGCTCTCAAGGCCAAGGCTTCCTTCAACCTCGTCGAGTGGTGCCCGACCGGATTCAAGATCGGTATCAACTACCAGAAGCCGGTCGCCGTGCCTACCGCCTCACCCGCCGACGGCGGCCTGGCGTCCGTCGACCGCTCCGTGTCCATGCTGTCCAATACCACGGCCATCGCCGAGGCCTGGTCCCGCCTGGACCACAAGTTCGACCTCATGTACAGCAAGCGCGCGTTCGTGCACTGGTACGTGGGCGAGGGCATGGAGGAGGGCGAGTTCAGCGAGGCCCGCGAGGACCTGGCTGCCCTCGAGAAGGACTACGAGGAGGTCGCTGCCGACTCGTACGAGCCCGATGCCGAGGAGGCTGAGTACTGAGCGGGAGAAGGAGATATGTCTAATGCGCAGTGTTCCCCGACCCCTGAGAGAAGCTGTATGAGCCCCTGAAATTACGAATGATGAAAGAAAGACCCTGAGACCCTGAAAGACCCTGAAGACCCTGAAAGACCTTGACAGACCCTGAGACCCTGATTGTTTTTGAGGGGAGTTTTTCACACCCCCTGAAATTTATTTTTGCTTGTGTACGTACGTACCATGTGTGGAGGAGGATGATGATACATAGGTGGATAAGTTCGTTTTCTCATGTTTCCGTGCCGTGGCACTGGTTAGGAAAGGATCACTATCACCTCCCCCGTAGTTTTTGACAGTCTTAGAAGAGAAAGTTGATGCCACCCCCTAAGATGAGAACATCTAATGAACTGTGCGAGCCATTTTTAGTGTGATTTTAAAATCTCCTTAGGCACCGTAGTTTTGTGAAATGATGTCTATCATTCCGGGTCTATCTGGTATCATGAGTGATGTAGTCATGGCGCGCAGAAGGCTGCAAAACACTTATATACCATATCGAGTCTTCCGACAATGGATGCCTGCTTCGCAAGCATATATACTCGACAACGCCTTACTATCGTGGTTGTTCACGGTCTATTTGCCTGGTCGTTTTCCCTTGAACGGCCTCTTCTGCACACCACCCTTCTTGTGCGACCCCTTGCGGCCCATCTTCAGGTCCCTTGGCTTGCCATCTCTCGAGCTGGCCCGACGACCCTCAAAGACGATAGCCTCGGGAGTCTTGATGTCCGCCGGCCCAGCAGACGACCGCCCGTAGCCCTTGCCGTTGACACGTGGCGGCGCCGAGTCCGTCGAGCCGCGCTTGCCAGACTTCCCTGACTTGGAAATGCGCGCGCGCGCCGCCTCCGATGCAGCCAGGCGTTCCTTCTCCCGGAGCGGGCCTGCTGCCGAGCGGCCTAGCAGCTTCTCCGCGCGGCCGGCGAGCGTCTGCTCCTCGGCGGTGCGCTTGCGGACGTAGCCATTCTGCGCCGCGGCGGGAGGCTTCCTGTCTTTGAAGCTGGCCTTGCCCTTGCCCCCGTCTGCGATGATCTTGTCCTTCTTGGACTTCTCCATGGCGCGGGCGGTCTTGTACGGGGCCTTGCAGCGGCTGACGCGCAGCTCTCGGGGGAGCATGGGCGGGAACTTCTTGCCGTTGAGGAGGAGGGCGGCTTCTACTGAGTTGGCGTCCTGTGGAGATTTATTAGTAGTGCTCGTTATGGGTAATGAATGTACTTTGGGTGGTAACTCACGTAGAACTGCACGTAGGCAATGCCCTTGCCAACTCTCGTAGTCGAGTCTCTGACAACTCGCACGCTCTCAACCTTGCCGGCACGCTCGCCAAACTGGCGCCACAGGCCCTCCTCCACGTCCATGGGCACTTTCGTCCGCTTGCGCTTCTCCGTCTGCTCCTTGCCCTCCTCATCGATCTTGACGTTCAGGACGGTCTCGTCGTCCACGAAGCCTAGATTGCCTACGAACACACATCGGCGGTGGTCCACCTCTGATGGATGCGCTACGCTGTCTACCCTCAGATGGCGGTCGAGCACGGTCGTGCCGTTCAGCTTGGTGACGGCCGCGCGGACGGCGGCCGGGGTGCTGTAGACGACGTATGCGTTGGTCGACTTTGTGGTTGCGTCCATGACCTCCTTGTTGATGTATGCGGCGCGCTTGGGCACGGCGGCTGTGGAGAAGGCGACGGAGCGAAAGCGGATGGACTCGATTTTCTGGGCTGGGGATGCGGAGCTGTCGAGGACGGAGGAGAGGTGGGCGAGGAGAGCCTTCTTGGCTTTGCGCGAGGTGATGGCCTCAACGGAGACGTTGGAGAGGAACACTGTGCGGCCGGCCTTCTCAATCTCGTCCACCTTGGAGTCTTTGCTGAGAGATTCGTGGACGATCTCGGAGCCAGAGTCTGAGTCTTCTTCGGGCTTCTTCAGGAGTGACTCGTGGACTATGACTTCATCACCGGCGGCTTGTGTCTCCTCCTTTCGTCGCTTGATAACGGGAGTGTCATCGTCGTCAGCGAGTTTGTCCAGGTACTTGCCCTCCAAATCGTCTAGCTCGTCCTGCTTCCTCTTCCGTTTCTTCTCCTGTCTCCTAGCGTGGGCTGCCAATTCTGAGACAGTCTCCTGTTGATCCTCACCCTCTGAGCTGTCCTCATTTGAGTCTCCGGACGCTTCGCTGGCATCGCCCTTCTCGTCCTCGCTTTCATCTTCAAGGTCCGAGCCAGCGTCGCTTCCTAACGAACTTAGCTCTTCATCGTCGACCTCTTCATCTGCTTCGTCGGCTTTGGCAGGGTTTTTTGATCTAGAGGCAACTAGTTCGGCATAACGGGATTTCTCTGGAGCCTTGACAGGGCCGGCCTATCGATATGTGAGCCACAGGGGGTCAATTGGTTGTCTGGAATTCGCATATACTTACACTTGCTGAGAAGAGTGCATCGAGCGCGGGGTCGACCGCTTTGGAGGATACGGAAAAGATAGAGCTTCTGTAGTTTGATTAGAGAGAAAGATCTTGGTTCAAAGAATCAAACTCACTTTTTTGCCATCTTTTTGGCGGAGTAACTCTTCAAGCTGGAAAAGTTGCACAGTCCCGCAAGTTTGCTGCCTCCTTGTACGGCAACTCGAGAATCGCATGGCAGAAATTCTCAGAAAATGTTCCTGAGCGACAAGGATGGCGGCCGTGGATCTGCTTGGTGGGGTTAGGCTAGTACAGTAAGTATAAGGCATCTTACATGCTGATAAAGAGTACTCACCTATCTGGCGGAGAACGACATGCGGGCCGGATTTTCTCCGAATGCCTCACCGCCTACCGAATCGGGGTCATCTGCCAAAACCGGGCAGAGTAGTGGAATTTGGAGCGAGGAAGAGGAGCGATGAGGTCGGCGGTGGCAGGTCGGCCGGCTTGTCAGGTCCCTCCACTGGCACCCATCATCCATCTCGTTCACCCTCTCCTCCCACGCAAAATCGTCCACCACGCACCTCCCACAGCCCACCTCGCCCTCCCGGACAGATGTGACGAATCCGAAGCTTGCAGACAAGAGAAAGACTCTTCGTTGCATTCGTCGCATCGTTTATTACTTGTTTTCTCTGCCCCAGCTCGCGCTGCCCACCTCCCGAAGACTCGTCTCCGATTCTTTGCTGTCGCCAGCTCCCCCGACCCGTCTCCGCAGCGTTGCGCCCGCCAACACCACCCAAATCGACCCTCTCCTTGAACTCCTCTACGACTATTGACTTAATACGACTGCTAAGAACACATTTTCGACAATGGCAACCGGCGACACCGCCGTCTCTATCCACCTGGCGAACCGGCCTCCAGTGCTGGCCGAACCCAGCGACAGCAACATCTCGAGCCCCTTGAGTGACGTCGAGGATAAGGATGCCGACGGCGAAGACATGGACATCGACCTAAATAATGGTCATGCCGACGAGCAAAAACACGGCGATCACGAGTCAGACGACGGAGGCGGTTCTGCTTCTCACGCCGCCTCCGACGACGAAGACGATGACTCCAATCTGTCGGAGGTCGACGTCAATGACTCTGAGGCCGAAACAGAGCGCCTCTACGACACTCCACGGAAGAATACCGACATTCGCGACACCGTCGTCATCAGCAGCGAGACCGTCAACGGTGGCACTCCCACCACTCGCGAGCGCATCTTCGAGCGCAGCCCCAGCAAGCTACAACAGCAGATCCAAGCTGACGTAGACGCTGAGAATGCCCGTGAGGATGACGAGGACGACGATGACGAGCTCTCAGACGAGCCTGACGACGAAGATCGTCATGACGACAATTCCTCGGTCGCCCCGAGCGAAGCTGAGTCGGACCACGAAGCGCCCGTCAAGGCGAAAAAGATGTCGCTATCACCCGAAAAACAAGATGAGATCGTGGCCCAGTCTACAATTGTCGAGGACGTGCTGCTTGATTCCGCAGAGGAGACGCGAAAGCGCAAGCGCTCTCCGACGGCGGAGGTGTCCGAGTCGGACCAACCCCTCAGAAAACGAACGGGCTCGGTCGCGGCCCCTGGCAAAACGTCACCGACAATTGATCACTCAGTCAAAGACGATGAGCTTCTAGATACGTCAACGAATGATCACAGTGGTGAACATTCTGGAGACGAGGATGCCGAGGATCTGGCGTCCAAGGACAAGCCCGAGGACGTCGCTCAATCGGTCGAGAATGTACCTACCGAGACAACACGATCCAAGAAACCCAAGCGCAATGGCGGGAAAAAGCGCAAAGGGTCCGACGAAGAAGATAGCGAAACACTCAATCAAGACGCACAACCAGCCGACGAAGCTGTCGCTACCGACGAGCACAACGCCGAGGAAGAGAACGCTGAAGCTGAACACGACGAGGAAGCTGAGGCGGCTCAAAGAAACGAGGAAGAACGTAAGAATAATTGCCGGTACTGCTATGAGGATAGTATAGCTGACACGCATTTTGCAGTGGAAAGGAAAAGAGCCGCTTTTGAGCAATTGACTGCCATAGAAAAACACTTTGCGGCGTTTAGAGACCGGTAAGTTTTGCGCGACCCTCACCATTACTCACCATAGCTTGCTAATTGTTTATTGTAGATTATACGAAGAGCGACTTGCCCAGCTCAACGAGGAAGAGGCAATGCTCACCAGCGAGAGCCCGACACACCCCGAGTATCTCGCCATGATGCATTGCATTGATGCGCGTCGAGACGAAAGACTTCGTGTCGTAGATGTCGAGTATAAGCTCAACATGGAAGCACTAGAACGCTGGGCAGTGGCTCGACGAGCCCAAATTCTATCGCAATTCTACCAGAGCATACGCGAATCTAGAGAAAAAGTCTTGGAAGAGCTCGGCCGACAGTGGTACGAGATACAGCACGAGCGCCGGCGTTATGCCGCCAACAGCATCCCTGATTATGGCATTCGCTTCCCGGTGGCGAAGGCCCAGCAAAAGAGACATGCCATTGCGCATAGTAAGGAAGTTTCGATTCTATCAGGTATTGCGAGACATGAGGGCTTCCCCGCGGCGCCTGAAATGAAAGGCGCAACAGTCTCTGAAGTGGACGAGGATTTAGAAGCTATCACTGTAAGTATACATTTGCGTAGGCCTTGTGTACCGCAACCGTATGCTGATACCATCTTGCAGAGAGCGCGCCAAAGCGCACAGCAGCCTGGCACAGCAAACCCACCACTTCCCGAAGCATATGGAGGACTGGCTTTTGGTCGTAGCCTTGGAGCTGCCGGAGAGCAATTCCTAGAACAGACTCCATGGGCGAATCCCAATCACCCTTCTCATCAGATTCAACGTCAGCATTCGCAGCCAGAACGGACGAGCAGTCCCTTCTCGGGGCCGTCTGGCAATAGACGACACTCGCATAACCAAGCCGCCACTTTTGCATCAAGCACTAATTCGACCTTGGCAGCAGCCAGCATCCTAAACGGAGAATCCCCATTACAGAAACGCGCGGTGGCTCCAGACCACGAGCTGACAGGACCGTCCAAAATGCCTCGAGACAGCGGGCCGAAGCTAGAAGCGGTTGCTCAAGCATCATGACGATTCACCTGTCCGTGTTTTTCTTTTTGACTACGATACCCATGGAATATACGTCCGTGTTCCAATTTAAGGAGGCTTTGGCTGGGTGTTCAAATTTTTTTCCAGGCGAGTACGGTTGTGCGGATATCTCCCTGTCAACGATATGTCACCGCACTCGGAATTTTGCTGTCTATATCATGGAAGGGCGATTATGTTTGGTTCTCATCAGGCCCTGTACGGCAGAGCGCCGAGGTATAAAGGTGTTAGGTCATAGCTTTTTTTTTGTTCTTATGTCGTAGATACATGTAGATATGGCGTCTAGGAAGGATTCCGCAAACATAAGCTCCAGGCCTTAGGGACAGTTTTGTATACCATACACTTGAACTACACCGTTGTGCCAATTTTGTCCGTCAAGTGATCTTGCGACTATCTCGCTTCTCCCCCTAGAAAGCAACCAAAACGCCATTGTTGTTTTGTACATTCCGCAACGTGGCCGCGTGGAGATGGAGACTCTTCAGTGCTTAGCCGCTTTCGTTTGCGGTACAGGCGAATCGGGCACCTTGACATCCTCGAACTCGTCCTGCCCAACCGCCTTGATCGTGTAGACATCTGCGTTCTCTCTGTCAGCTCCGGTACTCGAATACCGCCCCGTGCCTTACGAGTGACCTACAGACGGCGGCTGCAAAGGCAGCTATGCCAATGCCGGTTATCGCATTCTTGACTAGGTATGGTCGTCGGGCTCGTATCAGAGCTTCGGATTGACGGTGGTTTTGGTAGTAATAGCTGTTTCTTTGAATTCTGTAGAATAGAGTATTAGCGAGCGCTATGTGCGGCGACCTAGATACCGGCTGCTTACCCTGCCATTGTGACTGTTGTTGCTACTCGGAGCAGCTTTGAATAGGTCAGCGATGGGTTGATAATAAGGAATCGGATGTTCTCCAAATTCTATAACGGACCAATGGGGCAGTTTTGGGCCGGCACCGTCTCAACTCTAGACGGCAGCGATACGGTACCGGCGTGATTGGCGCTGCATGAAAGGCGGTTATTCTCCGGCAAATCACGTAGCTCCTCCGTTTTCTTACTCCCCCTGCTACCACTACGTCTTTGTGGCTCGTGTTGCTTCCCTGCTCTGGCGCTGCAAACCTTCCCAAAACTTCAGCACTTAAAGGCGACGGAGGGGGAATCAAGACGACAATGAACAGCGAGTGGCATTGATGACTCTTTGTGGCTTTGTTTATTAACGTCGTACCTGCCATTCACCTTCTCACTTACTGAACCTCCTTCAAGTGCCAGACGAATTGCGCGCGGCAGAATGCAGAGCTCTGCTCAAGCGCGCCTGTTTCTACTGTCCTCGACAAATCGATTCAGCCTGCCCTCAGGCTGCGCACCCATCTACAGCTTCACGCCACGGTGTTGACGTTTTAGCCCAACAACATCAGATATACGCGCATTCGACTCAGACTTGCATTATTCTCGATACCGATTTTGACCATCGCCCGCGACAATCCTCTTTTTCCTCCCCTCCGCTGCCTTGTCCCACCTGGTGGGCTGTCTGCCTGGATACCAACACCATAGCTCCATATTCGTAGATCTTGAAGCAAGAGAACTGCCATTCTCCCTTCAAAAGTGGACCGTCCATCATGGCCCAGCAGAACATGACCCCGGAAGAGCAGCTCCTGCAGCTGCGCGATGCGAGGAAGCTTGTGCTGTCTGATGTCAAATACTACCCCAACATCGTGCAAGTCGTCCTGCCCATCCTCGCTCCCACGTCGGGTCCTACCGTACGGAGATGGGTCGCCGACTTCATCGCCGAAGCCTTTGCCTCGCCTGCACTTCCTTCTAAGGACAAGGAAACGTTGTGCCTGTTGGTTTTGGAGCATCTTAAGCAGACGCTGGAGCGGCCGAAGGAGGACCCTTATGTTCTGCAGAGCGCCATCATGGCAGCTGCTAGTATATACCCGCTTGCGATGCGATGGATGTGCGTACCCCTTTTCCATGCCAGATTTGCCATGCACTGTTCCTACGTCTTGCCTTGATATGCGCCTAGACTCACTGCGCACGCTGTGAGCGCGGCAGCTGTTGGGCACGACTACGTCACCTTTTGAGATGCATTGAGCCATTGCTGACCGGATGTTCTGGTGTAGAATCAACAACTCATACGATACACCGACCTGGGAACGGATGTCCGCTATTAAGTCAAGAATATTTCGACTATGGGACGAGTCGACAACCTCCATCAAGATCTGCTGCGTCAAGTTTACACAACGTGTCGTACTGGCCCAGACGGCTACCAATGTCGAACAACAAAGGGTAAGGCTGGTTCACGAGACGAATACACGCGTGGGACGATGCTGATTAAATATAGCGCGATGGCCTTGAGGTTTCTCTTGCGATGGTGCCAGCGGGACATACTCTCCTTGATCCTAGGAATTTAGAGGCGGAAGCAACTGGATTGCTAGACAGAATGCTAGGAGTATTGCAGGACAACAGCAGGTACGGTGACTCCCACTCATCTCGATAACTTGGTCTGACATAATTGGTGCTTGCGTAGTGATGCATTGGTAGTCGATGCTACTTTGAACTGTCTGTCAGTTCTCGTCCGAACCAGGCCCTCAACAGCGAGTCGCATCATGAATGCCATCTTGAACTTCAACCCTCTCAAACTCGCCAATTCTCCGATGACCCCCAAGACCCGAGTCCTCGTCAAGTCTATGGAAAAGACCACACGAATGCTCCTAATACATCTCTCAAAGCGGTATGTGGACACCAAGTTCTTTCTTTTCGTGCTCGTCTCACAAGATTAAGTGACCCTCATAACCCATTTGCGCCTCGTATCCAACAGTATGTCGAGCGGCTACTACGCTCCCGAAGTGAAATCTTCGACGATGCCAGCAGAAAACGAGCCTTCGCCGAACAGCAAGCAGCCTACATTGAGGCTAAGCGGCAGCGGCTGAGTGCGGACACCGCTCCTGCACCCCACGTACAAGTCCAGCCTCTTGCCCCAGGCCCGAACAGCCTCGCGGCGATCTTTACGCTTACTGGCAACACTGGACTGCAAGGCTTTGATGCTGCTCAGATGCCCGCGCCAATGGCGGCTCGGATAGCTGTATCTACTTTATCTCGATTAGATCCCCAAATCCTCACCTTAGCTGTGACCGTGAGTTATTACTATATGCCTGGTCTTGCTTCCTCTGTGCTAACTTTTCTAGGGTATTCGTGACCGACTAGCATCTCTAGCTGCTACACAAGCGCAGGCTATAAATCCGGATACTGCACCGTTAGGTGTTGAGGAGGACGATGACGATTATGAGCCGGACTACTACGCCGCCGAGGATACAGAACAGATCCTTAATAAACTCGATGGAGAGGCTCAAGAAGAACAGGCACCAAAGCTCGAGGCCGCATCACTTGCCTTAGGAGCATTCAAGCTACCGCCTGCGCCATCACTTAATCCGGATATCGCAGCGCAAGCTGGTCAGGGTACAGTCACTCGCGTGTTTGGTGCCATGCAGCAACTGGAAGACCCTATAGTAAAGAAGCCGAAGGCGGGTATTAACCGACTGGCAGCCAGCTCGTACGATCGAGACTCATGGCTCACTGTCATCACCCGTCTTGCGACACGCGCGTCCGCCGGACTGGAAAACGTTTCCGTGAAGGACGAGAACGGCTCTGCGCTTGCTGACAGGAATCGACCGAGCCTCAGCAACGCAATCCGCGAAATGCTCTACAATTACGTCCTAGAAGATTTCCGAAAACGGATAGAGGTTGCTGTTGCCTGGCTTTGTGAAGAGTGGTATAATGATGCCCTACAGAAGCGATATAGCACTGATGCTCCTTTGCATTATGACAAGTGGGCATTAAAGCTGGTTGATGGTTTTTTTCCTTACCTCAACCCCCAAGATAAGGTTCTCACCCGATTCCTTGGCGAGATCCCAGAAGTGAACGCGTCGATCCTTGCTCGGGTTACGAAGCTGTGCAGGGATCCGTCGATGGTTCAACTGGCGATCACGAGTCTTCTGTACTTGGTCATGATGAAGCCGCCGGCACGACTCTTGGCACTCAACACGGTGCAGGATATCTGGTTTGAGTGTAAGTTTTTGCCCCTTTCTGTGCAATACTCGCGATCAACTGACAGAGTTGTAGATGAGGATGCTCGTCCCATGGCTGGAAAAGTCCTGGTCAAATGGCGCCCTGGCTTTATAGAGTCGCATAGTGGCTCAAACGAGGGCAGTATACCATCAGGATCTAGTGGTGTGGCTGTTGCGACATGATAGTCTGCTTCACTTTCAATCAGAATCTACGAGGCGTTTTTCGCGTGTATACTATAATCGACATACCAACAGGCAATCCGGGCAACTAGAGTCGCCTTCTCGCAGAGCCAGTTAGGGCGCACCACATGAAGGGAATTAAGGTAGCCAGGCTGCGTTCATGTTCATTAGGTAAGCGAGCCACGCGCTTGTTCGACGGCGGAACTGGGAAAGTGATTGTGAGGATAGATATGTTGGCAGAAAACCCGGAACATACAGGAAAGCTGGCATGAAAAGCAAATCAGGCGTTTTTGGTTTCCTCGAGAAGAGGAGGAGTTGGTCAATGCTGGGAGTAATGGCCCTTGTTGTCGATACCTAAGCTTGAAAAGGTGAAGTGTTGTGGTTGAGAGCCTTTTCACGCAGAATAGTGAATTGCAAATCAAGATCATTGCTAGTACTTGGCTATGCAGGTAATCTGCAGAAGCTGAACTTCGAGCTGTATCTGTTGTATCAGGCTTGTGAGTATGCGAGGTGATCTAGTTCTGCAAGAGCATTGCGTTGTCCCACAAGATAAGCCACAGCCGGCAAGGCAAGGGCGCGCAGCGTCCGCTAAGTCTAAGATTGCAGTGAAATATGTGTAAAAGCCAGGGAAATAAGGCATCGAGGCTGAAAAGGCAACATCCTTGTGGCTTGTCAGTATTTAGAGCAATTATACGCATGATCAATCGGCTTGTAAATTGCCCGTTACTTCCAAGTCATTAAGTTGAAGAAACCATACGGTCATCGCCCAGGAGACCTCCTTGGGCAAACTCACTCGTGATCCCAAATGTATAGGTATATTGTGGTGGAAGTGTCGAGCAGTGATTGCGTAGCTATGTCCATCACCTCTCCACTCGCCAATTTCATGCGATCTACATGAGCAAGACTACATGCCGGTGTCTATTGCCCACATCTCCCTCACCTATTCTCAAACATTCTGTATTTTTAAGTCTGATCTATAGCTTAACCATCGGATCTCTCAGTTCGAGTCGATGTCTAAAGATCTTGCTACGCCACTCCGGGAAATTCATAGCTCTATAAATTCGCCTTGGGGAGGAGGCTCGTCGTCTCGTTCACATGCCAGAGGCGAACTAATGACCCTTGCTTCCCATACACAGGGTCACTCTCGGGCTTTGCAGTGTTCTCGATCGTCTGAGTAAGTGCGGCCGCGGGTTTCTTTCCCATTTCGTTGGTCCATTTGGGACAACCTTGGCGACAAAGGTAAGCCGAGCAACTTCTACATCATCGAATGGTTTGTCTTACCTCAGGGTAAACTCCAATGTAACGGTAGTCAGGCGAGCTTTCCAGACTTGAGTGCGCTGTCCCTGCGGGCAGGACTATGACATCCCCGGCTTTGACATCGACTTCCACATGGTTTTCGCCTTGAGGCGAGATCTTCCCTAGCAATAATCGTGATTTGCCCTGGAATATACCTTGTTCAGGTTTAGTAAAACTTCTAGCAGATAGATTCGATGTCTTCTACCGTAGCATTCATGACTGTTGGGATGAAAATGGCGAATACCGATATGTCCCCACGTGCCCTGTGGCCAGATGCATCAGTCGTCCGTTGATAATGAGAGCTTCAACTGCCATTGAATTTACACACCCGTTGCTCCCGCCCGTTCTTTGTCAAGTAGGACGATGTTGACTGTTCGCTATATGGCTTGGGGAGAACATTACGGCAGTGAAGAACTGGTAAACGACTGTTTGGAACGTCCTGATTGGGGGATATAAAATAACATTGAATCTCCTGTGACCCCATTGTGTGAGGTATCCCTTGATCCCAAAATGAAAATGACCATCATTGAGTCGCGTCTTAGAAATCAATTCAATTTACGCATTGATAAGGTCAAAACATGCGAGTTTCGCTTGCCCTCACTTGCGCCTCGGTACGCGGGCCGCCCTCCGCCCTCCATTCTCCACCACCCAACATCCACCCGGTCCGCCTTGTTATCGTAACTTTGGAGCATGGAACAACGTGTTGTATTCCATAATTTACTCGCCAGTCCTACATGCCGTATAGTGTGTCTACTTTGCTGACCTGTTCTATAGATACACCCCACAAGCACTCAGTGTTGAGAATCGCGGCCTTGGAAATGGCCTGCTCATGGGTGTTGGTCGTGCAGCCTCTCTCAGTGCCCCCTTCATCGCAACCTTTGCTGATGTGACCACGTCTGCACCGATATGGGTCTCATGTGGATGTTATATTATCATTGGGTCGCTGGCTCTCGTCCTTCCGGTAGATACTGTTCCGTTTTGAGAGTTGACCCCAAGGTAATCATTCTTTGCGAGTGTGCTGTGGATAAGGAAGTGCTGGAGCACTGAGTGCGGATTCTCTTTTGTTTGAATTTGTTTGAATTAGTGATATTTGATTCTCTGTGAGCAGAGCGCAGAATAAGATTATCCTTTTCTTTCAGGAGTCTGCTCTGTATTCTAAGCCAAGAACAGCTGAAATGACCAAATTGGAAAGAAGTCGCGGTTTTCGACTCTTAAGTCCCTGGAATCACCACAGCTAAGGAATCGAGACGTCCTGGTTTTGAACATTCAGAACATTGACAAACGTGAGATGTATACGCGTTGCTGGGCTTGTTGTATATTTGATAGTTGTTGACGTGCGAGTCCATTCACTATGGTAGAAGGAGATAGGCAAGGGTGCTGAAGAGTCTTAGGCGTCCGTGGACTTTGGCTCGCTGTGGGAATTGATCACCGTAAGTTTAATCATTGAAGCATCAATTTGTACAGTAGATGTTATTCAAATCGGTACTGTCGTACAGGATTCGATGTCTTTCACTCACATCTAAAAGGGGCGGTTAGAAAGCGAATAGGTAGTCACAAACCCGTAGCCTTCTTTTGGACCCCAACAGCAACCTTCCCTTTCCGGTATAAGTGACGTGCTCCACCACTTCAGCCGGTTCAGCTACAGGCTTACTGCGTGAAAGCTGCATGCTGTGCACACACACTAAGTTGCCTAAAAGCTGTCGTCGTACATATACAAAACTCGCAAAGCGTCGCAAGCCCCTCTCGTGAACATTTATGCCTGATCATGCACGCTTTTCGAAGGCAAGCAGCAGCCCATATTGGCATCGCATCTTCCCCTAGATACGCGCGGGTATTGTACCCTTAATCGTGATGCTTATGCGGGCGAAGAAAGCCATATAACGGCAATATGGGTTCCATAAGGTCACACCGCGGTAAACCAGTCAACAGCGTCTCGGTGCAACCGATTGACAGCGATGGAATTAGCGAAGTCGGAAGTGCCAGCGACAACAGCAACCATCCTCCTGCTTACTACAGCCACCGAGCTGCATACACTTCAATGCTTCTTGACGGCGACTTATCTGATTATCGTCACTCTGATCCGGTTACCTATCAGAAAAACGAAGACCACATTGACCCATTCCCCGCAAGCTCAAGCGCACAAACGAATTCTACCCTGCCCCAAAAGTTTGATCACTATCCTTCAATACCTCCGTATTCAGAGGAATCAGAGAGATATCATGTCTTCAGATCCTGGAAATGGGAGTTTTTAGGACTCTGTCTGGCGTTTGGACTGATGGCTGCCATTTTCACTCTCTTGGGTGTCTTCCAAGGCAAGGCTGTGCCAGACTGGGGAACCGCTATCAACCTCAGTGCTCTGCTAGCCCTTTTAGCAACCATTCTGCGGGCGAATCTCGTCGTTATTGTCGGTCGAATCATTTCGCAGGCTAAATGGGACTGGTTCTCAAATCAGAAACCGCGTCCTCTCCGACATCTACAAGATTTCGATTCCGGAAGTAGGAGCGCGTTAGGATCAGCACGGTTGATCCGTACTGCCAACAAGGACAATCTTGTGGCATCAATCTCAGCTGCTCTCATGATTTTCTCTTTAGCTATTGGTCCATTTGTTCAACAAGCTATCAAAACTACGGGTTGTGCACATCCAATTGATGGAGTTGTTGCAACACTTCCGTACGCACATTATGTTCCGGCCATGGGAACATATGACAATTTCCCGTACCCTTATGGTGCTGCGCGTATTGAGCAGGACACAAATGTGGCAATCTTGATTAGTTTGACCAGACAGCAAAGTCAGAGCAGCCAGATTCAGCCAGTCTGTTCTACGGGCAATTGCACTTTCCCGAATGGCAACCCCATTGACGACACAACCTTTAAGGCGAATGGAAGCGGGCAGAGCACATTCTCTACAATTGGTCTATGTACCAAGTGTGTTGATGTATCTTCACTCGTGAAGTTGATATTCACTACTGGCGGTAGTCACAATGGTACCCGCGACGATGCATATGCGAGGACTTATGGCTTGCCAAACCATCTTAACATCAGTTATCAAGCATATGGAACATTCCTCGAAGTCCAAACCGATTTAGATCTTAATTGGACTGGGACCGCTTTGCCCTCCGAGATGAAAGTCAATTCAAGATGGGCGTTCGCAAATGTCTCCATACTTACTTTCTCACAAGTCGGCTGTGAGCAAGTGAGTAGCTGGACTCCAGAATGTCCAGTTGGAAATATTGACAGACTGGACGATTCCGACAACCCGAATGGACGAGCCGGTATAGTGGCTATAACGTGTATTGTCTACCCTTGCATCCGAAAATTCGTCCCGACAATAACCAATAACGTCTTGGAGGAATATCAACTCGAAAGCACCCCGGTATTCCCAGATTTGTTTGAGTCCCAAGCTTCAGATGCATCGTCCCTGAATGCTAACTCCAATGCCGGCTCCGGGACAAGCAATTTTCACTATGTTGGTATACAGACTCCTTGTAAGGTCAAAGATACTATTTATACGGCTCAAAACATATCAGCTGCCCAAAATGCCACCAAGTTACGTGTATACCAGCCGGGTGACGACGGGACTTTTCGTGTGCAGAACACGACAGCTCCAGAGGAGTGCATATTTCGGCATAACGCCGTTTTTGGATCCTATCTAGCAACTCAGTTCCAGGACGAAATCTTTACTGGCGACTGTTCAGCAACACCACAAAATGGAGACGTGAGCTGCAGTTCCAATGGTGCCGACCGAACATTTGGAAAGTGGATGGAGCTTGTTTACAACGAAGGCAATGCGACTATGGCGACCATCAGCTCATTTTTGGACTCATTTGCCATGATGATGACGAACGAATACCGAGTATCCCTTGGAACATCCTCATTCAATCCCCACGACTACATTGATACTGAAATACCGCGGGAGTTGCCGACAGGACTTGTAGACGGCCTTGTTTGGTCGACAACAATATGCACATCGATGAAATGGGAATGGTTGCTCTTGCCTAGTTTGCTCGTGATTTTAACTGGATGTTTATTTTTCTTGGCAGTTTATCGAAGCTGGAATCGCCGATATATTGAGCCTGTCTTCAAAGACAGTATACTGCCACTTTTATACTATAGGCAACGATTCCAAACTGAGAGGGATCCGACGTTTTCAGCTCTTAATCCAGAGACCGATTTAGGAACCACCCCAAACAACTTGGACAAATCATCGATGAAGCTTATGGAGGTCAGTCAATTGAAGGAGATTGCAACAGCAGTATCAGCACGGTTCCGTTGGAATGGCCTCAGAGATGATGAAGCCCAGAACCAAGATTTTGGGACTAGTACTGGGCATACGAGCAGCCCTTTACAGTGGACAAGCACCAGAAGGAAAACCGCTGTGGAGAAATTAGAAACGGACTCTCTTCTGAACGTCGATTTATAGTGTCCTATTTCCTCTTGGTATCAATTACAAGATCTTATGATATTCAGCAATGCTCAGGGAACACATTCAAAGCCTCGACTTGGGTTACTACCCTGCACTAAATATTGGGGTCAAATGTTTATGGGGATATGGCTCCTGCGCTAAATTATACTAAATCCCTTCGTGGAAATTTTCGTCTTTGAATACCTCTTGCGCTTCTAATGGCAGACTTTAACAAGACAACGAGCGAAGGGTATCAAGGTGTCGACGTTATCGGGTTGGATAAGTGTCGCCAAGTTGTTATCGGAATTAGGCTGTCTTAGCATTATCCCTTGTCACCGAAGACCGCCATTAGCGCCAGCACTGTCTCTGAACGGGAATGGTACCAATGATAACAACTAATAATTAATAACGATCCATAGCCGCGAAAGATAAGAGTCCCATCGCATTGTCCAGATCCATTTTGGGATGTTTTTCGTAAATAATGTTTCATGGACATTGTCATTACATGATATCTATCAGATGAGCCTGGTTTGCTAACTCCTTGACCTTTCCATCGCAATATCAGAAGAGATTAATGTAGGATCCTGAGTACGCCTCCATCTTTACCTGAGACATAGATCTGGTATTTGAGAGTTAAAGATAATCTGTTTATGTCTTCTTGATTTCCAAAAAACCCTACAGATAGTAAGCATACCTGATAGCATGATCCATAGCACAAGAATTCCCGTATGGGAAGAAATTGTGCAAAGGAAGCGAGCGGTCCGGGATGCAGCTTTACCTTCAGAATGGCTGCTTCGACCCGGCCAAGTCATGGACGATCAATTAGATGTTATGGATGTGCCCACAAAATGTGGGATACTATCAACACGAGAAATCGAGATCACAGAAATGGACGCGGTCACGCTCGTGCAAGAGCTTATCAACCGCCGGTATAGCTCGTATGAGGTGTGTTTTTCTTTTTTACTTATGAGACTAGAAGAGGAACTGATCCATCTACATAGGTTACACTGGCTTTCTGTAAGAGAGCTGCAGTTGCACAACAGCTGGTAAGCCTTGTCATATGATTCAGTGTTGAGTTAGAGCTAACTTCTTCTTCCATAGGTCAATTGTTTGACCGAGATTTTCTTTGCAGAAGCACTTGAGGCAGCTAAGACTCTAGACGATGAATATGAGGCGCAAGGTAGGCCACGAGGCATCCTGCACGGTCTACCTATCTCACTCAAAGATTGCTTCCGCATTAAGGGGACCGATGCTACAATCGGGTATACCGCGTTTGCAGAGCAACCGACACAACAAGGTGAGGAGTCAGAAATCACCAAGATCATGCGAGAAAGCGGCGCAATTTTGTTTTGTAAAACCAATGTCCCGCTAGCTCTGATGGCAGGCGAGGTATGTATATGCGGTTCAAGTCACATACACGAAACTGATGGAGCGTACAGACATATAATGCCATATACGGTTACACTTCCAACCCCTATAACCGGAGGCTTTCCAGTGGCGGTTCATCCGGTGGGGAGAGCGCGTTATTAGCTCTACACGGAGCTCCTCTTGGTGTTGGCACAGATGTTGGAGGCTCCATCCGTAAGTCAAAAACATCTAACCGACTAGGTGCACGGACTGATAGTTGGAAGGAATACCTGCTTCATTTTGCGGCCTTTACTCACTCAAACCCTCTTTCGGGCGCTTCCCGACCTATGGCCTTCGGGATGGGCTTGAGGGACAGGAAGCAGTGCGGAATGCAGTCGGACCCATGGCCAGGTCTCTGGCAGCAGTTGAGATGTGGAGCAAGGCGGTAATTAAGTCTGAGCCGTGGATGAGAGTTGATCCAGATTGCGTCCCAATTCCATGGCGCGAAGTGGACATTCCAAAGAGGCTTTGTTTTGGTAGTCGTTCCTAGCCCAGAAATTGTGTCGGTTCATACTGATCTACTTAGGTCTCTTGCTTGACGACGGGATCGTGAAGCCTTTACCTCCTGTCTCTCGAGCCCTGCTCCAAACGAAAATGGCGTTGGAAGCCGCAGGACATGCTGTAATTGAATTCTCCATGTGAGTAAACTTGGCTAGTTTTGCCTAAGAGTCTTGCTTCATCTACCGTCTTAGGAACATGAAAATTCCATGCTCACCTTTGTTAGAGATGAACCACTTTTCACAGAGACACTCAAGTTCTCGCTTTACCGTTCTGCTGCAGCAGATTTACTGGATAAAACGCTCGCCCAAACCGAGGAGCCTTGGCCCAAGGGGTACGAGATGCTCGAAGCTATGGCAAATAGAACCATTAGCAGCCGAACCCGCAATGACACCTCCTTTGGTGATTCAGCCGGGCGTCCGACTGAGAACCCAGCCACGGTGTCTGATCTATGGGTGGCACAGACAAAACGGACTGAGTTCGCTAAACGGATATTAGAGACATGGACTGCAACTAAAAGGAGAAGTGGAACAGGTAGAGAAATGGATGCTCTGCTCCTGCCATGTAGTCCTTGGCCAGCATCGCCAAAGTAGGTGGCCACAGTGCTGAGGAACAAAGAATATGCTGAACTCATTACCGCAGGCATGGCTTCATTTACGATAACTATACCAGCTTATGGAACGTGCTCGACTACTGCGCGACAACTCTTCCCATTACAAAAGTATCGCAATTTGAGGAACCTTTGCCAAGTTTCGCTGGTCGAAACGACATTGAGAACCAAGTTTGGCGC
Source organism: Phaeoacremonium minimum UCRPA7 (assembly GCF_000392275.1). Lineage (NCBI taxonomy): Eukaryota > Fungi > Ascomycota > Sordariomycetes > Togniniales > Togniniaceae > Phaeoacremonium > Phaeoacremonium minimum. The sequence goes on from NW_006921406.1 coordinate 251,770, forward strand.
AACTGTATGTCTCTAACAAGACCGAGCTTGGTGGAGAGACAAGTTGACGCAACACAGATTTTCCTCGAGACATGACGGGTTCTCCGGTCTCTGTACAGCTTGTTGGGCGGCGTCTGAATGAAGAGTATCTTTTGGGAGTTACACGGGTTTGCGATGATGCCCTGAAATGGAGGAATGAAAATGCATCATAGCCAGATTGTAATTTGAAGACAGACATGTTTCTGTGTCTTCAGTTGCTAACGCTTAATCATCTTCCTGCTCAGTATATCTCTCAGCCATCGAGTCAACTACGCAACTGAGTATGGTGGGGTATATTGCCCCTTCACATCTCAATTAATTATTGGCTTGCTGTTCAGCCCCCCCCCCCCCCATGATATGCGCTTAAGAGGTTTGCATCTTCGTGGTTGGATGTTGTGAAGCCGTTAAGGTGACTTAATGTAGGAGGACTGTACCTAGGCACTCTAGTTCCGCCAATCTAGGCCAGTATCTGCAATAGATAAAGTCGGTTTTAATTCGGGCTCATATCTAAAAAAGTTGCGCAATCAAATGTGAACGCCACGCTTGCCATGGCAAGCATGGCTATCTTTCGTAGTGGCAGACCGTTTCGTGTAAGTTCACCCTAGTCCCGGCGCCAATGGCGCGGTTTCGTCGCGTAGGATGGTCCCCGCCTGTCGACTAAGGTAATCGAGAGCAGCCAATGATTTAGTCAATGTACAGAAACTATCTACTGCATAGTAGATCCTGTTCCCAGCTTGGCACTAAACTCTTTGTCCTTGCTCATCCAAAAGAGATAAGCCGCAATGACATGACCGACCAAGATAATCGGAAAGCCGGAGACTTGTCATCCCCACCTAGACTTCCCTTGATACCCCTTCCCCCCCTGCCAATGGTTTTCTTCATTAAATACGAGAGTACATAGTACTCACTGTGAGCCAGGGTGAGTATCTTCAACCCCGGGTCCCACTGATTAGAACGGAGCAAGATCACTGTTGCGTGGACAGAGGCGCCAATGGCGGTGGCACTATTCGTGCCTCCTCCAAGAAATGAACATGTTAGTAACATTAATTTGCCGATAAACATTGAGACGACTCGCCTTGCAGTAGACTCTACAGCTGTTTATGCGTTGGGTTCCCTTATAACACCTTAGACCAGCCAAGTCAGCTGCAGAGAACTCTCAAGTCCATTTGGCTATTGCCTTCCTTTAGCGATCAACATGTCTCCGGCTCAAATGTCTCAAGATAAGCCAATGGAGGACAATCGAAATGATCATCAGCTCTCAGCTAGTAACGGTTCCGAAGGCGAGTCGGCATCTACGGTATTGCAGGTAGAACGACACGACTATGTTGACCTTGCGCCAACGCATCGGAAGCGAGCGCATTCGATGAACGGGTTTGATGATATCTACACTGATATTGTCGACTACATCGTGCGATGCACACATCGGATATGGGACGAACGGGACATTGGCTTGATCTACACCCATTACACACACAACTGCACTTTGTATGGGACAATGGGAACGCTGTACGATCGCGAGTCCGTTGTACGCGATACCATTCAGCGGCTCGTCTCATTTCCCGAACGGCGAGGCATGGCGACGCAGGTGCTGTGGAACGGCAACGATAAGGATGGGTTCTATACCTCACATCTTGTGACTGGCTCCGGCCGACACACGCAGTTTGGTCACTATGGCCCGGCGACAGGGAGGACATTTGTCTCTCGCACCATTGCGGATTGCATGATCTACAGGAACCGCATTTATCGAGAGTGGGTTGTAGCTGACAACATGGCTATCATCAAGCAACTTGGTCTGGATGGAGAGGTGCTGGCTGAGGACGCAGCTAAAACCCTGTTTGATAAGGGACTCGAGGCTGTTGACATTGGCGAGAATCGCCGGCTGGTTGGCCAGTTGTCTCCAGAGGAAGAAGGCGATACCTCGATCGCAAATAACGACATCGAGACCGAGACACTTTTGTGGCTACATGAGGTTTGGAACCGCCGTATGTTCGGGCGTATCACCAAGGTCTACGCTCCCAATGCACAGTATCACGGCCCGAAGATGGTTGAGCTTTACGGCCCTGCCGCCGTTCTACATCAGCACCTCGGTCTGCTTGGCTCCATTCCCGATGCCGTCTATACACCCCAGCATATATGTTCCAACCCATGCGATGAAGGAGGTATCAAAGTTGCTGTGCGGTGGGTATTGGAGGGTCACCACTTGGGTTATGGACATCTGTCCGAGCTGGGCAAGCCTACGGGTCAGCGACTTCAAGTCATGGGAATTACGCACTATCATTACCGCAATGGCCATATCGTGGATGAGTGGAACGTGTATGACGAGTTTTCCTTGCTGACGCAAATCAAGCTCGGCAAGATGTTGAAAACCTAAAGAACAAAGTGAAAAATTGGAGTTAGCAATACAGATTAGAATTCTGCCCGAATCTTGCCCTCGCCTGTTTCCTTCTTCATGAGTGCGCTGGTGCTGCTACTGCTTTAACCTGTGTCTACGCCTTGCAAGCCTACAGGGGTTCGTTTCCAGACACCGTAACACTTTGGGTATCTGCTTCCTTGCCTTTATTTATCTTCTACTTAGGAATGACTTATCCGATTAATTCTACTTTTAACTACTATTAAAGACTACCTAGAATCTATAGAGACTTAAAGCGATATAATATTCTTTCAAAAGAGCTTAAGGAGTATAGTAGTAATTAGGCATTTGGCGAGAAACCATTCTTCTAGCTTATTCACTTCTGCCAGCAGGAGCTGTTATATACTCCCATCTAAAACCTAAGCAGCGTAGGTCATGCCTTCCTCTTAGATAACATCCTTCCGCCCTTAGAGTTATCTTTTCACATTCAATTCCCCAAAGCCATCTACCTCACCACAGCCCTCCTACAAAGCACACCCAGCCTCAAGCGTTGCGCAGCACCTGACCCTAAGATTCGACAGCCCCCCTAATATCATCGTGCAAGTAGCGTTTCCACAAACTATAGATCTCGTCGTCTTCATTCTTCGATCGAAAATCATTACTTCTTTTAGAGCTTCCTATAGATTGACTCTCTGGTGAGGGAAGAGGAGTGATCTGGGCCGGAGAAGTCTTAGAGAAGCCAGACTTATCCCGAGAGTACTATTTTGCAATCGGAGGTAAAGAAACGGACGACAACGACCTCTGTGTGTTCATGGAATACGTTCGCAGGTGTTATCGGACAACAATTCCCAACATTACCGCATCTCTTGCGACATCCCGTCTCTTCTTCCACCATCCTGTCGTCTCCACCAATCTAGAATTCGCTGGTAGGCTGGGACTGCTTTTTCTGTTTCTAGTTTTGGAACCAAATCGAGCGCTCGTGTAAACGTCTGCTGATACTGAGGAAAGTCTGCGTAGACATAGGGTTGCCACGTTCGGCTTACAGTATCTTCGTTAGGGCATTTTTCACATCGATCGGACGGGCGCATTAGTATCGCTTTTCGTCGGAAAGGGACGCCAAAGAAAGCGAACGGAGGCCTTTAACTCCTTAGATAGCTCATAAATATACCCACAGCCCTCAGGATCGATTCGACGTAGCTTTTTGTTTGCATATTCATTGAGAAAAACATCATGATTATACTGACTATTCTCAATAACAAGCCGAAAGTGTATCAACGGCTGCTATCATTCTGTCTCTGAGAGAAAAGGTAGAGCTGACAATGATCCCTATCATGCCTCAAGTACTAAAACACCAGCGAGTCCTATATATCCCCATTCGTCAGTATCAGACATAGGTTGGCTATACAGATTTACCTACCGACAAGCAGGCAGACAGACAGGCACACAGACAGACAGATGACCCAAGCCAAGCACGCCACGCCATACAAAAGTACAGACCGAGACAAGATTAGAGCATACAGCTTCTCCATTTGTTCTCAATCGTGGCGGCGACGGTGAGCGTCGTCATCGGTGCGAGCGAGGAGCGCGTCGCGGCCGCCAGTGAACCACACGGCAAGAGCTCCGGCAGTGGCGATGCTGCAGATGCCGAGCACGCCGGCGAGAGCCCAGACGGGGTGGCGCGCCATCCTGAGGTGGACGGCGCGGAGGGTGTCGCTGACCAGCGCCTCCGTCTTGTCCGTACGTAGGGTCCTCACGCAGACGGAGGACGCCGTCGTATGGATGACGACGCTGTCGGCCGGGGCGTTGGCCACAACGTCACTCTAGGACGGTGGGGCCGGCTGCACTGGGACGGCGCCTGTTTTGGTGCGATGTCAGCGGTCGGGGCATGACATGGCCGGAGAGTCAAGCATGAGAGGGAGGTCTTACGTCGAATGAAGGTGTCCAGGAAGTTGTGCGCCACGTTGTGAAGCATGCTAGGTCGCTTGGAGGTATCGATACAGATGATGACGTGCGAAGCCTGCTTGTCGCCCTGGCGATGATATGCTGTAGTGTTGACAGCAGCACGAGTCGTAATCGAAGCGGAACTGATAAGCGCGGAAGAGCTGGCGGAAGAGCTGAAGCGGGAGGCAGCTATGCGATGACCGTTGGCAGATGATGGAGTTGGTGGGAATCCGTCTGTGTCGATGTGACGGTGGAGATAAGAGTGATAGTAACGGTGGGTGCGGCCGGCAGTAATGCCCAGGCCGGCGGTAGGCGCCATCGCCATCACCATCGCCACGGTGATTGCTGCTCCCGGCTTCTGGTGGGTTTTGGTTTCCAAGTTTTTGTTTGTCGGATGTATGTGCTATCACGACATCGATGGGACTGTGACGCTGTTTATTGTGTGGGTTTTCTTGTCTTCTTGTCTTGGGGGAGACAAAAGACTGTCGTAACGACAAAGAAGCTATCAGGGAGAGAGGCCGGAGGCAGGAGATAGTCGACTGGCCAAGTGCACTTCTCTACTCACGTGACTTTCATTGACAGCTTTATAATTCGGGGCGGACTCATCGAAAACTATATAAAACATATCTGAATTATCTTTGGTTTTCTGCCAGTCAGATGCATCCTCTCTTCGCCATAGTTAATCTGAAACAGACATCATTTTCCAGAGACTTCCAAAGGCATATCTGGTGCTTAATATGCTGTGGAAGACCTCCCTGGCTGTTTTTTTGAACTGTTTATCGAAGAGAGGTGCGACAGTAGGGGCACAGAGTGCAGTCTTATGACAGCACTTCCAAATCCAAGGGTGCTAGTCTAGATAGGTGTCAACTTAGAGCATCATAGATTTATCTATGATGGGCGATAGAGGACGAAGCTAAGAAACGACTTTATTAAGCTTGAGTATAAAGTAATGTCTTTGTGTATCTATTAGGACACCGAAGTTGTTATGATCCTCATATGAGGTCATCTACAAAGGCAGAATTCTCAAACTATAAAAGGCCTCGGACGATAAGGGTGGTCTTTCGATGATCCTCTTTTGAGTTGAGGGCTTATATTATATTTCTCGTATGAGCTCGCCTCTAAGTCTAGGAACTTCAAATGATGATCTTAAAATTATGTTTCTCGTACGAGGTCTTTTCTCAGATGAGAACGTTTAAATGATTATCCTAAACTTAAGGTGGCAGTCTTCCGAGACTTCTCACATGAGATTATCTCTAAATTTAAAACCTACCCATCACCTGGACAGCTAAACTTCTCATGTGCCACCAAAAAGCCACCACTTTCTGTGTAAAAGAAACCGCCCACCAAGTTTTGTATTGTTATATAGTATATATCATTCGATATCTAATTGAACGCTTAATCCATATACCTCGCTGGTTTTCGAATTATACGACCAGGTCGTGCCGCAGCGGGGGCTTCCGCATCGTCTATAATTTCCCCTGCATCGAGATCCTCATCTTCTGACCCTGATATTTACATCTCAATCCAATTTCTTCTATGCCTGCCTAAAGTGGCTGTCAGACTTGCATGTTATGAAACGATTTCGTTGCCTTTCTAGGTCGGGCTATCAATGTGTTCCTAGGTCAAGTCAGGTGGCTAGATTACTAGCAAGTGAAGTCGATTTAGATAGAATCTTCAGGAGGTGTAGGTGGGTTCTTGTTGTGTATTGAGTTTTTGCTCGTGCTACGCCAAAAGTACTAGGTCTTACTGTAAGATAACTAAGTAAGTAATTTCTAAATGACTACGTGAACTTGCTCGTTATATGCTGACGCAATATGAGTTATGTTTTATCTAACACATGCTATAGACTAGAATAGTGTTTAATACATCTGCCTGTTCCTCATTTCAATAGGAAGGAAACATAGAAACACAGCCGAGAACCAGATGCCTCCAGCACCAAGCCATAGTACACCAGACCTACCCTCCGCGATATACTTCTGACCTGCAAATGGGGCAACAATACCAGCAAGGCGACCCAAACACGATAGCATTCCGCTCGCACTGGCACGATAGGTTGTGTCAAACATCTCTGGTGCGGATGCGTATAGAACGGCATTGAAGTACTAGTCAATTGTTAGTCGGTCAATTTTAACAGATGTATGCAGCAGCAACTTACGGTCTGCATAATGTACTCGAGGGCGTTGAGGCCGACATACCCCGCTGTATTATGGACTTGGGTGTACATAGCCATGGACAAGCCTTGCAAAAGGGCCGATATAACAAGAGACCATTTTCTGCCGATCAAGGGCAACTGTACCGAAAAGAGGGCAAGAATGGCGCCAATGATACCCGGCAGATAGATATAAACATATTGGCGGTAGGTATCGGTGACGCTATCGGTACCGGCGTCCACATTGTTGGCGAGCAGGATGATGGGAAGAAAGTATCCTGCCAGGTTGAACGACCAATAATTGCCCTTCTGGGGTCAGCCATGGTCAACCGTTTAAATATCAACCACTTACCATGTAGGCGAATGCTAGCAGAGTAAAAATAAAGCACTGAAGCTTCTGCAGAAAGAGACCTCGAAGAAAACCCAGATTCTTGATCGCTTTCGTGACGACTCGTTTGGCGTCAGAGTCTGAGCCACTTTGTGCAGTGGGATCAATACCAGCTTCACGGTCAACTTGCCGAAAGTCTTCGACGGTTAAGGTAGGCGCTGGAGTGCCGTTGAACTTGGCAATCTTGTGGAGGACATCAATGGCAGCTTGCTCTCTACCTTTGCTCACAAGGAATTTGGGGGATTCGTGAAATCGGAAAAAGACATATCGGAGGAAAAAGACAGCGAGGGTCATACTGCCAATGACAATCACTGTGTACCTCCAGCCCATGTTGCTCGATACAGTACAACAGGCTTCTCCATCGGCAACTGCACTGCAAGCTGGCAGCGTCACATCACATCGATACTTAGCCGCGGTGCCATAGGCGATAGCGGATGCGACTACGACGCCTACTGGTTGCCACATACTAAGCAAAGATACAAGATAACGGCGATTTTGAGGCATAAACTCGAGTGCAATCGTCGCATCTATGGGAATATTGCCACCCAAGCCGATACACGAGAGGAAATAGATGCCACATATGGCGCTGTAGTTGTACTTGCTCGTGGCCTAGACAGCAACTTCAGTCAGCAGAGATTACTTCTGTTGCCAAGTGTAGGCGGCAACACACCAAGAGCATGCCAAAAACCGACGTAATCAGACATGTAATGTTGAAAGCCCACTTGCGGCCGATGATGTCGGTAATTATGCCAAATGAGAAAGCGCCGACACTGCAACTTGTCAGCCCTGAATGAATCAACGAGAGAGGTTCCTCACGCAAGGCCAGCGTTCGAACAGGTAAAGATAAGTCCCTGCCTTCCTGTAGGCACACCCATCTCCTGGCTTGAGGGTGTAAGTAGTTGCACTAAGTGGACAGGCGGAATCTTGTCTCACAATATAGCAGAGGCAATCAGACCAACTCCTTGTGCCCAGGCTAAGTCAAGGAAGTAACCAAAACCGCACAGCAGCCAGATGCACCATTGATATTTGCCAAAACCAAACTTGTCAATCTCGCTAGGTACCAGAGCAATTCAGTCAACAATGGGTCTTTCAAGGGTGGTGCGCGACAGACTCACGCATTTATCAAGGCCGCTTTGCGCTCAAAGATAGTGAGCTCGTCACCAACAGTGACAGCAGAACCCTCGATGGCTTCGGTTCCATTTATCGAGCCGACATCACGCGTCTTGTTCGCACCTTCTGCCTCCATTTCTGGACTTTTTTTCTCCGAGATCAGATCGTGATGGGTAGCCATTGCCTGAGTGCGATACCTCCAAGCTTTGTAAAGCGTTGTGGAAGAGCTGAGAGTATTTGCTCACCGAGGGATGACTTTCTGGACATCTTATGCCTTTATGTTGACTTGAAGTTCTACTGCGCCTGTGTTCAACTTGCATCATGCCCTCTTGCTACGGTCATCGCATGATAACAGCCAATTGACCAATCGGAGTTCTTGAGGTTCCCTATCATTACTACCAAGATATTGAAGATCTTGAATGAACCATAAGCTTGCCTGGAGTAGTTAGTGCCGGCGCCAATGGCGGTGTCAAGGAGCCCTCTAGCGACTAGGATGTTAAAAATGGAACGATTTGCAGATATGGATTGCAAACTAAAGACAATCCAGGCAGACACTGCAACTAATAAGTAGACTAAAGCTTCAGACGCGTGCATGCAGATCATCTTGTACCCGGTACTTCACGATAAAGCTACCCTTGGAAGATAAAGAATACCCACCAAGTTGCTCTTGAACTAGGGAAGTTGTTGATCGGGACAATGATATCAGATCTAGTGTTTGAGCCCGCCCTTGGCGCCTTGCGTTTGGAGACTATCGTTTTCAGGTCATTGATGTGCTTAATATTCGGTCGCCATGATGACACTGAGTATCAAAGGCCGATTTCGCATGGCAGAGGCTTGCAGTTCTGCTTCAGTTCTGTCCATGGGTTTGATTATCCAAGACTGTCAAACCTTCCGATAAGATAGAAATGTTTTTTGCATAGGCCACAAACTTGACTTTCCTCATTGTCAGTCACGCCATTTCAACAATACACCATGGCACACCCTTTTGTGGCGGAATCCCATATCTTGCACCGCAACTTAGGGGCAGAGCCTCAAAGAGTTGTCGCTTCCAAGGGAATTCGTTTGATTCTAGAGTCGGGACAAGAAGTATTGGATGCTTCGGCAGGACCAGCAGTCTCTTGCCTAGGCCACTCGCGCAATGATGTGGCTCAAGAGGTAGCTCGCCAAATTACCGAAGTTGCATACGTTTACTCTGGCGCACGATTCACGACCACAGCAGGCGAGGAATTGGCGAGCCACTTGCTGAAGGACCGTCCCGGAGGGTTATCAAAGGCTATATTTGTGAGTTCAGGTAGTGAAGCTACTGACGCGGCGCTGAAGCTGGCCTTTCAGTACTGGCGTGAGGCTGGACAGCCACAGAAGCGATACGTTATTGCACGAAAGCAGAGCTATCATGGAAATACCATTGGTGCCTTGTGTGTGTCTGGACATGATTCACGCCGCGAGCTCTACAGCGATTGGATGTCCTCCAACGTGAAATTCGTCGATCCCTGCTTCGCCTACAGATTCAAGAATCCGGATGAAAAAGACAAAGAATATGTCGAGCGCCTTGAAAAGCAGCTTGAAACCCAGATTTTGCAGCTTGGTCCACAAAATGTTGCTGCATTCATTGCTGAGACAGTGAGTGGCACCACTTTGGGCTGTGCGACGGCGACGCAGGGATACTTTCAAGCAGTCAGACGGCTTTGCGACAAGTATGACATTCTCCTGATATTAGATGAAGTGAGCTAATACCGGGCATTTGAATATCGAGGGGCATATACGACGACTGACTTTTCGTGAATCTTAGATTATGTGCGGAATGGGCAAGACAGGTACAATGCATGCGTGGCAACAAGAGGGCATCCGGGGACCCGACATACAAACGATTGGCAAAGCCCTAGGCGGAGGATTTATCCCTCTATCCGGCGTTCTTCTGCATGAGAAGATTTTCGATGTCCTCGCCTCGGGTTCAGGCGCACTCGCTCACGGACATACGTTCCAGGTATCTAAATCCACTTTACTTACAGCATTGGTTGTACGCTGACAAGTGGCATCAAGGCCCATCCTGCTGCGTGTGCAGCTGCTTTAGCGGTTCAAAAGGTGGTTGAGAAGGACAATATACTTGAGAATGTCAAGCGAATGGGTGAAGTACTTGGACGACTGCTGCAAGCTGAGATCTCCCCTCTCCCTCTCGTAGGCGATATACGAGGCCGTGGTCTCTTCTGGGCTGTGGAGTTCATGCTGGATGGGCCCGGGCGCATCCCATTGCCGCGCGAAGCAAAGTTCTGCGACCGAGTTGTGGACCGCGCTCTTGAGCTTGGGTTGAACATCTTGGGTAACCTGGGGGTCACGGGTGAGGTCTATGTAGACCACATCATCATCTGCCCACCATACATCGTCGAGGAAGAAGAGCTTCGGGCTATTGTAGAGCTTCTAGCTCAGGCTATCAGTGAGGTTACGCTCGAGCTAGGTTCGTGGATTCGCAGAAACACAACACCTGTAATAAATGGTTCAAAGCCACAAGAGTAGCGAGGCGTATTGTTGGTCGCATAAGGAGGAACTTTCAAAGGAAGATACAAAAAGCTGCGCATTGCCATTGTTCTTACACCATTAAGTGATTTGTGCCATCAATATATTATCTACTGCAGAGTAGATAATCCTAGCAAATTACAAGAAGGATCATTCCGGCCATATCGTAGTAGGTTCAGAATCGATGTCATCCTTGCAATGGTGTCTGGTGGTGGTTTCAAGACTATCGTACAAATTGGTCTGCAAAGCCAGCTCCCAGTCCAACAGCCTCGTAATGTTTTCTCGCCGCCTGCAACTTGCTAAAGACATCCTCCACTCCCGTAGGGTTACCATCAGGATCAACATAGATGTAGGCACCAGTAACGTGAAATAGTGTCACCATTTCTTCGACATCGTCAGGTACTTCAAGGGTGTGGATGTCGCCCGGTGGCTCAAAGGCGTAGCCACCCTCTGTTGCCCACCATGTATGCTCTAGATAGTGCCATCGGCCTCGAAGGACTATTGCATGAACAGGCCCAGCATGGCGGTGTCTTGATAGTATGCCTGACTTTCGCACGCGAAGAATGTTGACGAAGTAGCCCTGTGATACGCTGAAGCAGAGTGGTCGAAACCAAACATCCGAGCTCTGAGGTACCCATAATCGCTCATCGCAATCGAAATCTAGAATGTTTGGATGTACCAAATCTTCAAGTACGTTGGGGAGTGGCTCGCCTCGATAAGGGATGGCAACTTGATCATGTTTGTTCGTTGTAGCTAAAGAGTCAGAACCGCCGGACATTGTAAAGTAGATTGTGTATTTTCAGACGGCTAATCCGGATGCAAATGAGAAGACTATCTCGCAGAAGATGAACCAGTGCTTTAAAAGCTTTAGCTAGGAGTTGAGGAGCTGATTAAAGCCGTGATCCAACTACGTAAGTAAACACTACTCGGTATGTTACCGCAACCCCCCGTTCGAAGTTAGCTCGTGGCGCCAACGGCGGTGGGTGTGGCACCAGTAGCTTATCGTATGTACATTTACTTGTACAGATAGAACACGCATGCAATCCATCCTGGGGCATGCCAGAATCTATACATTCCGACAGACCGGACTAGTCTTAGGTTTCTAGGTTCTTCCTCCTGGGCTTGGCCGCTGACACTGTAGATAGCGGCGTGGGCGGCGCACCCTCCCAGCTGCTGATTTCTCTCGCTCCACCGATTTCGACCCGCCCATGGGGCATATTTATGATGACGAGCATTGCACCGCCAGAAGCGCCCGCCAGCTCAATGGATGCTCCAGCGTTGCAGCATCTTACAGATGCTCCTCTCCGGGCCCCCAAGTCCCGCCAGGGATACACTCGACAGCGTCAGGGATGTCTGACTTGCCGACGAAGGTAGGGGCTGTAAACCCCGCATTCTGTGGCGACATGTGTGATCCGTCACTGCGAGCACAGCGCTGACTGCTATAGAAAGAAGAAATGCGATCGTTCCTATCCACTGTGCGGTCATTGTTACCGCCTGAATCTGGCCTGTGAAAGAGAAGAACCTAGGCGTGTCGGTCCAAGTCACACCACGGACACGTCGAGGAAACGAAGGCTATCAACCGCACTGGCAGACCAACATGACGGCCATGTTGGTAGGATATATGCTGCCATCGATTATACTGTCCTGCGAGACGAGACGTCTCATATGGATCTCGTGTCTAGTCGTAGAGCCATCCTGAGATACTACACGACGGTTTTCGCATCATTGTTGTCAACAAATCACGAGAACAACTGCTTTTTGTCAGGCAAGTGACAACCACAATCTTGAGACTTCCCGGGGTTCTAACCAGCTTGTAGTCATGCTACCGATGGCCTTTGAGTGTTCAACTCTCATGAAATCACTAGTGGCATGGGCCTCGTCACATCTTGCAACTCGAGATGCTAGCTTGGAGCACACCGCTCTAGAACATCGCGGCTCTGCTCTAAACGCACTCAAGGCGTCCATCGACCAAAACGAACTCTCGTCTGAGATGTGTTTGGCGATAGCCATGGTGTTCTGCTCCATGGATTCCATCTCTGATATGAGTGGATCCTGGTACCATCATCTTCTCGGAGGCGCCGCAGCTCTCGGACAATCAGGCGGTGTCTCCAGCTCGTCTGAGCTTAAGAATCCTATATCTGTCCATGCTCAGTTGTCACGCATCGAGGGAGCCTGGTTACTACGAAACTTTGCATACCATGATGCTCTCATGAGCGTCACTCTGGATTGCCGGCCACTCATAACAGGACATTACTGGGCGACAACTGATTCAGCTTGGGTAGACCCGTATTTTGGACTCGCGTCACGCATTATATATCTCATCTCACAGATAAGCGTGTTGTGTGCAAATTTAACCCAGTCAGTGGGATCATCAATCGACCTTCCCAAGAGTACTTATATCGCCCATGGTCCGCCAACAGTCGAAGCAAGCGCCTCAAAAAGTCACCCATCGGCTCAACTGCAATTCGAACCGAGCTCATTTGCTGATGCTTATGACATTGAGGCTGAGCTGCTCAACTGGAATTGCCCGGATGGATTTGTGGATTCGCCTCTGGGCTTGCTCGCCGAAGCATATCGCAGTGCAGCTCTGCTACACCTCTATCGTACGTTGCGACGGCACGAGGCTGATGTCAATGGACAATTAAGGCATAAAATCTCACAACAAGTGAGCTCAATTTGTGATATTGTTGCCCAAATGCCCGATGGCTGTCTAGAAGAGTGCACTCTCTTGTTCCCACTCTTCATTGCTGGGGGGGAGGCGGTCTCGTCAACTCATATTGAGTCTATATGCAAGAAAATGGAGATGATCAACCAATACCGCCACTTCCGAAACGTTAACCAAGCCCTCGAGGTGCTTAACGATCTTTGGCGGCTGAGATTTTCTGGTGCTTCAGGCACCAACAATAGAGAGATAGACTGGCTGGACATTACCAAGTCTCGCAATATCAAGTTAGCGATCACATGAAGATGTAGCTCGCAAGGTCAAGTGTATCTTAGTATCTTGAATTTTGTATCGAAGCAATACAGTGATGACCTCGCTCCCTAGATTGAGGTGAACTTGCCAAAATGAAGGATTTCAAGTCGAATGCTATTTGGGAAGCTTCCTTCGACCACAGTGTCCTGTCAGCTTTCCTCCAAGCAGCGCAATGCAACGTCATCACTCGAAGTCCGATAGATCGAATTTGGTTGCCAGTGGCAACATAATATCCTGAATTTGCTCTCGAATCGCCTCAATGAGATCCTGCTCTTCAGTCCGAAGGTCCCCACGAGGTCTCCGCTTTAGAATCAACTCAAGTATTGAAGCAGTCGTGAAAAGCTTGGTATCATCCGCTTCGTCTAAATTCGGCGGCATAACGCGTTTGATCAAGACACCAGCTGGCGAATCGAGCCTCGCACCGTACTCTAAGAGAAGCGAGATGAGCCGAAGCCATTCTAAGAAGGTGCCAACCCCAGAAAGATTTGAATCAAGGTCCTGGATCCCGCCCCGCCAGGTCAGGGGATGTATGGAAAAATCCTCTGCCGCAGAGTTTCTGAACCGAAAAAGGGTTTTAGGCTTGTATTTAATTATGAAGGATGCTGGCCAAAACCGATAACCCGCTTCTACCAAGTCATTCCAAACCGTGTACTCTTTCCCGTCGTTCTCAAGATTGTTCCGTGTCCCATATCTCAACATGATCTTATTTGGAGAGGCTCCGCTTGACAAGATCACGGCGACAACACGTTCGTTGGCTCGCAGTGAAACGATCCCGTCTTCATTGTAGACACTGAAAGCAGACGCGAGGAGATTTTGTGCAAGCCCTATCCTTTCGACTGGGGATTTTGACCATAACTCGTATTCAATGTATTTGGCAAGATCATATTGGGTTGCATAAGCGTTGAAGTTACTGAAATGGGGTGAAAAATAGCGTATTGGTGGATGAACATTGAACCACAAAGAAAACACCTCTGCCGTAGCTGCTGGCATCCAGGAATGGAATCCATCTTTTGCGGCAGCACCCGTTTTGAATCGACTGGTTAAAGCATCTTTTGAAGTTCTGCAAGCCTCATCGAAGTGTTTTATTAACCTTACATAAGCATCAATGTCTTCAGTCCGTTTATCAACTTGAGACAGATGATACATTGTGTCTTGAATTGAGATCAAAGGTCGATTGACTCGTATCCAATTACTGTCGAAAGATTGGGGCAGATCGACCACATCCAACAATCGAATAAAATCAACGGAGCCTCTGACGAGAGCTGACGGTATAATGCAGCTCTGACTATCTCTGGCAGAGCCGTAGATGGTTGTCCAAACATATTGGCGGGAGATAAACTCTTTCGCTGTCTGATGCATGAACTGGACCTCGGGACCAGCCTCCAAGAGTCCCGCACACCGGCTTCTCAGTCTCCGGGCCTTAGATTCGCAATGTGTCTCGAACTCCTTGAGAGACATGCGAGTATGATGTTGGTGTGCTCCTACGGACGCTGAAGTATTTTCCCTGGGGCCACAAAGGAATTCTGCAGCCTTAAAAAGATGTGCTATATGAAGGGGATTTTTGGCGTTCAATACAATCTCGAATATCTTTGATGATTCAGCCTTATGATTGTCCAAAATGTGTTTAATCATAAGCATGTAAAGTCCATTTTTCCCCCCTAGTCGATCTGGGACAGCATTCAAGGTTGCCCATAGCTCATCGGGTGTGTCTCCATTGATGCATCCATCTATCAGCATGTCAATCACAAGTTTGACCCAGAGGAAAACACCGGCAGCCCTCGTAGTAATAGCTTTCGCGAACGACTCCATGTCAGCAAGATCAGGTGCTTCCTTGGATAGGCGGCCTTGGCAAAACATATGAATATCGCTCCTGGTGTGATTGTGCACTTTGATTCTCGGCAGACCTCGAAACTGATTTTCGAATACAGGGACTTCTCTGCTTGAGAAACAAGTTCTCACGAGCTTGTTTGACCTGAGTTTTTTTACAAACCTGGCGATTTCATAGTGACCACCGACAATCCATCGGCTCGTTCCCCATGCTGCATCATTGTTCTCGCCATCGTAAATGAGGTCGAAGTCTTCTTCTGTGTAGGAGTCTATTCTGTCGATGATACGATATTCATCAAGGCCATCCAGGAATAAGAACAGTTTCGTATGTCGTCGTTCCAGGATGTGAAGAACCTGGCTGAACTCCCATTGTAGGCTTTCCCAGTCCAGGTCTATAAACGTGCGACTAGGAAAGGTTTCTGCGATCAAAGTTTTATCTGCTGACAAAATCTGATAGAGAAGGCTTCTAAGCATTCCTTCCCGCGATTTCTGCAAATTCCCCCCACGCTCATATATGAAGAACGTAGCAATTATGTACGATGAGTTTGAGCTCTCGGGGATGTTTCGGATAAGGTGACTCTGAGTTTTGTACAGGTATTTCATCAAGGTCGATTTTCCTGATGCTGCTTTTCCACTTATCCACAGGAGCGGTTCTTCAGAATGCAGCCAGTCGATGAAATTGGGTTCCTTGCCTGTATTGCCCGGCTTCTTATCTGATGTTATCCATTCAAATGTTTTCTCGTACGCAGGATTGATTCCAAGCTCGCGGGTCTCAAGCCTCTGGAAATGCAGTTTATTTAGGATAGCTACTCAAAGTATGTTAGCAAATGCAAGGCTGTGACAATCTTATCGGTATTGCAAGAGGCCGACATGGTTAAGTCACCTTTGTTAGTGGTTGAATCTGCAGAACACGGTATTAGCCGAAGACTAGAAAGATAGGACTGCATAGACGACAGGCTTTGCCAGGTGTTTCACTACCATGAGATCTAGTAATGGAATGGGTGGTAAGGAGCGTATGGCGAAGAGCCATTACCTTGAGTTGATGTCTTCGTTTTTCCAGTCAGCTCAACAAGATGACCAACTATTCTGATATATCGCGAATCTCCTCGGTGAGTGAATCTAACCATGTCCATGTGATTAGCATTGACTGAGCTACGTTGAACATTGAATCCGTCATAGCATGCTGATGATTCGGGAACAATCTAATAAATATAAGGCAAGCAGCTGTTAGACTTCCTACGCCACATCATCTTTGAAAGAGCAGAAAACCTACAATACCAATGGCCGTAGGAAGCACCTCTCTGACACAAACGACATGCATTCCCTGAGAAATCGTGACGAATTGGTCTCTTTGATTTTCAAGGATGTGAGAGTCGGTCTTCAGGGTTTGGAGAAGTTGCTTATTTGGTTGACGCAAGCAGTATTTGGAAATTCCCGCGACAATCTCTCCTAGACTTGCCTTGGCAGAACCCCTGTGTGGTGTACCAAAGAAGATGATGCCTCGTGTCTTTACGTATATTTCTGCAATGTCCAGGTGTCGGCTATGATTCTTATATGCCGCAGCTTTAACCAGTGCCTCTTTCACAACTAGGCCTCCAAGACTGTGGGCTGCAAACACGATCGGTCGTGTCTAGATGAACAACATTAGTACGATTCTCACCATAGGCTGGAGGAAAGCCGTGAAGACCATACAACGCCACGACGAATGGATGAGAGGTCAATCAAAATGCTTTCGGCGTGTCCATAAATACTCTCCACACTAGAATATGCCAATACTTTCGCAACGCTGGAGTCATAGCCCCATGATATAACCCTCGAATCTTGAATATCGTGTTTGAGTAGGTCACGCGGCCAGCAGATGCTACCGCTCGACCACGTTTTCCGAGATGAACCTCGCAAACCATGTACAAACACAATGTCGACTCCGCCACTCGGATCTTCCGTGCCATCGTACAGTACATCTGCACCAAGGGCATCAGTGGACTCGTTTGTTTGAGTGGCATCACTCCCGTCTGAGTCGCTCCGAGCTTGCAACAGGTGACCAATTTTGCGGAGTTTTTTCATGCTAACGCGACACGGCCTTTCCTGACATGTAGTCTGGGGTTTACCAGGTAATGATTGATCAATTGTTGAACGATCAGAATCAGATTTGAAAGTCTGAGGCTCTTTAACAAGCTCCCAGCCTGATCAGCCAGGAGGCTGACGAGCAGAGAAACCCCGCAGCGAATCGCCCACGTGATATGGATGAGTCAAATACTCTATAACGTTCATCTGCATACTTCTATCTCTATAGGCTAGATGAAGCTTGCTTCTCTAATGACAAATTGAAGGTACATAATGTTTTGCAATGTTATATTTTCTTATATCTAGGTGTGCTGTTTAGCTCCCTTTTTTTTAACGAAACCCTGAAGATTGGATTTCTCATTATCCTTGATATGATTCTGGCTCTTGTGATAGGTGTATCTGTCCGACCTGGACACTTGCAGTGTTATTATCATCCACAAATGATATCTGACGTCCTAGCTGTGAAGTCAGTCTCTGTGCAAAGCGAAAACCTTTTCTTGTTGTAATCTGGTCCTTTATTCTTTCACAGATGTCCATGTCTGGTTTCGATTGATAGAATTGCAAGGTTGCGGCGGTAAGCGGAAAGATAGTTCTACTGAACCAAAAGTGGCCCATGTTACTCTGAAGGATAATGCCAATGGTTCTCAAAACCTTGCGGCCAATGTGACTGCGGTCTATATCACGGTAGTCATCCTCAAGTGTTTCGACTAAGCCTTTGAGGGTTTCCAAAATCGAACTTGACGAGTACCAAGTGTGTTGATGCGCGAGCTCGGATAGTCTTTTATTGGTAAACGCAAGAATGACAGAAAATGACCACCACGTCATGACGAGACTTTCAAGCTTGAAATCCATCTCGACTTGTTGAAAAGCTTTACCGAGAGACTCGGAAACTTCAATAGGGTATGTATCAGATAGGATTGTAGAGTTAATAAAGTAGTCGCCTTTGAACTTTTCCAGGGCATTTAACAACTCTAAGCTCGAATTTATCGTGTCTAGAAGTAGATTGACTTTAGATGTGCTGGTCCTGGTGGCAGCCAGCTGTTCCAGCCCATCGGTTTGCTCAAGTAGACAGGCTAATGAGAAACCGAGGTCATAGAGCAGTTGCTCTTTGTCCTTGACAATATTTTTCCAAGGCGCTGTGCGCCATAATGGTCCTGCGAGGTCATAGCTTTTTCGCATGGTGATGCTCTGTATCATCTGTGCTGTGAATGAGTAAAGCACGACTATATCTGGGCTAGTGAGACTAACCAATGGATACCTGAACTCCTCAAACACAGCCCGGGCTAAGGGCGTCCCGTAGCTCCAGGGCCCACGGTACTTCATGAGAGACGCGAGGCCAGAGACGTGATACTGCCAAGAGACGGCTGTATTAGTGGTTGCTTCATAAAGCTAACAACGAGTTAGATAAACTTCCCGCAACAGGGAGAAAGAGGCTGAAGGGAATACCTCGTATAGAGCCATGACACGTGTGGCGGCAAGAGTCTCGTCTTGTCCCACCCGTTGTAGGTCGTATAGGTCTTTCTTAAGAAGTCTCAAAGCCTGGCTATAGATATTCCTTCCTTCATATAAAAGAATGTTGTCGTTATTGATCCTGCCGCGTCGAACTATCGACAGGGCCAACAATGCTTGAGTTAGAGCTTCAGTAGGGAATGATACGGTCATAGCATGATAGAGCCACACCGGCCCTGTGACCAACGTGTTCGAGGATCCATCCATCGGTGAATAGTTGTCCCAAAACCAGCTTAAAAAATTATCTGACCAAACTTTCCCGGCAGAAGGAGCTGAAGGTAGGCGATCGACGGATGTTCTGATCAGGGCGACAGCTCTAGAAGCGGAATCTGACTTTGCTTCCTCAAGCGCCTTCCGCTTCTGTAACCCTTGCAACGTACGGTTGATGAACACAGGAAAGCGATCATAGCCCTCGCACAATCTCCCGGTTTGTATGCAATTTGCGCAATGGGGCCGTTCCTGGCCACACCGGATCTTGCGTCTTCTACACGTCGTGCAGCCCTTTGACTTGCCCGCCACCCCAACCATTCCCCCGGCAATCTCAGATGTCAATACTTAGTGCGTGCTTATTCGAAAAGGTCCGAGCAACTTCAGACATCTTGAGTCTGCCCACCCAGCATCCTAGGTGGGCTGAGCATGAGTCAGTAGCCGGAGCCAGAGCTCTTGAATGTGGCTAACGTAGAGCGGCAAGTCGTAGGAATGAGGTAATCATGTCATGGCCATACGTAAGAACTGATGCGATATCAATCGGGTAAGAAGCCTTGGGTTTGCCTAAAGTGACTGCGTTGCACACCTTGTAGAACAGTGCAAATGCAGCTGGGCAGGGGTGGAGATCTGAGGCTGCATTAAGCTCCATCCCACTCGCAAGTTGTAACCCGAAAAGGGTAAAGCGCGTTGAGCCAGCACTAAGACAAAAGCTGCTGACCCGGATCCTCCAATAATCACGGGCATGGTAGCTGGCCTCAAGTCATTCTCAACATGTCTCCAACCGGAACTTTACACGGTGATAAAGAGATCTAAGGCCCGGTCGTGGGAGGAATTTCATAGTTAGACCCAATAAAGCGTTTCCTTGAAACGCTTTAATACTGTTCAGGGTCGAGACACTACAAATGGCGTGGCTTTCAGGGCGTATGATTGGCCAACTAATGTGTTATTAGCGGGAAGGTTGACCTTTGACTTGACAAATGGTTGACGCAATTATCATAACTCCGGAAGCTCCTTCAGATATATAAGCTCAACACCTCAAACCCGGTCTTTCCAAAGAAATTTTATGATTTCCGTAGCAATCATCATACTAAACCTACGAGCATAGCTGAAGAAATACCCAACCAGTATACAATCATGCCTCTTATTGTTCACCATCTCCAGGTCTCACAGTCAGAGCGTATACCATGGCTTTGCGAAGAGTTAGGAATTGATTACGAACTCATTTTATACAAACGAGCGCCTCTTCTCGCCCCACCTGAATACAAAGCTCTTCACCCCATGGGTGCCGCGCCGGTGATTCAAGATGGAGACCTCACGATGGCGGAGAGCTGCGCGGTTATTGAGTACATCTGCCACAAGTACGCCGACGGCAAACTCTTTCTGCAATGGCCGCACCCTGCCTATGCCGACTTCTTGTACTGGTGGCACTGGGTTGACGGTACTTTCTTTGGCTCTATCGCTCGTGGAGTGCAAGCTCGTTCAGGCGACGTAAACCCGATCTTGGCCAAGCTCAATCGTTTTGAGTCAGGGTTGAACATGCTAGATGAGAGACTGCGCGGTAATGAGTGGCTTGCGGGCAACGAATTCACAGCTGCGGACATTATGCTTGTGTTTGCCCTCACCACTTTCAGATATTTCTACCTGTATAGTCTTGGGGACTATCCTAATGTGGTAAAATATCTACAGCGCATTGGTGCCAGAGAAGCCTATCAGAAGGCGATGGCGAAGAGCGATCCCGGGATGGAACTTTTGCTTGGACATGAACCCCCAAAAGAGAGTTTAATGTAGCAAAATGTATGCTGAGAATCAGATGACAGCCGAAATGTCACGAACATGGAGCTTGGAAGCTATTGAGCTAAAGACTATTGCCAAGGAGTGAAGGGCAGCTTTTCGCAGAATATTCGCCACTCTCATGTAGACGACTCAGGACATTGTTCATATACTAGAATGAAAACAAGAATCTTATTACGTTATATTGTATCTCGCTCTTGTCAATGGTTCAATTGATTAAGTGCTCAGATACATCAATTAAGTATATATCCGGTCTAAACTTGTCGAGTTCTGTATAGCTTTATTTAGGCGGCCCACTGAACGATGGCATCTAAGCCACACAAAGCCTGCAGTGTGAAAATAACTATCGTAATTTTGTATCTTTCGGTCAATTATATTAATAATAATAATACAAGAGCACGGGATGTGAGCTTTTTGATCAACGCCTTCCACAGCTGCCAGTTTCAACAGTCCCAACCCTGCGCGTTTTTATGCATGAACCTCGTCCATAAGATAATCGTCTCCCGAGGTCGATGATGTAACCCTTTTCCGTGTTGTCATCGGCACCAAGTCGTGAACGTAGTAGACCAAGAATACGGCCATGACGATTGCCATGAGAACGGCGTCGAAGATATATAAGAAGTACTCGTGCGCAATGATGAACCCGGAGTTGCCCTGGAGGTACTCGACAACCCTGAAGATGCTCCGCACCAGAATTATGAGGCTTACGGAGTACAGAACGGTCAGGTGCCTCCTCCACGGGATGGTGATCTGCGTGGTGGTTTCCGGGGGCTGTCGCAGGACACGCCTGTGGAAAATGAAAGACGCTACGATAAAGAAGCCAAAGAAGGCAATCTGCATAAACAGGCCGACTATGATGACCTTTTCTCCAATATCGTATAGATCCAGGGTTCCACCAGCCTGGATACCACCGCCGCCAGCCTGCAAGGTGAAGGAGGCGACGTCACCAGCCACAAATGTCTTGGTGAGGAATCGCACGGGAATGAGAGAGAGATGCTCGGCATGGAGGCTGACTATGAGTCGACCGAGGATCATGTAGATGGAGGCGGCGTAAAGCGCTGGGGCGACAAGGATGAGAATGGCCTGTATGACGAAACCGCCGATCGCTCTATCATCGTAGTGGGACCAAATGCGGCCACAGTAGCCGATAACTTGAACTATGGGCAGAGAAGTGTTGGCATTAAAGAGTAGGTCTTTCGGTACAGACACGATGCATAATTCAAGAGAGGGGTTTTACTTACAAAGTCCGCCAATGGTGAAGGCTGTGAAGTACAAGGCGCGTGTTCTGTACAGTTTCCAGACATGTAGTAGGGTCAAGATGGCGAAGACGACGACGAAGATGATGGCAGCAGTCAGAGAGGGAGTATAGCGATATAAACTGAAGTCAAACGTTGGAGTTGCATTCGGAGAAGTAGTCGAGTTCGAGGAAGCGGTGCTGTTGTCCATTGTGCCAGTGCAATCTTGGATTGGCAATGAGACGATTGATGTGTTGCGCGTTGCGCGATATCTCCTATATCTTGAAGTTGAGAAAAGAATGCAAAATATATATCCCAGATGTTTCTACAGTCTCTGTAGATGTTGAAAGTCTGCCGTCTACACGACTGCCGCGGTGCGAACGGGAGCAAAAGATCCGCCTCTGACTCCAGGAAGAGATGAGTAGTCGATGAGGACGGCTGGGT
Organism: Phaeoacremonium minimum UCRPA7; assembly: GCF_000392275.1. NCBI lineage: Eukaryota > Fungi > Ascomycota > Sordariomycetes > Togniniales > Togniniaceae > Phaeoacremonium > Phaeoacremonium minimum. The sequence goes on from NW_006921406.1 coordinate 274,288, forward strand.
GTGGCACGAGAAGCTCTATTAGTCGGTAACTTGAGTCAACTTATACTGAGACACCATGATGGTTGGGGAATCAGCATGGATATCAAAGAATAAGACACAGAACCTTGCTCAGCTCGACATCTGCAGAGAGGATGTTAGATGTGAACAAGGTGTGGATCTCAAGCAAATAGGGTCATGATGTGCATTCATTAAAGCATCAAAAGCTTTGTTTTATTACTATGGCCTTATTGAAATTCGCTAAAGTCATGATTTTCTTCCATGTTGTGGGCTTGCGACAGTCTTGACGGACTAACAATGAATTATATGCCCGGTCCAGAAGTACGAGTAAGGTCCCTGCTACTAAACGAAGGTTACGGCGGATGCTCGTATCTATACGAGGTCGCCGGCATCTAAGCGCAATGGTGGTAGGCTGGCCCGAGGTGGGCCAGTGAACTAATCACCTTTCGACTAGTGCAGCGAATATGAGTACCTAACTAGGTACCTAGGTAGGTAGGCGGGTAGGCATGCCTTACTTAACGTACCTAATAAGGAAGCCTCATAGTGCGCGCGGTGGTTGGGTGCTCCAACGTCCATGACATCTTATTACCTACATCGTGGCGTGGTACAAGATCCCGCACATACCCAAACCTTGCCTTGCTTGAGGTAAGGTAGGTAGAGTTTGTTGCATGGTTCCTATGCATGAATCACTCCTTGACTCGACACCGAGGCAAGTCACTTACCACCTGGGCACTAGTGGTAGGTACTGTATCTACATAGGTCAGATAAGATTTGGAAAGACCTGCGGCTCGTAGCCTCCTCGTTTATTGATCGTATTCTACCAACGAGCAAGCTGCCGCCATCCGTCCTCGCTTTTCTTCTCATGGAGAAGCTGCCATGATGCCCAGTCCCACTGCCTCTGCCTCCTCCGAGGCATTGACACCACATGACGCCGCAGTGAAGTCCAGACGGAAGCCGCATTGCAAGTCTCGGAACGGGTGTCAGAGATGTAAAGACCGGCGTGTCAAGGTGAGTGCAAGGCTGGTTGACCTCTGTTGCCGAGTCAAGGCATGGCGAGCGAGCTGACCTGCGGACCCGGTGTCCCTCTGAGAAAAGTGCGATGAGATCAAACCTGTCTGCTCCCGATGCCAGCGGCTCCATGCGACGTGTCTCTACCGCAATGTAAATACAAGCTCTGGTGGTGCCAGCAGCATCCCGGCGCCCGCCTACATCCTCGGCCTCGGCGTCGGAACCGATTTCTCAAAGGCTGTGCCACCCAGTGGCGACTCATTCAGCTTAGGAGATTTGGCTCTTATGCATCATTGGTCAGTCTCGGCCAGTAAAAGCCTGTCCACTGCCCCCTGGATCTGCCGGCTGTGGCAGACCGTTGTGCCTGGCATTGCCTTCCACCATGACTATCTGATGCACAGCATCCTCGCCCTCGCCGCCCTACACGTTGCACACTGCAATCCCTCTTCGAACTGTTCAGAGCCCTTGCTAGTCGACGCCGCCAGACACTACACCAAGGCTATCAGCAGCTTCAGGGAGGCAATTGTCAGCCTTGACAAAACTAACTGTGATGCTGTCTTTACCACTGCCATCATCCATATATTTTACGTCTTTGCTATGTCCAGCCGGGAATCGCACAATAACTTTGACGCTCTTGATGCAGAATGGATCAACATGGTCCGCGGGTGTGGCGCGGTTCTGATGCCTACCTACAACGAGGTCTCTCGGGGGCCCCTTAGCGGGCTCCTAGATATCGGCGACTGGACTGCGATCAGTCCTGACGATAACCCTAGCAAAGACGATGCCAGGCTCACGGCGCTGAGCGACGTCTGGGACGCAGAAAAAGATCCTAATGACAAGATCTACGCCAAAACACTCATGTGCTTGCGCCTGGCGCTGAAATGGATGGATGACGCTTCGCTGTCTGACTCTAAGGTGTACTGGGCTGGGCCCTTCATATGGCTCCACATCATCCCAGAGGAGTACCTCCAGCTCGTGTGGCAACGGCAGCCCCCTGCGCTTGTCCTCTTTGCATGCTTTGGTGCCCTGGTGCATCGGCTGGACGGTTTCTGGTGGGCGGAGGGTTGGGGAAAACGCATTGTCGGTACGGTTGATGGCTGCGTTGGGCCATATTGGAGACCACGGATACAGTGGCCTCTCGATGTGGTAGCATGATGACGATCATTTCGTCACGCTCGCCTGCGCATCGTTTGACATCAATGTGATACACAAAGAATGTTTGCGAGCAAACAAGAGATGAAAACCGCCGATGAGGCAGGGTCTTCCTGAGCTGAGCTTCACATAGGATCCCGGACACACGATATGACAACGTATTTCAATATCTCACTTCTCATTCTATGATTCGAGTCTGGTATACTTTGCTGAAAGAATACAGTATAGTGAGTGATTTCCAGTAATTAACCTTCATATCCTCGAATAGAAATATATCTACAGCTATGACTACACACATACATGTCTGTGTGTGTGCGGTTGAGTGTCAAGGTATAGAAATATTTAGTCAATGGATCGTCCCACGGATTGAAAAAGTCCCGCCTCCTCCTCCCTACGTTTTGCTCTCAGCCACTTGAGGCGCTTCTTGTCTCGATCAACACCTCTCTTACGTCCACACTCGCGTGGACGGTGAGTTGCTATCACAGGAGCATATCAAATAGATGACTTGATATCTCCAAATCTTCTTGTCTCTTCTTTCAATGCTTCATAATTTTGGTTGCTCTTGCAAACCATACACAGCCACTTGGAGAAAGATGCAGCCCAAATATGGCATTCCTCGTCACCATAGCTCAGTATCTCGATCGCCTCGTTTGTATAATTGTACCAGACATTAAACTACTCGGGGTTCTTGTGCTCATAGAAGTGAATTCCGAACGATTTAGGGGCGAAGGCGAAGGCGCGCGTGTGTAAACCGAGTTGCAAAATATGCCTCTGGTGCTAATTCTTGTGACACCAAAACAGTGTACGTGCTCGCAGTTCGGTAGCAAGTTTTCTTACTAATGGAGACTCAGCTTTGATATCGCTTACAGACATTGCAATTGTGTAATCGAACAGCCAGGAGATATCCTCTTCGCTGTGAGAGCCAAATGTCTTTTGCGCTTGAGACCAGAGGTAGTTATATGGTGCCTTTACAGATGCTCTAGGAAATGACGCCTTCTTCTTCCAATTCAGTCCATATGTGACATCAAACTCAGTATGATGGGATGATTGTCACCGATAGCCCCTTTGAAACAGGTGATAGTTTGAGAATAGACCAACCCTAGAGTCGCTTTAAACTCTTCAGGTGAATCTCCAAACTTCTCATCTAGCCAGTATCTCTGTCTCACCCAGGATTGATCTTCGAATTGTGGTCCGAATGTCACCTAGTGGAATCAGCCAAGGCGAAGTAAATCTCCTTCATAAAATTTGTCGCACTGTTAGGCTCCATTTTCTCCATAGCAAGGAAGCACTGTAATATTTATATTAAAGTAACTGGTCTCTGTATTGATTTAATCGTTCCGTGGTCATTTGTCCTTTAATTTGAGTCTGTCTGTCTGTTTCGAACGTACATTTTGGAATCTGCCGTACCACGGGACAACGGTGCGGTGCAGTCAGCGATCTCCACTGATCGACCTTCGTATCCTGAATTGGAAGTGCATCTGTACCTGTGACTGCGCGTGTATGACGAGCCCAAAGCTTCGACAAGCTTTTGACTTCATTGTGGCCGAGAAGTCACTAACGGAAAACCTATAAAGGTCGTTCTGAAGGATTGAGCCGATAGCCTTGCTGCCATCAAAATAACTATTATTTTATCAGCCCTTAGCCTCAGCTTGCCCAATATCATATATTGTTCCAGTTACACAAGATGCGACTCGCTGTCATCATCGCCGCCGTTGTCGGCCTTGCCCTTGGAGCTCGCGCAACTGCCGCCCGCCGGCAGACATCCGATCCCCACATCGCCGACTTTCGAACATTCGGCGAGACAGGTTGCTTCAGGGATAATCAAGGCATATGGACTTTCACGCAGTCTGATCTGACTGGTTGCAAGACATTTCCCGATGACCTTCTGGTGAAATCTCTGTTTGCTGCTGACTACAACGATGGCTGTGGAGGTGAGTCGAGAAACCCAAGCCAAGAAAGAAGGGTAACTAATGCATACTTTCAGTATTTGTCTACACTGATACTGCTTGCTCTGTGGGTGACCAGTCTTTGGGAGTTGGTGGCTGTCTCAATGACTATTCCACTGGTCTCAAGTCTTACATCGTCAAGTGCGAGTAGTTCGAAGTAGTTACTCGGGGTAGTTGTGAACAATATGATTAGGGCATTAGAATCACTTGAGCTTGCATGTTGTGGCGTAAATGATACGACTTTGAAAATAGACTACGTAGCTAGAATCTTACAATACTCTACAATAGATAAGAGGCTGACGCATAAGGCACGAGACGATGACAAATAATCTAGGAAATGTGATCGGTGCCATAAATAGCTGCTACGCCGCCCCGCTTGTAAAGTCAAACAGTTCCAAAGTCTCCATCTCAAAGAGAAAGATGAATGTATGAACGAAGTAATAGGAGTATCCAATCAGAATGATCGTAGCAACCAATGTAGCAATTAATCCTTTCACGATAGTCATTTTGACTCCAATGCACATATAACGAATCCGTAGAAGGAGGATATCCGTGGAGCTGGTGCCAATAATGAACAATAGAGGCGCTGCGACGAGGTAGACGAAGCTGCCCGCCACAAAGCCAGGCCCACCTTGTTCTCCGGCTTCGGAAATTGTCGAAACAAAATCGAGAACCATTATAAAAGCTAAGGTGTAAAAGAGCTCCAGGATGAGAAATGCTGTAACCCTGACAGAGCCCTGGGTACGCAGCGGCATTTGAATCGAAGTTGTGGTTACTACGTCAGGGGCGTCAAGATCTTGCAGGCCAGGATGCACCAAACTCAACGGTGGACCCGACTCCAGTATCCCTTGTTGTTGAAGCAAGTCAGAAGTTTGATGCATATGACTGCTACCGGGGGGCCTTGCACAATCTTCATGTCGGCCGTCTTGCAGCATAGAATTTGCGTTACTAAGGAGTACAAAGTGCAGCCGAGAAATGTTCCTGGGTCAAACATACCCGGAAGTATTTCCCACATCCCGAGCAAAGGTAGTAGGAGAAGAAATAGGGGCAGATATTGCCCGTACGACAGCTCGTTGTCAGCCACCACTTTTTGAAAATACCACTTGTACTGTACAGTTATATACAAGCCCCATAGTACAGACACAACGAACCAGAGAATCTTGAATGAACGGGTGTCAGCGAATTCGAGGCCACTCAGTGAAGAGAAAACGGATAGTACAATACTTACGTGGCATAGAAAGGATTCAACAAAACGCAAAACAAACAGGATATATGTCAAACCAATATACTTCACGGCAAGTCCAGTTTCTCTTTTCCTCGGACTCTCTGCCTGGCCCTGAAAGAGGCGTACCTGATAGCGGGCGACTTTCACACTGCAATTTGCTCTATATCGTGAGACATCACCTATAAGTTTGTCAGATTTTGCCTTGAGCCACAAAAGTCTTGAACCGGCCGACTCTCCTCCTTCCGTATGGACTGTCAGTGAGTGATCCAGGACACTCCATATAAGGCCACCTCCTCGACGTAGATAGGTAACTGTGATAAGGCAGAGAGACCAGACAAACGGGAGGTGAGATGCAATACGGTGCCAAGTGGCCGACTTAACCGGCCTTGGGTCCAAAAACTCCGGTTCATAAGACCCGTCGTCAAATTGCCAGCTAAAATAGCAGACGGCCGGGTTGGCGGGTATGATTAACCACTCGGAGTGGCCGGTGGGCACCATACAAGCGAGCAGCAGCCCAAAAACGGTTGTCATTAGTCCAAGTCGCAACCAAGAGAGAGATGGTTTGTGTCGAAAATACGTCCCGAGAATGGGCAATGTGGCAACGTGTGTGACAGAAGCAAACCAAGTCAACTCAACCAGGATTTGCCAGTGATATGATGAGACGTTGCAGCCGAGTGTGAAACCTCCGAGTGGAATTGCGAAGCCGTTAAAGAGCTGGATATCACTGAAGAGAAGTATCGACTAAATTGTCCGTCATTAGATAGTCTTTACACTTGCGAACATATTGCCAGACCTTTTGGCTGCTGCCCGCATCTAGAGACCACGGTGGAAGTCTGCTACGAACCCATTCCCAAGGTCTCGTCTGTCTCACCCAATTCAAGAACGACCGGTCCAAATGAGTGCATAGCCAGTCATCGTTTAGGTCGAAACAGAAGATGTAATAGTAGCTCAAGAGTATCATAACAAATAGCGCGGGAGCGAGGATCGCACATAGCACCTAGTCGCTAGGCCGTAAGATCACCGGCGACATCAACAAAACATGACGGGCCACCTACCCCAATTCCAGCTATGTCAGGTTTCGGCACAAATTTGCCGTCAGCGGTTACCAAAGACCCTGGGTCGGTAGTAGAGCAATTGCAACGAGCCATCACTTCGACATCCCTAGAGCGCTTGCAAACAAATGGGGCAATATAGCATTGAGAATGATATGTTAGCATGACCATGCACTGTTCACGGGGGCCTGCAAGACAAGTTTATGTGCAGAGGATGCCAGCCTCGTGAACAAGTGTAACCCGTATTGGAGGCTCTGAGCCGCAGCCGATGTTCGATGCCGGTGATTGCTTTTGAAGGCGGCGTGTAACAACGTTTACATATTTGTGAAAGTCTAGCTCCTAATTCAATGGCGGATGGATCTACCGGCAGAATACTGTTACTAGCAATTAAGAGTCTACTAGTGAAACCAAATAAAGAAACCATTTGCAATGACACACGGGAGCGTGCCTAGTTGACGCGTTCAAGAGGCTCACCCAGCCTGCTGCTTTCTGACAGACAATGGCTGCCACCACTTAGTTACTCAACTTGAGCTATCTCTTGTAATGGTTCGTACCAAAGATGCGAATTCAGACAGGCGGTGATCAGCGTAAAGGGATCCAGCCAAAATACGCGAACTCCACGTACAAGCTTGTATTTTCCAGGACTACCGAGTCAATACAACTAAAATGGCGAACGTGGTGTAACCATTGTGGGCCTGTGAAAGTGTGAGGAGCTATCACGACATGACTACTCAACACCCGATCCCTCTGAATTAAAGTGCATAGTTATTGAAATTTGGGGCAGGCGCATCGAATACAGTACTAAAAAGCTTCTTCACGATTGCTTTAGCTCCGGACATCAAAATAACATGGTCCAAAGACATTGTTATTAATTAGTCTATTACGTAGTCTTACTGAAGTCTGGCTTACAGTGTGGGGCCCCAAGATAGGTACTTAACGGTCACAAGAGGAGTAAGAAACACAATCAATCCAACAACAACATTGGGGTCAGTTCAGCCGTGTCGCCTGCCTTCTCGATAATAGAACGCTTCCCTCATATCACACACGAGATGTCTCAGCCGTCTAGCACCACCGCCGCTCGGACTGATCAATATCTGCAGCGAGCATACGCGCTAGCCGGGACTTCGGAAGCACAAAACCTGTATGATGAATGGGCTGGTATATATGACACAGACCTCAACGCAACAGGCTATGCCTCTCCCCAACGCTGCGTGGAGACTGTCGTGAAGAACGTCTCATCAACGCCCTCCGGGAAGCTGAAGATTCTTGATGCTGGCTGCGGCACCGGTCTCGTGGGCGACTGCCTGGCTCAGTCGCCTCTATCTGGGAAATTTGTCCTGGATGGAGTAGATCTTAGCCCCGGCATGTTGGCAGCCGCACGGAAAAAGGATGTGTATCGGGAGTTAGAGACGGCGAATCTAAACGAGAGGATCGAAAAGCCTGATGGAAGTTATGACGTTGTCGTGTGCGTGGGGACTCTGACGAAAGGTCATGTTGGACCAAAAGTGTTGGAAGAATTCGCTAGACTAACTGCCAAAGCTGGGCTGATTGTAGCCACAGTACATGATGAAGTTTGGGAGAGCGGTGGTTACAAAGATGAAGTTGAAAGGTTGCAGAAGGTCGGTGCTGTACAGATCGTGAGTACAGATGAATTTGGGATTCTACAAGAGGCAACTACAGGCGGGAAAATGCTCGTGCTGAAGAAGTAATGATAGATATACAAGTTATAATCTGAAGAGCTTGGTTTGCCTGGTCTAAGTCACCGCTGTCACTCATGAAATTTGATTGATGTGTTGCCTATAGCATTCTAATTTGAGGGCATACTTTGTTGTAGCCCTGTCATGAATTGGCACTCAGTTCACCTTGCATCTGTTGGCGTGATTGTGGCACAAGACGATAACCGCGAGATACTCGAGTCCTTCGAAGGCAAAACCTACTCTGCATCTGGAACACCTCACAAAGCAACAGGAGATCACATACGTTGCAGGTTTGCTTTGAAGAAACTCGGTGCAATCCGCAATTAAGATTTAACGTTATTTGTCGCTATGAGCTACTAAAGATTCGAGCCCGGTGAGATATTACGATTCCGATGGCCTCGGACTCTGGCTTTAGCGCTTGATATAAAGAGACATTGTGCCCCCACTTTGCGTCCTCTCACCATTCCAGCGCAAGTAACCATTTACACCTTCAACTTACAGACCCCAATGCGAGATCATCATGTTCGAACATTTCGCGCTGAGGCACATCCCGCCTCTACTACTCGCCAGTATCTGGACCCTTGGCGGAGCCATGTCTTTCACTCACGGCCCCGAAGCTGCGCTCCTGGCATACGGCTTCTCCCAGAACATCGCCTCCTCAAAAGCAGCATGGCCTCTTATTAAGGTCGAGGGTTCCCGTGTTACCACGATTGGTTTGGCTTTATGGGGCATTTACCTGGGCGGGCATTTGGAAGCAATGGATATCCTCCTCGCCTGCATTGGGTGGATGGCGGTGGTCGATGGCGTGGTCTGCGTAAAGGACGGCGCTCCCGGGTCTGCTAGGATGCGTGCGACATACCAGGGTGTAGTTGCGCTTTGGGGCTTGTTGGGCATGACTTCTGGCAGGTACTTCTAGGTCAGGCACTCCGGGGACCCATCAACATACCATAGGGCTGCAAGATCAAGAAAAGTGAAAGATAAGAAGCAAGTGGTGAACAAGCAAGTCCTTACGGATACCAGGTCAGAAACTTTTAACTAATACTCAAGCAGGAGTGTCACCTACCCCGACCAGGCTGGCTACTCTTCTTTGACAGAGGACAGCCGGGCCCCTTGCAGACTAAGTAAGCCCAGTAAAAAAAGTAATGAGGGGACACAAAAAGAGAAGAACTTAAAAGCCTTTGATCTAGCCCGGGCTTGAACCGGGGACCTTCAGTGGAACAACATCATAGAAGAGGAACTCTTATGACCAATGTTAGACTGACGTGATAAACCAACTACACCACCAGACCGGTAATGAGGGACAAACGGGTTATTTTGGCTTATGCAGAGTTTTCCAGGCGGCGTGGTGGTGTGCGCGGGTATCGAGGGTGGGCGGATGAGTGGGTGGCCGAGTGGGACGTGTTAGTCTTGGCCAGCTTTCAGATTGTAGGCCGCCAGGAGCCAGGGCACACACAAGGGGAGCCAGTCTCGGCCAGGCTAGTCCAGTACATAGTAACCAGGGACCACTGTAGCTCCACTGGCGAGGGGCAGGCTCGGCAGGGAATGAGATGAACGGGTGGCCCTGTAAGCAGCGGGAGGGGGATCCAATTGCTGGCGCCTCTAAAGCCTCATGCGGTATCTTATGACTACTCGAGTACTCCGACAGGAACGGAGATACGCTATGCATTCTAGCGTGGCTTTCGCTGCCCTAAACAGGAATTTCTAGCTGGAGGTCCATATTCGATAGCCGTTCTGGTGAATTAAAGCAGCCCGCTGTGGGATCCCACGGGTTGTGCTCGTGTCTAAGAGCAGCAATGAAAAACATCGTGAGTTTTTGCACAGGTACAGGCCCAGAAGGAGTCGAGCGGTGTGGTTACCAGCCGTTCTAGTCGAATTTTTTTGCCACCTGACACACTACATTTGGCACAGGCACAGACACCGGCACCCCCTCGTGACATGGACGAAAAAAGAATGCTAGAGGTGCCCGCACTTGGCCGTCGTCTCTGACAGCCAAACGCGTGGCGCCCGTCCCGTCGTCTGCTTGTTGGTGGCTTGCCGGCCGTCCTCAGTCACTCACTCAATCAGTCAGTCAGTCAGTCAGGCACTCACTCACTCACTCACTCCCGTAACTTACACACCTTGCACGCACCTCGCCGTCTATCCCGGCACGGGCACGGCACTCTTGCGCCGAGACTGTCAATAGCCCTCTTGGTCCGATCCCGTAATTGCAGGCGTTTGTACGTTCGTTCGTTGTGATGGAAGGATTCGCCCGGCCTTTCCCGCCCAGCTTCGCAAACGGGTCATCCTCGGCCGGCATCGGGATTGCTAGTCTGGGCCCCGATCCGGGGGACTTGCCTCTGGATATCCCCCTAGGCATTGCCGATCAAGCGTGCAAGGAGTGTCGAAGGAGGAAGGCAAAGTGTAACAGAGCCATCCCCACTTGCAACCTCTGTGTCAAGTACAGGAGACACTGCCTCTACGAGAAACATTCTCGTACGCCATTGACAAGGAAGTCCGTTCACCCGCTCCCCTAGTCCATCGTCGTCTTGGACCCTTCTGCCATTCCTCACCAGTTGATGCTGACTCCCATACAGACATCTTACCGAAGTTGAAGAGCGGCTCGAAAGAGCCGAAGCGCTTGTCAGGCAATTGCGCTCTCTTCTGCCACCACATCTTCGGGGGATCAACTCTGCTCCACAAACACCGCTGAGAGACGAGCCTTTCGATTTTACGCGGCTTGACCAATCCTTCCCTTCCTCGAGCGAGGTGCCTCAGCATGATGAGGCCGATGGGACAGGAGACATTCAAGCTCAGGGGGTTCAATTGGATGAGCACCCGCACCATGGCGCGGAGATTGAGCCCCCGTCAGCGTCCCCAGGCAAAAAGGTGACTGAGCGTAGGAGAGCTTTTGCTCTAGCACCTACGGTTACCGAAAAGGAGAACTCTAAGAATGTTCCCAACATCCTAGAGAGTCCTCCTATAGCCGAGGATTTCGAATGGGACGAGCGGGTAACTTTGGACTACACTCCGTTTGGGTCTGAGAGCCCTCAAGAGGATGAAGGCGCTTCTGTTGTTGACGGAATGGCTTCCCTCACCGTTAGCGAGAAGCAAGGGGGCTATCTGGGCGTGGCCTCGGGCGCAGCCTTGCTCCGCATATTGGAACCGTCGCTGAAGAAAACTTCTCCAAGGTCAAGACCGCTCTTAAGTTCCAATTTGCTCACCACACAGCCCAACCCAAACCGGCATATCGCTGACACCATGATTGATGCCTACTTCCGAATGTTCCATCTCAGCTACCCCATAGTGCACGAACCTACCTTCCGAGCACAGTACTCGCAAGTGATCTCTCGTCCGCATGGCGATTCGTGGCTGGTGCTTGCATATGTTGTTGCGGCCATCGGCGTGTTCACTTCGGCTATTTCGATGGATGACAATCTTGACCTCGGCCTTTTTGCCCAGGCCAGGTCAATTCTGTCTTTCAACTTCCTGGAAATTGGCAACCTCACGCTCGTTCAAGCCTTGACGCTCATTGCGAACTATCTGCAGAAGAGGGATAGACCCAATTCGGGCTATAACACTTTAGGTATCGCGGTCCGAATGGCCATGGGTCTAGGTCTACACAAGGAATTCCAGGGTTGGAACATCTCCCCCCTGAGCATGGAGATTCGTCGTCGTGTCTGGTGGTCACTGTGTGTATTCGACAGTGGTGCGACCATAACGTTTGGCAGGCCCCTTGTCTGGCCCTTTGAAGGCATAGAGGTCTCGCTGCCAATGAACGTGGATGACCGGGTAAGTTCACAACATCTACATGCTCTGAAACGTTGCTAAGTTCATGCTACAGGAACTCACACCGATATCTAAGTCCTATCCGCCGGAAAGCAAAGGGGTCACTCCATACACGGCAGTCGCAGCTCAGGCAAAATTCCACCTGGCAACGAACGCCATCTACGCTCGGGTGATTTCAAAGCCTCTGCCCTCAGCTGAGGAGATCCTTCGCTTGGACGAGGAACTACTTGACTCGTGGCTAGAGGGCATCCCAGCTTTCTTCCGGGAGAACGCTCCCGTACCGGAGCGGTACGCCTTCGCCAAGGACGCATTACAGTGGCGGTACAGAAACATCCGTATCATCATGTACCGCCCATTCGTGATTCGCAAGGCTCTCCACGCACGAGACGGCCGCCGTGATGATGCATCACCGGAGACTATGCGAGCGTACGAACGATGTCTTGAAGATGCCAAGATCACTATATCGTCAATTCGTGGCTACTGGGCGGTGCACGAGCACAACCGCTTTGGAGCCTGGTATGCGCTGTACGTGTTATATCCATCCCCTTTTCTCGTCATGATGAATTATTCCTAACATGCAACAAGGTATTACATCTTCCAAGCCGCGCTCATCCCTTGCATCTGTCTCCGCAACGACCCTGCCTCGCCGCAGGCCTCAGACTGGCGGGAGCAGATCGCAACAACACTACAAACCATTGCCTCGCTGGCGTCCGTCACGCCCAGCGCAGGCCGCTGCCACCAGGTCATCTCCGAGCTGTGTGGCCGCTATCTCGACGCCGCCGCCGCCACGCCAATGTCGGCAGCGTATCTACAGACGGACGGATCGCAGGACGACGGTCCCCTAATTGAGAGCAAGGACACGATTTCCCTGGGCGGGAACTCGCCCTACGTGCCCGACGCGGGCCAGGTCTCGTTCGACGACCTGGGGCCGATAGACGAGAGCCCGCAGACGCAGATCAACAGCGTCTTCACGATGATGTGGCCTAATGTGCCGCCCATGGAGGCGGCGGATCTAGTAATGGGAGAAGACGCATGGATGGATTTCTTAATGGGCGAGGGCGCCGGGGACGATAGTAATGTCAACTTGGATAATGATGGGCTAGGTATGATGTAGTCGCTAATGAAGAGCTGTCAAAAGAAACAACCGTCCCCATGCCTTCTTTGTGAAATGGCGGGAGCGTCGTCTATCTTGAGATCAAATCCGTTATACGTAGTTCTCTCAGCATCAAGCTAAGCAGCCGGGTCTTATCTCTTGTGAGATTTAGGGGTATCATCGTCACTCGCATATCAAATTGAGAAGCTAAAGCCCTAGTTAACGTGGCGGCGTGGACGGCAACCCTCCTGCTCGCATTGAAATTTGAAGAGGCAAAACCGAACCTCGCAGAGTGTGCTGACGACTGTCAGGGTTGACGCCTTCGATGATCCAGAAATTCTCCGAAGATGGAATCATGTGGGAGATCAACAAGATCATTCATGAAAGTCTAGCGGGTGATAGCGTGCACAAGATGATGGCTAGAGCTCTAGGAGAGGTCGCCAACATCTTGAACATGAGCTCTAGGATCACGCGTAGGAAAGGTTGGGAAGATGTCAAGTGGAGGTTCGATTGTGCGGGCTATTAGGCATAAGACATGATCAGATCGACAGTAGAGGAAAGCACTACGTTGCACGAAATGAGCCTACGTGTCCGATATAGCGTCCGATCTAGTTGAATCCATTGTTCTAGATTTTGATGCTGTGCAACCCGTTCAACGACACCTTGACTTGCCTCGTCAATTATCTATCAGCCTCATTACGCCGTCTTCCCCTTTTCTGCCGCCAGTGCCTGGAAGCCGTGAAGGAGATCCGCCTTCAGGTCCTCCCACCCCTCAACACCGATGCTGACCCGCAGCAGAGTCTTCGCGACGCTCTTGTCCGTCATGGCACGCCATTCGATCAGACTCTCCACGCCGCCCAGACTGGTCGCATGATGGAACAGGTGCAGCTTGCTAGGCAAGCGCCGCGCATCCTCGGCATCCTTCATCAGAATCGAGAACACCGGCCCATAGCCCTTGGGCATCTGCCTCCTGAGCCACGAGCCCTCCTCCTTGGCCGCGGGCTGCAGGCTCGCGTGCTGCAGCCTGTCGACCGTGCGGCCGACCAGGCTCTCCCGGTCCTCCAGCTCGGCCGCCAGCCAGCCGACGAGGCTCGCGGCGCTGGCGCTCTGGCGCTCGACGCGCAGCTCGAGGGTGCGCAGGCTGCGGACGCCGAGCCAGCCCTCGAGGCTGCCCATGACGGAGCCGAGGAAGAGGCGCTCCTCGCGCAGGCCGTCGAGCCAGCCGTCGTCGCGCGCGCGCCGTGGGTGCACCGCCAGCACGCCGCTCAGCATGTCGCTGTGCCCGCCAAAGTACTTGGTCCCCGAGTGCATGGCGATGTCGACGCCGTACGCGAACGGGTCCTGCAGCGGCGGCGGCGCAAACGTCGCGTCCACCGTCAGGTAGCAGCCCAGCTCGCGCGCCAGCTTCGCGTAGAACGCCAGGTCCCGCGCCTCGCCGGTCGGGTTGAGTGGTGTTTCCACGTGCATCACGTCGCCGGGCTGTAGCTTCTTCAGGTCCTCTGGGTCCTCGAGCTCGAGCTGCTCCAGTCCGTTCAGCTTGGACAGCACCTTGATGACGCCGTGGCATCCATGGTAGCCGCCGCCAATAGCAACCCTCTTGGGGTTGAGGAAGACCAGCATGGCATGGAAGGCGGCCAGACCGGAGCTGTAAGTGATAGCTGGACCCTTGAGGAGACTCGTCAAGATAGCCTCGAAGCGAGTGGTGTTGGGTGCGCTGTCGCGGCTGTACACATGGCTGTCAAAAGGGGCATTTGGGTCGGTGTTGTTCCAGGCAGACAGCTTGTCCGGATCACTGTTGTAGCGGAAGGTGGTGCTAACGTGCAGGGGCGGCGCCACGGCCCGGTGGTTGTTGATATAGTCGTCTGCATGGACGGAGAGCGAGGACAGCGACAATTGATGGTCAAAGTTGGAGGCCAAGTCCGCAGCACCCTCCGGGACGAAGGAGGGGCCGGCCTGTGCTGGCCGTAAGCCGGACGCCGAGGTGTCGACCCCGGCCGGCGCATGGCCGTTGGAGGCCGGAGCTGATGATTGATCCGCCATGTTTTTCTCAAGTCTAGACTATCTCTCGAGTCAACGCAAGAAGTAAGAAGATCAAGTAGAAAAGCCAAATTTAGGAAATAGACGGGAGGTCTATAATTGCAGTGGACCAGGCTCGCGAATCATGTGTGTGCGCGCAACGGCGGGCGGCGTGCTGGGTCTTCAACACATTCTGCATGGTGTAGTGCGTGACGTGACGGGCTTGACACATTTTGGAGCGGGGCTGAACCTGCCAAAGCTGAGTCTTGAGCCGTCAGTTTCCAGTGGTAATTCCACCTAAATTGGCGCAATGGCTGCAAAACCGGTGCGCCATGAGCTGTGTCAGTCCTGCTCCGGTGTTAGCGGGACTCCGCTATCGGGCCACCTGCGGGACCTGGCGGGCGGGACTTGCGGCTCGGGCTCTGTTGATAAGACCCGGGATTTGCAAGATCGATCTGCCTTGCTAGACCCTGAACGCTACAGATCCGCTTGAGGTTCTGCAAGGTACTATCAAAAGGGATGTCAAGAAGTTGATCCATGCACATAACAGCCGTTTGATCATGCCAGTGGAAATCAAGTTCACTGATGGCCTTGAAAGTTGCAGAGACAGTAATTGAATTCATTAGCATTAAGGAGGGGCCAATATGCCCCTGCCCTGATCATACGAGTATATCTAAAACCCAGCAATGCTCCAGTTGACTCCGTACCCGTCTTTGAACGAGTGTTCTGTGTATAGCCCGTGTCTAAGTGTCATAATGCTGTAGCGAGTGCGCCCGATGTCAGTTGGGCTCCAATGAGCCGTCTGTCCATCCTCCCTATATCCCAAAGCAGTCGAATTGTAGTATATACAAAGCTTTTCGTATGTAATAAGTCGAGTGGCCGTTTATGACTGGACCTCGGTCTCTACCGAGCCGGCGGTCCCAGGCCTATCCATCGCACCAAGCTCGGCACCCTGGCCGCTCTGGCCGCGCTTCCGGCCTGAGATCAAACTAAACCTCGACGCAGTCGGGGAGCCAGTTGATGTTGGCTCTGGGTGGGAGTCTCCAAACTTGGAGAAAAATCCGCGCTTCTTTGGTTGTTGCTGCTTGGTGTCATCGTTCAAGCCGACATCCTCAAAGTTCTCCTCTTGTGTTGGTGGCTCCTTCTCGAAGCGTCGCTGCGTGAGGGAAGAGCGCGGCATGCGAGGGAACCTTGCAGAATCGAGACTCTGACGGGTAGGGGCATCGTTCGCGACGATGGGAGAGCGCGCCGTGATATCCTGCGGGGAGCGAGTCAATAATCAGCAGCGCTGGCAATTGAAGGTGGGGAACATACAAAGGAGCGGCGGTATGAATCAAAGGACTCGCGCGAGATTGAGAAGTGCTCGATGTCGCCTGTGGTGCTCAGACTCCTCGAGTCGGTCGACTTCCTCGACAGGTATTTCCCCGGCCAAGTCGCCTTGTCTTCGGTGGGAGACGGCTATAGGCTCAATGTTAGCGCTGAATGGCTCGCCGTATGAGGGGAGGAGCGACTCCGTACGGGAAGGTAGACACCACTGTCATTGACGACTAGAGCGGTAGATGTCAGCCGGGTGCGTTCAGCGATAGCAGTGGCCATTGACCAGTCGGAAGAGGGGGACAATCCGAGGCTTACCGCTCATCTTGTACTCGCCATTGTCCTGGCTCTTTCGGCTGGCGACGCTGAGGGCTGACGAAGCCTTGGAGCCGACGGTGTCGACTCTTTCGAAGCCGGGGGTGGCCTTAGAGCCGTCGGAGGAGCCGGGGCGGACATTCTCGTCCTGAGTGATGGCAATGCCAGGGCGTCTGGCGAAGGGATTGCGAATAGGCATGGTGTGGAGCCGTGGCAGTGATGACGTCGGAAACGTCGGAAGCGATTCTGCAAATTGGAGACGGAGACGCTTGGGCTGGCGCGCAACGGTTGCAGCGGTTTTCTATGGCTGGATGGCAGGAAAATAGTGTATCATGGGATGGGTAAGAAAGGGATGAGGAGATATGGCTGTGGTGGTTTCGAATAAGAGGCGGGAGGGAAAGTCTCTGTAGTTTTGTGGTGGTGGTGGTGGTTAAGGTTGTTTGACTGACGATGGGATGGAGATGGGATTGGTTGGGCAGGCCGGATCAGGGTCAGGTCAGAATCAGATTGTCTTGGAAATAGCGTATTTGCAGTACTAGAGTAGCGTATTGTCCCACTGTTGGAAGGTTGGAAGGTTGGACGGGAACGGCCTCGGGGCACACAAAGCCAGCAGCGCCCCGACCGATGGATGGGGTGGGAGGGTGGCTTGGACTGAGGGGACCCTGCCGAACCTGGCTGCTTTCCCAGCTGCAGGTAAGTTAACGTTAGACTTTTGCACCAGTCGCATTGCATCCTTTCCCCTTCCACAGACGAGACCGTTTGCCCAGTTTGGTCCACCACCTCACCACCTCGCCAAATCGGCCCTGAGGATCAGCGACATCCGATTCAAGTCCAGAATCTTGGATCCGCCGTCAGATCTTTTCTTCGACTGGGCCGGCCCTACGGCCTCCCTGATCGGCAGCCCCTCTGTGCACTCCATCCACTCGAGCCACTCTCTCTTCAGGCTGTCCCTCCATCACCACCCGAGAATCGACCAAGCAAGCCCAGCCCGAGTCAACGCCGGGTCCGGCTCATTGGCCGTCACGGCCGATCACAGTCTCAAACCTTTCAATTGAGTCGCAATCAATCCATAACATCTTCCAATGAGGGCATTCCCAGTGGGTTCCGGTCCATCCGACATAGCCATGCTCCATGCTCGCCCTGCTAGCCGTGCTGAGCCCTCCTGTCGGTCCATGTCGATGATCCATTCCCATCCCATCCCCTGTGGTTCAAGCCCTTCCCGCTTCCAGAAGATCTACCCCGGATTCTGTTCCTTGTTTGCCACCGTGCACAAGCCTGGCACTCCCCCAGCAAGCAAGCCCGCTGGGACCCTGCAAGGCACCAACTACTGCATAGTATGCCAGTCTTGTCGCTACGCCCTGCCAAAACACTTGGTTTAGCGTGCCAAGGCATCGATGATGTCTTCAGGTCAAGCTAAGCTGGGAAGTCGATGCGTTGCAAGCCGTCGTCATAAGCAGATGGATCATGCATCCTCTCGGGGCCACGTTTTCCGTCACATAGTGTCGCCAGCGCGAACTCAGCTCGCTTAGTCACTTCACCTTACTGTCTGTGTCTGTGTTTGTGGTTGTGTTTCTTGAACGGGCTTTACTCAATTGTGTTTATCGGCAAAATTCACGACAACTCGAGCGAACCCTTCAGGATTTTCCTCAGCAACGTAGTGGCCCGCATCATTAATGACCGCAAGCTCATAAGTCCCCTTCTCATGAACTTCACCAAACATCTCCTCCGCCTGCGCAGCATGCCTGCTCTCCTCCCCGCTGAGCCCTAGCGTCGGGACCCCGCACTTGCCATTCTCTCTCCACCACTGCTCATTCTCCTTCGCATCGAGCAGGAACGCCCGGTACACCTCAAAGCCGCAGCGCATCGCATCATCGCGGCTGTATTCGCGGACGTAGTAGTCGATATCCTCCGCCGTGATGGCGTCCCGGTTGAAGATGATCTTGTGGAAGAAGTGCTCCAAGTAGATGCGGACCTGCCGCTCCCCTGACACGAGCTGCTCCGGCAGCCCTGGCACGCAGTGGAAGATGAAGTGGAACTGCTGGATCGCATTGTCCGTCCGGTCGCGGTAGTAGACCGCCGTGCCGGGCAGCGGGCACTCGCCCCAGTTCAGGCTCTTGACGCGGCCGGGATGCCGCGAGGCAAGTGCGTAGGCAATCATGCCGCCTATATCATGTCCGGCGATGTGCACTGGCTCTTTGATATCCAAGTGATCTAGAAGAGCGACAATATCAGATGCCATCAGCGTCTTGGTGAAGTCCGTTCCATTCTCGCTGCTGAGCTTGCTCGAGCCTCCTGCACCACGATAATCGGGGATGAGAACACGGCAGCTGGTAGCATGTCAATCATGACATAGACGTGTATAAACTTTACCCACTGGCTCACCCTGCATTTGTTATAGGCCTGATGACCTTGCGGAACTGATATGCAGTTTGTGGGAATCCGTGAATGAGGACGATGACCCCTTTTGGTGCCTCGTCTGGGATACTATCAACATAGGCCAGATATACACCGGAGTCGAGCACAGCCGTCTGGTATGTGAAATCCATTTTGACTCAACATTTCAAGAGTGAAAACGGCATGGTAGACGACGGGGAGATTGCGATCAAGCTCACGATCGTGATTATTGTATTCAATGAGCCGATGATGTCATAGCGACCGCCTTCTCCTACTATGACGCTCCGTAAGCTGCTCCGTGAACTCCGACCACAATATTAGGAAATAGATTTTCAATAGAGGACAGAAGAGCGCTACCAGATACATGCCTCTATACATCGGTCCGTCCGGGCATTTTCGGGGTCGTATTGAAGGTCAACCGGTCTGTAGCACGGGCCCGGCTCCGGTCCCTGCTACCGCACCCCGGAAGTTTTTATCACGGCGGCCGTACGTCTTTGAATTGACCCATTTCCGTGAATATTTTATTAGAAGCCCATTAAAGTGCTCAATCTGCGAGTAATTGTCGCATGAGTCTCTACATGTCCTCCTTAACTTCTTCTCTGTAACCTATCTCAGCCTCGTGCAGCTCAAAGCGGCTTTAGGGGCAGGCACTTTAATACGGCGGTCAAGCCCAGCAACATCCATTTGCCTCAAATTTCTCCAATATCACCTGAGTCTTGTACGTCTGTCGTTTATATGGCTTAAGCCCTCTACGGGAGACTTTCGCAAATTGCGTTGGGAATGAGCATTTGACGATGAGTGACTCCGGAGTACCGCGTCCAGGGGTCTGGCGTGCCAAGCCACTTTAACACCCGACCCGCTACAGGGATCCCCCGAAAGCCCCAAATAATTTGACATCACGTCCTAAACTTCAGGAGACCTTTCCCACAGCCAGCGCTCTTCTTACTACGGACCTCAGTCCCAATGCATCAAACCACCCACGCCGCCATCAGATGAGCAGCAAAAGTAGAAGAAGCAGCAGCAGATGAAGCGGCCGCCCTCCCGATGCTCGGCCTCCCCTCTCTCTTCCGGCTGCCGTCCAAGCTCCGCCGCCGCGCCCGCCGGCGCCGCATGGCCACGCTCCTCGGGCTCTGCGCGCTCTGCGCCCTGCTCCTCGTGCCCTTCTACCTCATCTACAAGCCGCCGCGCTTCGTCATCCGCTACTTCGCCTACCGCTGGCCCGACGTCCTGTGGGAGGTGACGCTGCCGCCCGACGCGCAGAAGGTCATCGCCCTGACCATCGACGACACGCCGTCCGAGTACACGCGCGAGATCCTCGACGTGCTGCGTGAGAATGAGGCGCACGCGACCATGTTTGTCATTGGTGGGCAGGTGTCCGGTCGCGAGGAGGTCCTGCGGGAGATAGTCAAGGGCGGGCATGAGCTGGGGAATCACGCCATGCATGACGAGGCTGCGAGGGGCCTGACGACGGAGGAGCTCGAGGAGCAGATCTACAAGACCCAGGAAATGATACGGGAGGCATACAAGGCGGAGGGCAAGGACGGGCCGCCGCACCAGTACTTTCGGCCCGGGTCGGGGTTCTTCAGCGACCGCATGCGGGCTCTGGTCGACAAGCTCGGCTACCGACTTGTGCTGGGTAGTGTTTATCCGCACGACCCCCAGATTAGTTATTGGTGGGTGAACGCTCGGCACATCTTGAGTATGGCGCGGCCGGGTGCCATCATCATATGCCATGACAGGCGGAGCTGGACAGCACCGATGCTGCGAAAAGTGCTGCCGGAGCTGAGACAGAGAGGATATCGCGTTGTCTCTGTAACAGAGCTACTGAAAGCGGCCAAGATCTGATTCGGTCATTCTATTGGGCATAGCGTGGCGTCGAGTATGAGGATAGTCACAATACCATAGCACTTCTTACACGTTGGATATACAAGACAGGCTTGTCTTCTTATCTAAGATTTCATTATTCAGGACGGACTTCGTAATGTCAAGATGTGAAACGTGACCCTTTCTCTTCCTCTCTTTTAGGTACACATGCGCAACTTTATTTTGCAAATGACAGAGAATTGTGTGGGAGGAACCATATTCCCAAAATAGGATGTCCTATCTTAAAGAGAAATCCAATTTTACCTCCAAATCGCCAAGGGTTACCCCCCACAAGCTCCAGCTTTCATCAGCGTCGATATGTGCCAATTGTATACACGTGCGTCGGCTTGCGTGCTTGTCTCGGTAAGATTGCCCTTGCTTGAACAATAATGCGGGTTCCGATAGAAAGCGCCTTGTATTTACGACAAATGACTTCTTTTTGTTCCGCTTCAGCAACGCTTGTAATCTGTCCGCATTCGGTGGGAGAATGTCTTCAATAAATCGATTGAGAGTCATATAATGTGTTGCGGCTTTCTCAGTCACCTTATTGAAAAGAAGTGATAAGTTGACTCCATCAATGGGTTGATCCTTCAGCAGCATCTCCAAGATGTCCCATCGATCATAAAGATTCCCAATCTGATGTTCATATATCCAGGTCGCCATGTCCATGATGACGAGTAGTAGTAGAGGCACGCTTCTAGAACTTCCCCATTCGGACCGAGACAAATTGTCTCTTGTTTCAAAGCACTCGATTCTATCCATAGGACATGCTCCTTTTTCCAAGAGCTTACGAACCAAATGCCTCTTGTTTCCCATCGCTGCAGATAGCAGTATATGATGTGTTCTGCTGCCCCTCAGCAGCTCTGGCATATTTGTTGTTTGTTCGAGAACATAGTCCGTCAGTCCATAGTGTGCAGCTAAGCTGAAGAATCTCAAACCTTCAGGGTCGTCCATGACATCTCTCAATGTCGAACATAGAGATGGACCCGGTTGCTTCGGCATGATGCCCAAAGGCATGGACCTCAGACTGCGATGAAAGCCTTCTAGGAGAGCTGTGGGAAGCTCCTCTTCAAAACCGATCTGCATGGCACCATAATGGTCTCTCACGGCGTCTATCTGGGAGGGTAAATCTGATAATATTAATTCGGCAAGGAAAAGACGATAGTAAGTCTCTATTTTTGTGACCCATGAAAGTCTATCAGTTTTATATTCCAATCGAAATCGCTCAAGGACAAAATCACGCAGGGTTCGATGGAAAAACTGGACTCGCTCTATGGCCTCAAGGGGTTTATAGCTAAACTGAGACAGCATTGACGTAGTCTCAAGCAACCCCTTCGTTAGGCTTTTCAGCTGTAATCGAACATCTTGCGCGGTTTCTTCATAAGATCGCCAGGTTGGTGGTCGCTTTCCGTCGCACGGTGGAAATTTAGGGTCATTCAGCTCGCCAACAAACGCGTACATAACACTGCTCAATGGTGGCCAGTATGGGCGATGAGCTGTCATCAGCAAAAACAGTTCAGCCCGTTTTCTGTCGTCCGGGCTAAGAGATTCCAGTATTCTCGCGTACAAATCGCCGATGTCCGACGGCATAACGTTAAGTTTATGTTCCAGTAACTCTTCTTTGTCATGGCGTATCATTCCCTCCAACAATGAAATCATAACTAGGCGTGCCCACAGAAACACCCCTTGGGATTTGTCAACCACTTTTGCCACCATATGTGTATGGTGCATGAGAACATCCTCTCCAAGGTTATCTTCAATCATTTTGCAACTGGAGAGGTAGATATCATGTCTCGTCAGATCGTGGAGGTGAATTATCTGATCAGATGATGCCGCCAGCTTATCAAATTCGATATAGGGCCGCGAGCTCGCACAGATCTTCACATCGACTCCGCTTGTCCAACGCTGCATGTCTCTTGCAAGCTTCAGCTGTTGTGGTAGACTACCGTCATACTCGTCAAGACCATCCACGAAGAAGCAGAACCGATGCTTGGGAAACGAGCCATTGCTGACCAGAGCCTCGAAGGCGCTTTGAGCATCTATATCGGTGACCAAGTCTTCCCGAACGTGAGGCACACCATTTCCTAGCATGTTCCATTGCCTGGGAAACACTTGAGGGATGAGATCCGGACAGTACTTCAGTGTCTCATATAGGATTGACCGGTGAAGCCCTGGCAGAGTCATTTGCATATTGTCGTTCGAAGACTTCCAGAAAAAAAAACCGAGCAAGAACTAGTGTTTTTGTCTCACCAGCCCAGGCACGGAGGTCCTCACGTGTTTGTGCCTGAGAACAAAGATATTTCATCAAGGTCGACTTTCCGGAACCAGCTTTGCCTGAAATGTGGAAAATTCCGTCACCGCTCCTGAGCCACGTTCTAAAATAATTACGAGCTACGGCTCTCTTCCTTAATTCTTCCTCTCGTATCTTATGGTTTTGTACTTGGCTGTATGTTCGTTTCAAGGTTGTTTTAGCAGTGTTTTCAGCCGGTTCCGGGGACTGTAAGCGACTATCAACATTATCGGGGCGGCGGTCCATGATATTCCCCTCGCTTTCGTCGAAATCTTCGCGATTGTCTTTGGAATGTGAGCTCCAAGTATCTAAAGATGTGTCATCGAGGCTGCTGCTGCTGCTGCTCTCGGAGCTGCCAGCCAATTCCTGTTCCTCCTCAAACATCCATTCAAAAGTTCCAGCCTCAGCACTATCCATACTTGTCTCTCTGAGCTTCATTGTCGAGAAAAAGATGCTCTGCAATATGGCGTTTTCCTTCGGAACATTGACCATCATTGTGGATAATGCACTGAGGGACTCCTGAACGTCCATGGCTCTTTCAACAGGGGGTTTATCAAGGTCAACATCTACTTCCTTATCCCCCGTTCTCTCAACAAGCTGTGTTACGCTTCTGAGGATGTCTTCCCTCAATGTCTTTAGTTGGTTCGCACTCTCGTTGGAAAAACTCAATCCTTCCGCCTCGATTCTATCAAGTTGGACTTTGATGGAGCATTGTTGGTCACTGTCTTGCACATTAGTAGACATACCAAATTGTAAACCTTGTTTCTCTAAGCTGACATACTTCAACATCAAGTTCAATCTTAGTAGAACTTCTCCACGATATTTATCAAGTCGAGCCAGCAACATCAAAACGTCGCTCTCCTTTCGGACATTCCGTATTGCGACCTTCATGATTTTCCATGGTGTACGCTTGCCGGATACGGTAAGTCTCTTAAGGAGTTGTTGCAACTCTTGCGCTACATCTCTACATTTCTCAGCAAGTCGATTCAACGCCTTCTCATGCTTTGTATTGCCAGGTAGTGTGGCCAAGTCAGTGGCGGCGTCGTCAAGGTCATTGGCAATAGTCTCGATGTGTGCATTCTCTTCGGTCGAAGCCTTCTGGTACAGCTCATCAGCTCCAGTCACGACCTTTTGCGCGAAGTCGACAAGTGTCAGGATGGCAGACGCCAGCCCAATTGCTGAGATCGGATCCATTCTGACGAGGCTGCGTATGGCCCGCCCAGTTAAAGTGACTGCCACGTGGGGTAGATGCGCTCGGAGGAAGGTAGTATCGGTGATTTCGCTTGCACGCTGGCTCTTAGGAGCAACAAAAGAAGTGTTTTACTCAAGATCCGGAGCGACCAAAGTTTTCTGTGCGCAATTTGACAAGTGTTGGTAGAATTGTGCCCAGGCTGCGGCCATGGGAGGCCGAATCTCGTTGGGTAGACGCAGGCTTCGAATTCAGCGTATGATTCGTCGCCTGCTGTGTGCCGCCACAACTTTGAAGTGACCTACTTGACCGATTGGGCCATCGACACACCCTTGATTGTGGGAAGTCTATGAAGTTTGTGCACATGTTGGTTTGACTCGTGCTTTAGAATACAAGTCGAAATCTGCGCTTTCACACTGATGCTAACAACTACTTTGAAATTCATATCTCGCACAGGAGTACAACACAGCATTTGAAGCAAAGCAGTAAGGCGGCTAGCTCTGGTCCACAGATTTGATTTGGATGTGAGGAAGCTTCTGATTGGGGCGGTCGTCTCATTGACTTGCGGATGTGCAGTGCCGGTCCCCATTTTTCATCGGCGACCTACCGGGAAGGACAGCTTATTCGGAGCCTTACCGTATTTAGTTCCGATACACGAAGTATCGGTCCTTGGCAGAAGGATTCAAGCTGATGCTCGCATTGATGCCAAAACCCCTACTGAGTAGAGACCGAAGAGTAGTAAGACGGCTCGCTAAGCCGTCGTGTGTAAGCTCGTAAGTCATCGATCGTATTGAGATTATGTAGCTAATATACAAACGATGAGTATAAATTAAAGACGAAAACTCCATTCCATGGCGAAGTGTTCATTCCGTCCCTCCTGTTCAGGCCCCCAGATGCAAGAACAGTTCCCTGTTCCAGCCATTAAGTTCATTATCCATACAGTCATAAACCCTTGAGGGCACATCATAACACATTATCCACCATGGCTGATAACGAAATCAACCTGCCCCCTCCCAAGCGGTACATTACCACCAATGACCCCAAAACCGGAAAAGCCGTCTTCAGCAAAGCGATGCCCGTTGAGGCAGAGGGCAGCGACCTCCTGAACGCGAAGCTCTACAATCTCTATACAACATCGACGTTCCCGGTCGAGCTGGCCGACGACGCCGACATCGAGGCCTACAAGCCCAACTATCCCGAGATGGCCAGTTTCCACGATCCGAACGGCGTATTATTGCGCATCATTGACTGCCCCCCGAATCTCTCGAAGTTTCCCCACCGGACAGAGACCGTTGATTTCGGGGTGGTGATACAGGGCCAGATAGAGCTCGTGCTGGATGACGGGGTGTCCCAAGTGCTCAACCAAGGCGACGTCTTTGTCCAGAGGGCTACGGTGCATGAGTGGCACAACCCAAGCGAGACGGAGCCGGCGAGGTTCTTGGCTGTATTGTTGCCAGCGAAGCCACCCATTGGGCCAGATGGAAAGCCAATCGGGCCATTGTTCGGTTCGTGGGAATAGAGCAATCAACATGTCTCTTTGCCAACACAAAAGTCGAGATTTTAAGCAGTAACACAATCAGAGTAGCTGAAAATGCAAACGCAAATGCTAGGGAAACAGCGAAGTTTTCGTGAGTGTGGAGATTCCGACGTAGCCACGTCCACCACAAGATGTTCCGTAAAGCAGAGTTTGTGAAGGGGAAAATAGTAAAACATACAGATGAGAAAGCTGAAGCTAGGCTTGAGTGAAGAGATAGAGTAACTTGCGCAGATGTGAGGGACGTGCTTAGCGAGAATTAGACACGAAGCCGTTCTACTATTGCCAGCAGCGCTTCTCCAATTTGGCCAGGGGCCAAGTCTAGATTCTCCTCTGCTGTGAAGGCGCGTTGCGGTCGATTCATGTTGTTAGGGCCAGCAGCTCTCCTAGCATGAGCGAATTGAGCAGCAGCCGTGGCACCGAACAGGGCGGCGTCTCTAATCGCCGCCATGTCTCGTCGACGTCGTTGAAACTCCATCTCTTCTTGCACGCGGTGAGGCGTACCAGCGAAGCGGGGTGGTGGCGGTGCAACCGGCGGTGCTGGGCCTCGAGCTCGGTGGTCGTTGTTACCGATGTTACCGATGTTATCATTGTCGTTGTCTACCGGGTCTTCGATTTCTGGCTCGGCTACATGAGCACGAATATCCGGGGGTGGCGGCGGCGGAGGAGGAGGAACATCGAATTGTCGGGCATTACGGCGAGCAAATAATGGTGGTGGTGCGCCTGGAACCCCGAAGCGATGCATGCCGCCTTGAGGGCCCTCGACAAACTCCAAAAACGGATCTCGTTCCGTACAGCCAGGTTTGTGCCGACAGAATAGGAAGCCGTGGGCATTGCGTTGAAAAGGAGCAAAACAGAGGTAGCACCATTCATGACGGCAGACACCTAAAGATGAGGGCAATATATCAGCTTCTACAATGCAATGGTAAGATGTTATTAAGGTTAAAGGGAGACTCACAAGTGATGTGGTTGCAGCCCGTATACTTGTGCACGTCCTTGTTGCACTTGGGGCATTTCTTTGAGGTTTCCTTGATCACCTTCTCGGACGCCTTCTCGTCTCTCGCTTTTTGTCTGTTGCGCCGATCATATTGCTCGCAAGTCTCACCGCTATGCCATGGCACGTTATGGGTGATGCAGTGGCGGTGCCGGCAGACATGGCATTTGAACTTCGGGCAAACGTCGTTATGAATTTGTCCGGACTCACAGCCTGTTGCAAGGCACCACCTGAAGTTTTGAATGTCTTTGACGGCTGCTCGTGTGGCGAGTTTATCATATCTGAGAATTATTAGTCACAGTTACAAAGCTATTCCATTCAGAGATAGACTGACCTGCTGAACACCTCCTTCGAGGCGTATTTCTTCACGTTGTCAAATTGGAGGTATTGGGGGCACTCAGGGCATTTGAGCCTATCCCATTCTGAAGTGTCCATGCTTGACTGTATCCACTGTTGCAGGCAGCCCTTGCATATCGTAACCTTATGCTCGCAACCCGCTGTGATCTGCTGTGGCATTTCGGTAACTTTCTTATCGTCACCGCATACTGTGCACATCTCGGTCACGGGTAAGAGCCACGTCTCGTCGGCTTCGAATTGTGAAGCGACGTCTTCTGGTATGGTGAACTTGATGGTACCTCCCCATGGAATCCTTGAGGTGCTCTTCTTTATTCTGTTCCCATATATCACATTGATCTCATTCGCTCTCAGTGATATCTTGCTGTTCCGAGTCGAATGAACGTTCCTCAATATGTTCGCAATGATATTTTTGATGTATGCTACCTCAGTATGGTGATCTCTTGGCTGCTCTGGATGGCAGATGTAGTCCCGGTTGAAGCCCCTGAAGACGAAGTATTTCTGCTCTGGGCAGACGTGAACGGCTATCTCTAGACATAGCCATTTCCGAAGTTGTCGTGCTTCCCAGGCATTTCCGTGTATGAGGCCATTCCTCATACCTCTCATGGCATTGAGGACTATCCGATTGGGGTCATCGATGCCAAGTCTCGTCGCAATCTTGGCTCGCAAATCGCCCACTGTCTTTCCGGCCTCGATATCCCTAGCAAGCTCGTCTTTGAGGTCATTTTTTAAGACCCAGCCTTGGAACTCATCCCACTGAGTGACCTTGATGGAAGTATCCTCCCTCGAGCCGGATGTTACTCGATACCAGACGTTCGAGGAGCCTTCGTCAAACTCGCTGAACGGATTCAATCGAACACCATCGCGGTAGAAGGTAACCGTGGATTGGTCTGGGATGGGATATTTGGTACGACCTCGCAGGATCTGGTCGAGCTTCGCAACGAAAACTCCGAGCTTAACGGAGCACGTGAAGGTCTCTCTGTGCGTATCGAGATCCTGACAGGTAACTAATGCCCTTCGAGGCTGCTCATTTCTCTCTTGACTCTCATATTTGTCGTGATGAGACCGGTGATGACGCCGAGACTCGTGCGGCTCATCGCTCCGAGACCGATGCGGACGCCGGGAGTGGGCCGTCACCCTGGGCGGCGATCGGACACCCTGGTCCCTGCTTGACGGCTTCCTCGCTTCTTTGTTTACCATCTTGTCAGTATTGCCCCTCCTGAAAAACTGTCATCACTCTTGTGTGACATTCTTGAGAAATACACGGCTGAAATAGCAAGCGCCCAAGGAGAAGAAAAGAGGGCGATTGGGCTGAGGGGGAGACTGGGCAAAGCGGAAAAAACCGAGACCTGCGGCAAGGCTGTGGGAAGTTGAGGCTCCGGGGAAAGATATGGTGAGCAACACTCAAAGTGAGTGAAAGTGCTCGGGGTTACCAGATAGCGGCGGGGTCTGGGGGGCTGAGGGGCAAATAGGCTGCATGAGCATGCAGCTTCACTGCGAGCGTGGCGTATCACTTGCAGATTATCGCGGCCAATGAATTGTGAGGCAAGACCTTTCACCCACTGGCAGCTGAGCGCCTGAAGGAGCCAGCACTTAAGGTGAGAACCCGATTGCTAGACTGCAGGATATAGCTACGCCCGATGTGTTAGGCTGCCAAACTGCATAAACGGCCCACGTAATCAAGGCACTGAAATCACTCGGCTTCGAGAAAGATCAGATGACCCCAATGTAGTGCAAGGAAGCCCAGAAGAGTAATGCCATGCAAGAAGCTTTGACGGGATCAGGTAGCAACACTTTTGTCACGAACATGTGTACAACACTTGTTGTTTGCCTGTCCAAACCATTGTGACCCGAGCACCTTTCACAGACAATTGGTTGACGTGGATGAATTTGATTATTAGTAATTAAACTCATTACCCATATCCCACAAGAACCGACTTGACCCTGACTCCTAACCTATAATGATACCATATGATCATTGTCGTAACGTCGTAAATATACATTAAGGAGGCCCAACTTGTCTTTGCCAAAAACAAGGAAACCCAAATCTCAAGGGTTGTTAATTTGCTAGTTTTTTCTGCACCAGGCCAGGCTATCGCTCTCAAGAAGTGGCGAGAGACAGAGAATAGTTGCTAAATATCCGCTGATGACTGAGAAGGTGTAGAGGTCTCGGCGTATGGGCCGACGACCAAATGCGAGTTGCTTCACTCGCTTCCGCAATCATCGATCCTCCGCCGAAGAAAGTATTCTGTGGCAATCTCATGAGACCGTTTGGCTAGGACTTCTTGCAGAAAGAGATGCAGTCCGCGGAC
Source organism: Phaeoacremonium minimum UCRPA7 (assembly GCF_000392275.1). NCBI lineage: Eukaryota > Fungi > Ascomycota > Sordariomycetes > Togniniales > Togniniaceae > Phaeoacremonium > Phaeoacremonium minimum. The sequence continues at coordinate 303,798 of NW_006921406.1, forward strand.
GTCAAGGATAGAGTTGAAGCTTGTTGCGTTTTTCCACAGCGGAAGGCCATTTCTCAGTCGCCGGAAATCGTCCCAGCTTCGATAGAGGGTGCATGCTCGGTTATGCTTGTAGAACAGGACTACTTCGTAGACTAAAGTGCAATCCTCCTGGAAAGTGCCCCGAACTGTCGGTGAACGAACCCAAATCGAAATTGGAAGATGGCGGGCTCCGTTGTAAGTGTGGTGGCACTTCTTTGAATGCACTTGCGGCTTTCTGGGAATGGCAGGAACTTGTGCTGGCTTTAATTGCATGATTGAACAAAATTAATAGTAGAACATAATCTGAAAACGAGTTTGCCTGACTCGGGAAAGAAGTGTTGAAAGACGATATTCAACATGCCATAGACATGAGGACAGACAATGGAAATAAAGTGAGGAAAAGCTGTTGCCTCGATACACAGTAGGCCGAGACTTGACCATTGGCTTCGAGCCTTATCGAGTGGCTTGACGATTGAAATATAAATGATGCGGCTCAGCTGCTCGAAAACCGAGGAGAGCCAAACCCCTGGTCTTCGATCCCTTTTCGCATCAATAGCATCATCGCATGAATGAGCGAGGCGATCCGCCGCTCAAGTGATCCATGAGGCGCCTGAAGAACCGACTAAGCCTTCAGGATTTTGGGGAAAGAAGAGCAATTAAAATTATGACAGGCGAGCACCATAGGACCCTGAAGCAGGTGAAGCGGTAGGCTGTGCTCTTACCTGAAACGTCCACTGGGAATACGCTGAGACTTGCCGGATATTTGGCCAACGATATCATTGGAGGTGATCCAGCGCAGGAGTCAGATTACCTCCGCTATCCACGCATAAAACGAGGGCGAGGATGAGGTCCTGGAACCCAAAGCGATCATCGGACAATAAACGTCATTCCAACAGCCTGGTCAATAAGATCGTCAGCATGGCAGAGAAAGGGTTGAACTGTCGGGTTGCTTCTTGCCATCATTCGCGCAAAGAACCTCAAAAGAGCCGAACAGTAGGCATGTGGACTGAACGACCGTCAGAGCTCAAGGAAGCAAATATACATTTAGAACACATTACTTGAGGAAGTGCGGCTGAACTTTTGTCAACATGAGCATTCCTTGTTACTGTCGAAAGCATCGCAAAGGGCCTTTGCACAGAAAACACATTTACTACTTACTTTGATGTTTCTTGTTATCTGGGCAGAAGCCAGTGCACACTCTAAAATGTTAGGAGATTTATTGACACTAACAATCAGCCATGTGTCTATTCCTGGGAAGGGAAAGCCCGTTTCAAAGAACGCGCATCCCTGTACAACCTGAAACGCGCAACTAAACCCTTTTACGCGTTGCCCCAGAGCAAACATACCGCAATAGGATGGAGGGGTCTGAGAGGGGCCGAGGGGCACTTCCAAGGCACCCCCTTTTCTGGGAGTCAAACCATGCAGCCCATTTTGCCATGATAGGGTAGGAGTCCCCTGACTTGCATAAGGAAGATTCATAGTCTAATAAAATTGAAAATGAAGAATGTCGCTACCTACCCTGCATTATCTTCTAGACTTGGTGGATAATGATGGAGATGAGTGCTCGTGTTTTCCTAGAACCGTGGTTGAGCAACCGTTTGTCTAACGTTATGGATCGGTTGATTCTTTCAAACGAGCCGGCAACTGGCTTTGGCGGACTCATAGAGAGATGACGAGGATGAGAACAATAATCGATCTCTGGAGTCGGAAGAATGTGGATAAAAGCGAAAAGAGTTACACGTCTTCAGGCTTACATTTACCCCTTAATGCTCTCTCTCTCTCTCTCTCTCTGTTGCCTGTCCACCGTATCAGACTCCCTTCATAAGCAGAGAGACGGCAATGTCGGTCGGTGGGCAGACATCTGCCTTAGCCTTATACTACTTATTATGAAAGATGGTTGTCTCCTCGGCGGCATGTCGAGGCTTTCCGTTGTGAGTGGCCGCACTGTGCCCGTGAGCAAGGAACAAGGGGTAGGGAGGGAATGAAGTCCCCCGGAGTGGGTGCGCTTGCCCATTATACACCTAGTTACAGTAATGGTTTGCTTGAGACGTCAGGTAAACAATACACCCTCCAAACGGCAGGGACCAAGGAGCTAGACTATCAGTCTTACCCTGACCTGGAGAGACAGGAGTGTCCCTTCCATACGCAGTACCGGTAGCTCCCATCTCATCCCATCCTTTCCTTCCCTTCCCTGGCCACCAATAATACACACATATTATTCTTTCCCTTCGTTCTTTCCCTCCTCTACGATCAGATCCCTTCCCTTTCAGCTTTCCCATTTCTTGCACTTCTGCTTTCGCACTACGCGACGTCACCAGCCGTTTCGCATCAACAGAAAGCTATTGCGGTCCAGCTCTGCGACACAGCCTACGCTCGACGCGATCCAAGCTTCACTTTCGACAACCGCATCCACCGCTGACCGAACTATATCACGAGATGGCTCTTCAAGCTGCGTATAAGCAGTTCCTGGCTTCGCCGAACTCGTCCTTGTTGGCTGCGAACGCGTCGCTGCACTACGTCACGACCACAACAAGCTATGCTGGTCCTACGGAGATCATCAAGCACCTGAGCGCGCAGCGCAACCACCTCAAGAAGAAGAAGGAGGACATTTTGGATGTTGTTGAGGGCCAGAATGCTGTCGCCATCCAGACCGAGACCTCTATCGAGTTCATCTCGAGTGGCGGAGCTTACCTTCCCGGCTTGGACGACAACTTCCTCGCTGATCGAGTTGTTTACATTGCGGTCGTGAGTTAAGGCCTTCTCATGTTCAGTTTCTGGAAGCGTGCGCATGCTAATGCTGGACTCTTCCCAGACCCATATCGTATCTTTTGACAACGATGGCAAGATTGCGCAGATTCGTCAAAGCTGGGATCAGGGTGCTCTCTTAAAGCAACTAGATGTCATCGGAAAGACTGGCCGCAATTGGCCCATCCGTGACAGCCAGGAACAGATCAAACTGATCATCAGATCTTCTGGGAAGCCTGTGGAGGAAACGCCTTCAGACATCATCAACCGGTCTCGCGGAAACTCCACCAATGCTATGCGCGACCCTCATACCACCCTCAACCTCTTTGCGCCTCGCGACCAGGTTGAGCCGCCGACATCTGTGGTCTCACCGTACGCTGGCAGCCGCCCACACCAGCGCTCCTTCACCGATATTCTCGGCGATGAGCCTGAGGAAGTTGGCTCCCCAAGTGGTGGCCGTGAACGGTCGCAATCCCCTAGCAAGGCCATTGCCCCGAAGATTGGTGCATCGAAGAAGTTCCAGCCGCCTCGCCTGTTCGAAGAGAGCGAGGACAGAGCTCCGTCTGAGTCTAACACCCCTGACGCCAAGTCCCCGGATCGCTTCTACAGACCTCACCCGAAGAAGTACCAGCACTTCGACTTCGCCGATGGCTCTGAGCCAGCTGACGCACCAAAGGCTGGTGTTGCTTTCCACGAGATGCCTAAGGGAAAACATGGTTCCCACTGGGATTTCCAGGACTTCGTTATTCCTCAAAAGCCCCAAGCCAGCCGTGTTCGTCACCAAGAGATTCGTCATTGGAATACTGAGGAGGCAGAAGAACAAGAGGACACTGTGAAGAAGCCTGCTGTAGGCAAGCCACGCCGTGATGCGGAAACCCACTTTGAGCTTCAGGATGATGGTCTTCCTTCCGGCAAGCCGCGCCCGGCCGGTCGTCCACGAGGAGCTACGCATAACGAGGGCCTCGGCTTGTACAAGAACCACATGGTCAGTGATGACGGCTCTGAACCACCTGCTACTCCTGATCCGCGTACCTTGACCAATATCACCAATTTGAAAGACCGCTCTAAGATCTTTGATCCTCACTTCGATATGAATGACGAGTCACCGCATGCTTCTCCTCCGAAGCATCAGAGTCAGATCAGTGACGATCGGGCGAAGGCAGTCAAGATGATGGAGTCCAACTGGTCAGCCTATGACGTGTCGCCTGCCTCGCAGAAGGAGAACAGCAATCCAACCCGACATGGCGCGTCAAAGGACCAGAAGGAGAATGGTCCCAATCATCGTATCGTCATCGCTGGTGATGGCATGGGTAACAAGAAGGGTGGCCGTGGCTGGTCTATCGGTGATGACGGCGATGAGGAGAAGAATGGCATCGTCATTGCCGGTGATGGTATGGGCAACAAGAAGGGAGGTCGCGGGTGGTCAATTGGCGACGAGAGCGACGAGGAGCAGAATACTCCAGCAGTACCGGGCAAGAAGCAAGGCGTCCAAGCGACAGGCGGCAACTTCTGGGACTTTTAATCGAGTCGGCAGAACAGCTGGAAGGAATTGGACAGGAAATCGCGCAGGAATAACGCCCGATAATGTCTTTTGATGCTACCGATGATGATTATACGTCTACAACGCCCGCAACGATCACGAGGACCACCCCCGAATCACCCCTACAGATCACAGAGACACTGCATTTCCTTCTGTTTGCTTATTTCCTCCTGTTTCTTTTCCTTTGCACAATATCTGTATCTAACATCCAACTTGGGTGAGACCAAAGCAACAGTGATATTATGGGCCGATGGATACCCAGTTGTTAGGATGAACAGAAAACTGTTGGACTAGGGAGACTGAACTACTGAAGATTGTATGGATTTGTACACATACATTACTCGAGCTTTAGGATGAACGAACGTTTTCAATAGAATGTTCTCAGACGACCTCCGTGTCTTTGCCATTACGAACACCCCATATCACGGAAGGGCTGTGTGCTAGTCGACCTTGTTAACATCTTTCTTGCAATTATCATGGGCATCATAACGAGATAAGTCTATATATACACATCTGGTGCAAGAGTCAAGCCCAGAGAAACATGTGTCTATGATTGCGTCGAGGCCCATCATTCGAGCGCTCGCAGATATCAAAGACCATGGATAGTAGCCATAATCCACCACTCCATCGTCAACGATCCCAAAAAAGTCTACCAATACGTCCCAGTTCCCTCCAAGACTTCCCGTCTCTGCTTGACGCACCGTGAACGCCATGCTTCCCAAGCCCATACGCAAGGAACCCTTTGATGAAAGGAACCGCGGTTGCCTATTATGTCCCTCTTGTTCTTACACGACTTGATCGCTCATATGCCCCCCCCCCCTCACTCCCAAGCGGCAGGACTGCGATGTCCCGCCCCGATCAGCAGAAGAAGCGATAGAGCTTCTTCCACCGGGGCCAGGCGCGCTTCTCCTCCATCTCCTGGGCCATGAGGATGGGCAGGTTGAAGTCCCTGCGGCCGGTGTCGATGTCCATGTCGTCGACGCGGACGATGCTGGTGCGGTAGTAGAGCTTGTAGGCGAGCCAGAAGAGCAGGACGATGGGGACCGCCATGTACTGCAGGAAGAAGTTCTGCACGTTGGCGGCCGCGGACTGGTCCGCGTAGCCGAGCGGCCACGCGCCGACCCAGAACTGCGCGACCAGCACGATGCCGTTGAGCGTCAGCCCCACCCAGCTGCCGGCCACGCCCGCCTGCGCCCGGAAGGCCAGCTCGTGCAGGCTGCGGCCCTTGCGCCGCCACGCCTTGCGGAAGCGGATGTGCGCCAGGCAGATGCTGCCCCACGTGAAGATGGACGAGAGCCCCGAGATGGCCATCAGCCAGTCCATCACGTCCGACTGCTCCTCCGTGTCCGAGAGGTAGGCGAGGAAGCCGATCAGGGAGGCGAGCACTATCGCCACCAGCGGACGGCCCCGGCGGTCGATGTAGCCGAAGATCTTGGGTGCCTGGCCCTGGTCGGCCAGGGCGGCGAGCGTACGGCTCGAGCCGAAGACCGCGGAGTTGCCCACGCTCATCACCGCCACGAGAATGACGGCGTTCATGACGCCGGGGAGGACGTCGATGCCAGCATCCTGGATGGCAACAACAAAGGGGCTGGCCTTGGAATCCGAAGAGGAGGTCCCTAGCAGTCGAGTATCATCATAACGCACGAGGACTCCGACCAGCGTTAGCGCCACGACGTAGAAGAGACTGATACGCCAGAACACCTGCTTGATGGCGGTCGGCAGTGACTTGCGAGGGTTCTGGGTTTCAGCGGCCGCTAGACCGACAAGTTCTGTGCCGGCGAAGGCGAAAGCAGCCGTAACGAACACGCTGCATAACCCCTTGAATCCGTTGTGGAAAGCACCCGGGTCATGCCAGTAACTCCCGCCAATATAGCCGCCTCCAGGCTTGCCTCCAATGTTGATAACTACACCGAGCAGGCTAGCAAAAAGTTAGTATCGTCTGCACCAACAACAAGAATCTTGAGTTGTCTCACATAAATCCAATCACGGCTGTGACTTTGATGATGGCGAAGACGAACTCGGCTTCACCGTAGCCTTTGACGCCGAATAAGTTGATGGTGATGATGGTTGCAAGAAAGATGGTCACAAAGATTGCTTTGTCCAGCGAGTCGTTCCAGTATTCTATCGTTATCGCGGCAGCAATGATCTCCAGCGGCAGTACGACGAGCCATTGTAGAGCATAGCTAGATCGATGATTAGCGACATTAACGAATGTAACTCATTGTACCTCAAGACTTACTTCCAACCCATAGCAAACCCCCAAGCCGGGTCCAAGAATCGTGTTGAGTAGGCTGAGAAGGAACCGGCGACGGGGAAAACGACTGCAAGCTCACCGAGGGCTTGCACCGTACAGTACAACATGACACCGATGAAAAGATATGCGATTAGAACCGACGCAGGGCCGCCGGTATTGAGAGCCTTGCCGGACGCAACGAACAGACCCGTACCTGTATGCATATGTTAGAAAGATCAATGGCAATCATGGGAGCGTTGCACTCGAGTCGAGGTCAGGGCCAGAGCGATATAATGCAAAGGACCATCCATGCCAGTCAGAGTATCGACATACCTATAGAGCCACCGATAGCAATCATCTGCAAGTGCCTGCCCTTGAGCTCCCTCAGCAGGCCCGAGTTGGCGGTCCGGATGTTGGCGGCGCGGATGTCGTAGTAGTGGCCGCCGTGAGGGTCGCGCATGTGCATCGGGATGCCGTCGTCGCCGATGATGCCCTTAGGCGTGATCCGCTGGGTCGGGTCCCGTCGAAAGGTGTCAAGCCATCGCTGCACGGCGCCCGGGCGGCGGGGGATGTCGTAGACGGGCTCCCTCATGCTGTAGCTGCTGCCGTGGGCCAGCGAGTCCTCCTTCAAGTTCAGAATGTTCAGCTCGATGTCCCGGTCCGCCATCTTATCTCAGAAAACGGGCCCGCCAAAAAACCAAACCAGACGCAAGACAAACGGCCCCCCCACCGAGGAATGGCGGGTCCTCGACACTTGGGCTAGTTGTCTTAGGGCCGCTCTATGGCTCGAGTCGAACGAGACCCAGATGCGATTCAGTGCCTCCAATAGTTGGGTAACGAGGGCTTCTGCTCCTATAACTGTAATTGTTTCCTTCCAATCGCCCTACTCGAACAGCGTTGTGAGTCGCGGCGCCTCGTGCGGATGCCAACGGTGCGATCAGCAAAGTACAATGTCGGCCTTCCGCCCGGACGAGTCCGATGGTAGTCACGGCAGGCCAACGTAAGGAATCCGAGTTTCACCGTTCGTGTACAGGCACTCTCGTCGCTCGTGTCATTATAAAAGCAGGCGGCGTTGTATGTATGAGCGAATTGGCGGTCGTCTAGAACCTCGGCTGTAGATAGTCCGTCCGTGCAGTCGTGACAAGTCAATGTCCACCTCGCAATGTCCAGATCGTAGTCGTCGTAAAGGCGGAAGCGAGGATCAGGAGAAGCAAACGTCGGAAGTATTGATGATGGTTAGGAGGAGGAGGAGGAGGAGGATCGGTGAGACGGACGAACGAACAGATAGACGTACGTCCTTCGCAAGATAATAGGTGCTTGCTTGCTGGTGCTGCCACCTCATGGGGACTGGCGGCACAGGCAAAGGGGCTGGAGGCTTATCATTGCACTTGGGACTTGTAGCGTGGTGTGGTGTGGTGTGGTGGCCCTTGGCCCTGGGTCTTGGTCCAGTTGGTCCTCTCCGGGCTAATAATGGTGGTGGGTGGTGGGCGGTGGCATGGGGCTGGACTTCGCTGGGCGGCCGGCGACTTCCTGCAGTGGGCACCGGCGCAGGATTTTCGACAAGGGACACACGCTCGCTTCACCATCTCCAGCCTAGTGGCTCTTCACTCTCGCTGCTCGCTTCTGTGTAGTTATTATCTCCTGCTGCTGTAGGCTTTCTTGGTCACTATTTCAATCGGTACAGCCAAAATGTTGGCTCTCGCCAGCAGGCATCGCAAGGCTCTGGGACACAAACACCACGGGTCGACATCATCGTCCACAGAGACCCGAATGGTATATATATTGCACCGGGGAGTTACGTTGCTGCAATGCAGAGCGCGGACTTCACAGTGACTAAGATAGCGGAGACAGAGGGGGGACGATTCCTGGTTCGCGGATTGGGTGCCATGCGCTCGCGTGCCGTTACTTAGCCCAGCATGTACTGTATAGTATAGTACCGTATCTCTCGAGACAAGAGGGTCCGCAGCATGTCTCTGATCGATCCCCTTGATCACCCCCTCCCAGCACAAAGTACTATACAGAAGTACACCTGGCTGAGACCTGGCTGCTGGGTGATCGGTGCCAGATAATCTACCTAGCCCTACAATAGGTGTTTCGTCATACGATTGCGACGATGCGCCGGCGATTCATGGCGTCTCAATACTATCTACTGCAGGGTGATGATGCGGGACATGTCTTTCGATTTGGCGCGCTTCCGAGACCTGACTTACTTATGTATCACATCGACTTCGCAAAGAGGCATGCATAAGGTAGACGCTGCATTACTGTATTGTCTCCGACCGCTTGTCGCTTGGCTGGCTCACCTGGTCCTCAAGAGATCGGACTGGGTACCACGGTATCCATGGATAGGTAGTGTAGTCTACAATAGTCTACAGGGTAGCCCAGCCCGACAGATGCAGACAGCAAAGCGCATCGATAGTGATCCTCGTAAGACAGGCCTGCGCCCACAAATAGCCTTGATCTAGAAATACCGGTACGTCTCAATCTTGCGCAGCGTTGCTCATCTTTACCCTGGGGTCTCTATCACCTTCCTAGATGGAGCACAGCAGCTCAGGAGGTCAATTCAGATTCAAAACAAATGACAGACACGGCCTGCTCGTCAGACAGTTGGCGGCGACGGCGTGGGGAGGAAAAGGCAGACACGCCAATCCACCTTCCAAATCAATGATAGATCTATTGTTGGCCCCAGCCAGCCAGCCAGCCTGCCTCACGCAATACGCAGTAATAGCACAGACAGACAGATGCCTACTGTACCTACTGCATAGTACTCTGGGTACCTCACGATCCCGTCTCGGGACCGACCAGGCGTGTGGGAGTCCTCTCCACTGCAACTCCCACTCTCATCAGGGCCGGGCTGGCCTGTGAGTTGCGTCCTGCAAGCAACGCAACTGATCCCTGGCGAGAGCGAGCGTCGTACCCGGCCAGAATCAGAATCCAATCAGAAGGACCCCTAGACGACGACCTTATCTTCCCACAGAGTGTCAGGGTGCCCGCATGGTGGCGCTTCGTAGTGCCCTGTACCTAATCCATAGTAGGCCGTCGCTATCAGATTCAACGCCAGCCTTCCGCGGCTTTTCTCACGTTTCTGTTCGAAACCCCTAGGCTAGGCTAGGTAGCATCGTTAGTCCCTGGCTGTCCACGTTTTCTCAATAGTCGCGCTTTGACACTTCTGAGGAAGCGTGGGTCACTAATCAAGCGGCTAATAAATTCAAATTGAACGCAGACGACTATGATGGTTTGAATCGTTGATCTCATGAAACAGCAGCGTTTGCCAACTCACCTTGTGCAAGCTGTCCGGCGACGGCTGAGACCCAACGCGAACCAAGAGCGGCCGAGGACGCTGTCAAGTATCCCAGCTATCTGATGGCCTCGGTCACTATTTAGGACACGTCTGGTGGCCCCAAGCGAGCTCAGTGACATGTGCTCCTCGTCTGTGTGCCGCGCTAGCTGCCCTTTGCATGTCACAATGCTCGGAACACGGCACACTCCTGACAACCACCTAGGTAGGCAACGCAACATGGACACCAAAGTATAAACGCCGCTGTATAAATGCCCCCCTGAAACTATATATGTACAACAATGCAGATTACAACACCACTAGATCGTTTCCTTTTTGCGATGACGCCCCATCCACAGATGCCTTTTTGATCTTTTGCATGAAATGCTCCCTGTTCCAAGAATACCAGATTGCAAAGTGGACAGCACAACGCATGTATGATGATGGTATTTTCTACTGGCCCAGCTCTACGATGTTGCCATTCAGATCCCTCTGCTTCCGCTTCCAGCCCGTCGAGAACAGCTGGCCCATGTCGAACCGCGGGAAGGGGTGCGCCTCGGTGTTGATGACCACCTTGTCCAGCGGGAGGAGGTCGTTGGGCGAGAAGAGCAGGTAGAAGTACTTCAGGGTTTCCGCCTATGGAGAGAAAGTGTCAGCAATATTGAACGAGGGTTATATGAAAGATCGGCAGAACACAGGGACACCTACCAGCCAAAAGCTTTCCATGTTGTCCTTTGTCACCGGTGGAATCACATTGGCATTCGACAGACTCGTGAAGCCGCCTCCCTCCTCGACCGCCGTGTAGTTCATGAACGACTTGAACATCTCCCAGCCCCATTCGCGATACTTGACATCCCCCGTTATCCGCCACATGTAGAACAAGCTCTCCACCGTCTCTGGGCGTTGGAGGTTGTGCGAGTCAAACGCCTTGACGCTGAAGTCCTTGCGCCATTGTGCGTCCGGACTTGGGTCAAAGTCTGCTGGCGCCTCGTGTGGCGCCGACTCCTTCAGCGGGGGGTCGCTGATGTGGAAATATGTGATCTCTGCAGCAAGTCCAGTTGCCATGTACTTGTACATGCCCCAGCAGGTCTGCATCAGCTCCCGGGCAAGCTTCATGTCCTTGTCCTTCTTCTTGCTCCAGGTGGGGAGCTTTCTCGCTTCTTGTTCAGTAAGGCCCTCGGTTGCCGCAAGGGCAATCGTTCCAGGCATGAAGCATACAAGATGGTCCATCTTAGGCGACAGCGCCTTTTCTAAGCCGTCCGGACGTTCGCCAATAATTGTAAAATGCGAAGGCTCAGTGTAAGTGACAAGGTGCTTGCGTACACCCGCCAGTGCCTCGTCCCACATCTCCAGATAGACCGATTCCTGCTTGTTTGTCTGCAGATATTGCTTGATCAGGTATTCGTAGTAAGAGTCTCCACGGCTGCCCAGGCGGATGTTCTCGCCCCTGAAATGGCCGTTTGTAGCGTAGATATAAATAGGAACCAGACCATCTTTTACACCATTGCCGTCGACCACCTCCATGACCTTCTCAGCCTTATCCCAGAACATCTTTTCGCCGGTCAATTTGGCAAGGTACTTGAACTCGAGTTGCAGAGTTGTGGTCTCTGCGGTGGATGAGGCACCGCCGTCAGCATGTGACGGCAGGCCTTCAAACTTCCCAAGGTTGACACTGGCATATGGAACCCCTGAGGGCGTATCGAAAGCTGTTATCAATCTATCCGCAAGGTCTTTAGCCTTCTCAAGGTATAGATCCTCGCCAGGTGCGCCCGGGTCATCATCCTTAATAGGTGCGAGATGGGGATACTCGTTGGATAGGTAGTGCGCACTAAGCAGGCCGCCCATCATACGGATAGTTGTCTCGAATGTGTTGACATCTTGATCTTGATCATAGGTCAAGTCCTTAGCCAGCCACTCCCTCGCATGTGTTAGTCGAGATGTGAGGTTCATGAGCATCATTGTATCCAGGGCATCGATAATGATCCATCCCAGACCCTTGGATGCCATCTGGTCTCCCTTCTTCGAGATGGGATGGAATTCGTCGTAGCCCCAGGCATATCGTTCGTAAGCATCCCAGCTCAACTCGAACGCCTCGACCACACGTTCCCTCCGCTTCGACCAGTCTGCCTTGCTCCTTCCCTTGCCTTCTGACTTCAGCCAACCTAGGCCCTTTAGATGTGTAGAGATTGCCTCTTGATCTCTGCCGAAGAAGCCGGACCAGTACAGCAGACTCATCAGCACCGCAAAGAAGATGAGCAGCACTCTCTTCCTCCTGTAGACGGGCCTCGCCCGCTGACTCGCCGGGTACCCGTACGGCTTGTCCTTGTACATCGGTAGCGAGTTGCGGTTGGGGTTGAGGAAGCCCCCGACTCTGTCGAGGCCCTCCCCAAGGATGCCCCCGTTCGAGGACTGGCCGTGCCCGCCGCCCCGGCGGTTGACGTTGGACGACGCCCAGAGTTGGTCTTCGGCTAGTCGCTGCGGATTCGTGAACGAAGGCACATTTTTGGGCACAGAGAAGGCCATTTCCTCGACAGCCTGGGACGCCTGCTCGACCACCTGCTTGCTCTTCTCGGCGACCTGAGTCGCAACCTGCGTGGCCACCTGCGCGGCGGTGGTCCGGGTCGCTCGGAGGATGGCCAGCGCTGGGCCGGGGGTTCGGTGGAGGTTGAAAGGGTCGCGAACGTTCATGGCCCGCGAGGGACCATGCTGTTTGGTAGTGGCAGCTCGGGAGTGCGAGGACGAGGAGGACAAAGGGCGCTGTGGCGGATGCGGACTCGATGGGTTAAAAGCACAAGCAGAAGAGTTGCAACGTATGCCTTCTCGGATTCTATTCTTCCGGGAGAAATGCAAGTGAGCAAAGCGGGTTGCTGTCAGGTAATTAGTCTCGTGCACTCTCCCAGGTCACTTCGAAGTCCACAGAGCACTGCTACAGTAAGGTGGTAGCCGGTACACACGCGCGGCGCGGCTTGGCGATTGGAAAGGACAAGTTTAAGGTTGCTTGCCTGCCGCGACCCGCCCACCCTACATCGTAATCAGTATGTTATAGCAGTAGCGACCTAAAAATACATTGAATATGGAAATGCAAGCCCACTCATACCCAAAACTCGACATCAAGCAACGACAACGGCTTCTTACAGTAGGAATAATTCTGCAGAGCGGACTGGCATGTCATTTATTTCCCAGACAGGAAATACAACATTCTTTCTCACAGCCGAAGGAATATGAACGGTTCGATAGCTGAAGATAACCCGTGAGCCGGCAAATCTCGAAGAGACAAGATGGATCATGTGAAGAGCCACGGCTCCGATTTCCAGCAATACCCGCATCTTAATAATGAAGAGTTCACCGAAGTCTGTCACAATCTCGACAGACGATACCGTCAGGCTACGTTAGGTCCGCTTAGAAGAAAATGGAGGCTCAATGTGTGCACGGCACTTGATACTTTGTTTTCTTTTGGTGCCGAATACAATACATACGTACAAATTGTTCGACCTCTAGAAGGCGAGCTTGATCATGGAGACTTATCAACATTTCTTGACAACTTCTCCTTTGGTGCAAATGACCGATTAAGCGACATGCCCATAACATCAGAGGATCAGGACATGATGGAGGCCGAGGAGTCAGACCAGGTTCGGATCTTCAAGGAGCAAGGGCAGTCTAAACATTCTAACACCTGACTAGTCTGTTCTCCGCAAGGAGCAGAAGCAACCGGACTTTGGCTACGTAATATATGAGATTCACCTTCACCCAACGTATCAAGCCCCGTGTCTCTGGTTCAGCCTACACGGCTTGCCAGTAGACGAGCCAGCTTTCAACATCGATACAGTTTTCCGCCGCCTTGTGCCGGACCAGTACAAGGATGGACTACGGAGGGTCGGATCAGTTGGCGGGATATCAGCGGATGTGAGTTGCTTCATGCTGTCAAACGCGTTAATTAAAGGCTCTCAATGTCTAGCCAAGAGGCTTCAGCCCGGTCTATACTAACACGCTGAAAACAGCATCACCCTATCACAGGTGTCCCAACCTTTTACGTCCATCCCTGCCTCCTTGGAGACAGCATGTCGAATTTTGACTGCACCAAGGAGAATTACCTGATGGTCTGGCTAGGTCTCGTCGGAGGATCCGTCGGACTCTGGGTGCCGAAGGAAATGGCGCTTGAAAGTCCTTGACGCGTTGAAATGCGCGTCGCATCCGGGAATTGCAATATATGCAGACATTCTGCATAGCCCCATCACTCGTCGTCGCTATCCTCCTCCATTGCCACGTCACTGTCCTCTTCCTCGTCTTCATCCTCATCCTCACGGGCTCTCTTTTGTCCGCGGCTCTCCGGAGTGCCAGCATCCTCCATGACGCGGTCTACGCCCTGTGGTTTCGCCGGGAGACTTGATTGCGCCGCCGCTGATCCAGGAACAGGGGCATTGAAGATGCTTTGCTGCAGCTCTGTGACCTCGACGTTCGCCGCACTGGCGGTATTGGGCAGCTTGAAGGTGCCATCTAGCTTCGCGACGACGTTGGACTTTGACTTTGCATATTGCACTTTCTAAACCGTCATCAGCTACGGCGGCACACAATTAATCAGAGTCACTCACCATCTCCTGGCCCAGGAATGAGGAGCCGTCTAGGGAGCGCATTGCCTGGGTTGCTGTTTGGATATCCCTGTAAACTATATGCGCCTGCCCACGCATCTTGTCTGTCTTGAGAGCGACGACATCGAGGACGGGTCCGTATGTGGAGAAAAGCATATATAGGGCTGTCCGCAGATCATCCTTCTGTATCTTAGATGACGGTATACCGCGTACATAGAGTCTACAGCTTGCACATTAGTAATTGTCGCAATGAATTCAAGCTACATGCGCACTTACGTCTGATTAGGTGGAACAGAGAGAACCTTCGCAGGGATCCCAGAGCCTGGCGGAGGGCCTTTCGGCGGTACCGGAAGGTTCGAGGGCGCCATCAGTAATAGTTGTAGCTCTCAATGCGAGTTTCAGATAGTCTGGTGTGCCGTCGTCGTCGAACCCGGTCGTAGAGGTTGGGGGGTCGTCGTGGTTGAGCGCGTAAATGATCTGTATGCCACTGTTTTTTTTACCAGCTTCTTTCGCAGGTGTATCTACCCCACAAAATCGAAAGACTCGGTAAGTGCATAGCTCGATACTTTGCGTACCTGCTTAGCGGCTCAGGTAGGTAGCTGCGCCCCACCATCCAGCAACCCATTACGCAGTCAGCCACCAGGTCCAACCCCTCCACGACTTTGCTGCATCGTCAACGCAAACGGGCAATCCAAAGACATCGTGATAGTAGAGAGCTCCTCCTATCACGAGCACATAGATCCGCCCACCATGGCTGCGCCAGAAGTCCACCATCTCTTCCACAATCCCATCGCGGACCACTCCTTCTTCCCGGATCGCAAGACGCTCGCGATCGCAAGGGACTCAACCGTCGAGCTCTATGGCAAGGTTGGCAATGCATTCAAACTCAAGGACGAGCTCAAGGGCCATGACAAGACCGTCACAAGTGTCGATGTATGCCCAGTTTCCGGCCGAATTGTATCGTGCTCTCAAGGTATGTGCCACAATGTCCATGGTCCGAAAGTCTGAGGGTGCTGATATAGTTTATCTGGGTAGACCGTAACGCTCTGGTCTGGGAACCTTCACCACAAGGCTACAAGCCAACTCTAGTACTTCTCCGAATCAGCCGAGCTGCAACATTTGTGCGCTGGTCGCCCTCCGAAACCAAGTTCGCTGTCGGCTCCGGTGATCGCGTGATTGCCGTCTGCTACTTCGAAGAGGAGAATGACTGGTGGGTCTCGAAGCATTTGAAGAAGCCCATCCGGAGTACGATTACGTCTGTTGCATGGCACCCTAACTCGGTGCTTCTTGCAGCTGGTTCGACCGATGCGCATGCCCGGGTTTTCTCCAGCTTCATCAAGGGTGTCGACCAGCGACCTGAGCCCGGCGTTTGGGGCGAGAGGTTGCCCTTCAACACCGTCTGTGGCGAGTACCTCAATAACTCTGCTGGATGGGTACACTCTGTAGCTTTCTCTCCTAGCGGAGATGCCCTCGCATTTGCTGCGCACGACAGCAGCATTACTGTGGTGTATCCGAGTGCCCCAGAACAACCACCAAGAGCCATTGTCAGCATCACGACTCAGCTGCTGCCTTTCATGAGCATATTCTGGAGCAATGAGACTGAAATCATTGCCGCTGGCTATGATTGTGAAGCTTTCCGCTTCAAAGGCGATGAAGGCGGCTGGCAGCTTGCAGGCACTCTAGAATCGAAGGGAAGGCCCGGCCTAGGCGATGCCAGAGAGGAGTCGGCTTTGAATATGTTTAGGCAAATGGATCTAAAGGGTAAGGTAAAGGATGATACGAAACTTCAGACAGTCCACCAAAACACCATTTCAACCATTCGGCCTTATGAGACATCTGGCTCTCAAGTCACAAAGTTCAGCTGTAAGTCCTATCAATCATCTGCAAAGAGAGATACAAAGTGCTAATGTCACGTTAAGCAACCGGCGTTGATGGCAGAGTTGTCATCTGGCATACTTAGATTAGTCACAGTGAATATCTCAATGAAATGCTTGGTCTCTGACCAACAACCTTGTCCTCGTTCTTTGACTTTGATGCGCCCCCGGTCTCAAATCGTCTCACAAGTGCCTTGTGGAATCTGAGACTTGTCACTGATGATTTTCTTCTCCCCGCTGTATCCTAGCGAACCTGTTTGGGTTCATTGTTGAACATAGGTATAATACAGTTGGAATTTTCTCCTTCTAGGCAACGCGCAAATCAGCTCCATGGAACCCACCAATATGGTCGTCGCTACGCATCCGTTGATGGAGCGATCACAATCCCCAAGCGCCCGCTTCTATGCGTCGCGAAGCGCAACACCATCGCCCCCTGAGGCTCCCAGGCTGACAAGTCCGCAAGGCGAGACTATTGGACCCTTCGGGCACTGGGCGGTTTCCTATCCAAACCACTCGACGCTATCAGGCACTTCACATTGCGACCTGCCACACGATGAGGCCCAAGTCTCTCCACGAACCATCCCTGCGCAGCATAGCGGCCCCTCTTATCTGAACATTCTCCCGGAAGATCGGATTCGCGAGCTACACGACGATAGCGAGGGGCAGGACGAGCCCGTGGTCAGTCATCTTCCTTTTCGCTGGCACGGACACAGCATAGCAGCAACTCCTGGTCTGCACAGAGCGTCCCCATCGGCTGCCTGGCCTGCGCAGCGGGAGACTTACATCTCCCCGCCCCAGTTCATCATGCCAGCTACTGAATCACAAGCCCCGACAAACATGGATACTCCAGAATTTGCACATATACCCACCGGCGCATCTTCTCTCCCAGACGATGCTCCTACGCAAGCATGGGACCCTTACGGCTCGGATCTTGAAGACGGCGAGATTCAGGAAGACGAGCCATCCGGAAACGGTGACTCCATGGACCAAGACAACACCTCGCTCAAGTCTGGTGAAGCATCTCCTTCCCCACCACCCTCTGATTCAACTCCCAGCAGCAGCTCGTCTTCCTCCGGCGACTCTGCGTCCCGTGGCGCCATTCTTCTCCGCGCGGTCCACGACGCCTGTCTCATGGCCACACAGCGCTACCTGAGATCTCACCACAGCAACTGGCGCCTCCGCAAAGGATCCCCGTATCCTCCACGATCTGCTGCTGGAAATGGATCGAGCCCTGCTGGCTGCAGCCCCCATTCTACGCAGTCTTCCCCTCATGGCTCCTCAGCCGGCTCCGACGCCGTCGAGTCCCACGGCCATAGGAACAGCCCCCTCGGCAGCCCGCCACGGAGCGACCCCAATAACAACATCGACACTTTCGTCCCCACCGGCACCGACTCCGTGCTAGCCAACACGGCAGCGATCTGCACACTCATGTGGCGCCGCGCCCAGGCCACACGCCTGCTGTCGCTGGGCGCCGAGAGCGCGGCCATCGCGGACATGCGCAAGCTGACGGTGTGGGCCGAGGTCGTCGTCCTGACGAGCCGCCGCGCCCGCGTGGCGCCGGACCCGGCGCTGGCGGTGGCGTACATCATCGCGGCCGGGCGGGCGCTGTGCCGCTTCCTCGAGGACGAGGACGCGCTGGCCATGATCGACGATGCGCTGCCGATCCAGTGGATCGAGGTTGATCTGGACTTGGACTACCTGGGGAGTTTGGTCCATTAGACGGGTTGGGCGGCAGCTCTCGTTGAGTTACGGCGTTTACGGTACCCCTGAGATACCCCTGAAATTCTGTGGCATCCGATAGACTTCTTCTGGCGCGGGACAACATTCTTGGATTCTGGCTTTTTGGTTTTCTCGGCGCAATGTATTCGGAATCTCAGATGGTCAGCATTGAATCGATGGCACAAGAGCGCACAGGGTGTTGCTCAACGAAGAGCCATCAGTGGATCACAAGAAATATTGTCAAACTGGGATGCGACTTAGATTTAGAGGCTCATAGTGAAAATTGCATTATGAGAAAATTTGCTTTTCATTACCTGTCCCAAAAATATTTTCCATTTTGAGGAGCGCCGCAACCGGCTCCGAATGTAAGGCGCAATGGCGATGCACATCTATATGCGTAGAGAACCCAGACACCAATCTATGACGAAATCTTATCCCTTGTAGGCAGTTTAGCTGCCTCGTGAGTTGTGAATATTCAGCACCAGGATATCCGTAGCGCCGACCTTGACCAGGTCGTCCATGACAGGCGCAATCTTCTTCTTCTCCACCATGACACTGATAGCCAGCCATCCGTCCTCCTGCAGCTGTGTGATAGTCGGAGCACGCTTGCCAGGGGTAATCTTTGTCGCCTCGGGAAGTCGTGATCGCTCGACGTTGTATTGGCAGAGGACGTATCTCTGGGCGGTGATGACACCCTGAATTCGTGAGGCGATCAGGTCCACCATGTCGGGATTTGACGGTGAGCTTGACTTGATGAGAATGGCTGAAGAGTCTACCACTGTGTCAATCGCCTTGAGACCGGCGGCTCTCATGGTCTCTCCAGATTCTGTTATGTATCAGCATGGCTTGCTTATTAAAGCAGTTGAAGCCCGAGGGAGACATACCAACTAGATCGACAATACCGTCGGCAACGCCAAGCGCACAAGCAGCCTCAACACTGCCAGTAAGCTCAACGATGTTGGTCCGTAGCTTCTTCGACTGGACTGGCGCCTCTGCGCCGTTCGCCGCGTCCTGCTCTAGCTCCAGACGGGCAAAGTACTCAGAGGCGAGGTGGACGAAGCTTGTGCCAATATTCTTCCCCACCAGATCCTTGGGATCAACATACTGCCCCTTCACCGGCACCTGAACCTGGAGCTTGCAAGCACCGAAGCCGAGGTCCATAACCGTCACGCAGCTTGTCGTGGCATTGCTGTCCTGTGGCGTGGATTCGCCAGATATCCTCCGGGCCCGTGCAATGATGCGTGTGCCAGCATCGTGCTCCTGCACTTGGTCCAGACCGGTAATGCCCAAGTCGACACGGCCTTCGCCCACAAACGTAGGGATGTCGGCAGCGGGGAGGAAGACCAGCGCGATAGGGAGGTTCTTGACGAGGGCAATGTCGAGGCGGTTCTCTCTCCTGAACTGGATGTCTGCGCCTTCAAGCAGGTTAAGGGCAGCTTGCTGCAGTCGGCCCTCTAGGAGACGGTTAGACTAAGGCGCAATGGATGTAACAGGCAGAGGGTAGGACGCACTCTTGGGCACGGCGAACAGCAGTCGCCCCTCTAGGCTTTTATCAGATGTTAGCGCCTTTCTTCCATCCATGGCATTCGACATTGCGCAGTGACATATGCAATGGAGGGTACATGATGCGCACTTTAAGCAAAACTGCTTGGGGATGGGAGACGAACTGATTTACTAGATCCATAGTGCGCGCAGTTGCGCAGCTCTTGAAGTAGAGAAGCGGCGTAGACGATCAACACGGACGGCTGACGGCCGAACAGTGGAGGTACTGCGTGACGTTGGGCTGGCTTCACAATATGATTGAAGAAGGGGGTATTTGCGACTTGTCGACGTACGTTGAGGACGAGGAAGAAGAGAAAAGGCACAATGACTCAAGCTCGCGGGGCAGTATAGAGGGGCAGAACCAGCGCAAGAGTGGGGCACCAAATCTCTGGACAGCAATACCAAAACAGCCGGATGCACCAGCGACGGGAGGGAAATATCTAATCTGATTACGAGATGCCTCTACCCGTGAGTTCTGAGTCAATTGACTGGCTTGAGACTTGTCAATTGCAGCTTTTGGTGCCTCGGTGTGGGTATAACGCCAACCTGCGGTGTCGTTCTTGTGAAGATTTCTGGAGCCACGTTCCTGTATCGGAGTCGTCACTGGCGGCAGACGGGAGTGACCAGCGCCATTGAAGGGCGGGGCACACACTTCACTTCACCCACGCAGCCGCAGCCTTAACGTTTACCAGAGGCCTGGCAAGCTTTGGGGATAGCGCATTCTGAAGAGCCGTTCCTGGCTTCTAGGCCCAGCGGTAATCAACGTGTATGCAGGTGCGGGCACGGGAGGCTCCATCGCCGTTGATGAATTGCATCATAATCGATATATTGTTTCTTTATACTTTCCTACTCCTTAAACCGCAGAGACTCACCTCTTGTCTATTGTCAAGTTGTGTAACAACAGTTGGATCTTCCTTAGATACTCCAAGCTCGAGCTTACGGGATACCTGGTTGCACTACCTTGAGGACAAGTTTAGATTGACTGAGAGAGAGAGAGAGAGATCTCCAGATAAGAGAAGATCTGTCACGGTTGAATCGATAGAATGAGACAGACTTCCCTACCTGCCGTAATGTAGACTTCTCAGTCTACTTTGAAGTAAATGCTTCTTCAATAGTACACGCTACCTTCTTCGCTATCCCGTGTCAGCGATAGTCTCTTGCTCTTCGGCACAGCCTCTTATTTGTCCACCAAGATTCGGGTATAGACGAGAGCATTGCGTGTTTTACAATCGCTCGGCGAGTTCGCCGCATTACATTAGAGGCCGGATTGAACCTGCAGGCCCGCACGTCAGCAGTACGAAACCCAGCCCCATATCGGGATCTACAACCGTTTCCACATACGGCCGCGCGCTAGCTCAAGTACCCCGAGATATGACATCCTCCCTGTAGCGCTGTCGTCACCAGCACCCCTTATCGGGACACATCACGCTCCTTCCCGTGGAACATCGCATTCTCAGCTGTCTTGTCTCATATTATATTGCCAATTCGCGAATCTCTACTAAGCCGTATCACCACCATTCATTCATTCCCTCCCGCCGCCGCCCCGAACGAGCTCCCCATCATCAAATCTCCCAATTCCCTACCAGCGCAATCGAATTACGTGCGCTGCTAGCACTACTTGACTTGTCCTTCTTGAATATGGGCCGCGTCTGACACGGCATGCCGGTAAGCAGCATAGTCGCGTTGCCCTCACTACTCCCTCTATCTGTACCTCTACCGGTGCCTTTCGACTGGCCCGCCGCCTCCCAGGCGACATGATGCCCGAGACGTCGAGAGAGAAAGACCCGACACCGACAGCAGAAGTTGACGACAAGGACATCACAGAGCTCTCGAAAGAACCTGCCGCGACAACGCCCAGCAGCGCGCACGCCTCGGTAGAACACTTGGAAAACGGCCACGCCGATAATCACGAGGAACAGGAGGTAAAGCGGCATTCCGAAGACTCGTCCATTGGGGCGTGGGAAGACGCAGAGGAAGGCTCCGACTGGGAAGAAGACGCACTCGTCCTCGAGGACGATCCCGCCGAAATGTCAAGCTGGTCGGGGCAGCCCGACATCAAGGGCAGCTCCGAGATAGCACGGATGGTGCTCCTGAATGCCGTCAGTGTCGGCATGACGTTTACATGGGGAGTGGAGATGACATGTAAGTCCCAGCATGCATTCAGTCAAGGGTCGCTTTGTTTGCTGACCAGTTGTAATCAACAGACTGCACACCCTATCTCTTATCGCTCGGTCTCACGAAAGGACAGACGTCCATGGTCTGGATCGCTGGGCCATTGTCAGGCCTTGTAGTACAACCAATAATAGGCGTGATCTCAGATGAATACAAATCGAAATGGGGGAGGCGGCGGCCTTTCATCGTCGTAGGATCTCTTCTCGTGGCCGGCGGTCTCCTCACATTGGGCTTCACAAAGGAGATTGTTGGACTGTTCATATCGGACGAGGGTGCTAGGAAGATTTTGACCATAGTCGTTGCTGTTTTTGCTCTCTATGCAACAGACTTTGCTATCAATGCAGGTACGTACAAACGCTGGCTATCACCGTTCCCTGCTGACAATGAAACCCCTCAGTCATGTCTTGTTCAAGAAGCTTGATAGTAGATACCCTTCCGATTGCAAAACAACAAGCTGGAGCGGCGTGGGCCAGCAGAATGGCTTCGGTTGGACATATCATTGGTTATGGCGCAGGAGCGATTGATCTTGTCAGCTTGGTCGGCACAACTTTCGGCGACACGCAGTTCAAGATCCTAACACAGGTCGCTGCTTTCGGGATTCTGTTCGGAGCCGCCATCACTTGCTGGGCGGTAAGCGAGCGTGTCCTAATCTCTGTACGACATGACCCCCGCCGCGCCGATGGGCGATTCAAAGTCTTCCGACAAATTTGGTCAACGCTATTGACCTTGCCGCCCAGGATACAAGCGATTTGCTGGGCGGTATTCTGGTCTTGGATCGGGTGGTTCCCGTTCCTCATTTACAGCAGTACATGGGTTGGCGAAACATACTTCCGGTATGATGTTCCTGAGGATGCTAAGGACTCCAAGGACGCTCTGGGAGATATGGGTCGAATAGGCTCGTCTGCACTGACTGTCTATTCCATCGTCACATTTCTGGGAGCATGGATTCTGCCCTTATTCGTCAAGGCTCCAGATGATGACAGCTTCACTCACCGACCTCCCCAGAGCATCGCTCGCTGGGTGGAGACATTCAACAAGTTCAAGCCGGATCTACTTACAGTGTGGATGTGTGCTCATCTCATATTTGCTGGAACCATGATATTTGCCCCGTTCGCGGCGAGCTTCCGCTTTGCAACTTTTCTCGTCGCGGTCTGCGGTATCCCCTGGACCATAGCCATGTGGGCTCCAACGGCTTTCCTAGGTGTAGAGGTCAACAAGCTCGGCGGTGGCGAGCTAAACGGCGGCGCATCCTACCGCCGGCTGTCAGCCGGATCTAATATCGAGATGGCCACTCGCCGCGACTCATTGCGCCTTGAGCATGGATCAGACGAGCCGCAGGGAAACTCGGCAGGCGAGTTGAGCGGCGTTTACTTTGGCATATTGAATATTTACACGACCCTACCACAATTCATTGGCACCTTCATAAGCACAATTGTGTTCGCCATCCTGGAGCCGGGCAAGAGCCCCGAGCTGGCCACGGACGCGCACCCTAGCGAGCACCACGGCACGGACGGCCCAAATGCTATCGCCGTGTGTCTGTTCATCGGTGCGATCGCGGCCGTTGGCGCAGCATATGCGACGCGGAAACTAAAATACATGTAAAAACAAGTCCAGACAGGGCATTCAGTGTGAGGAGTGGGCTGAGTATAGCATATGGCGGCGTTTCTTTTCCTTCCTTGGCTGGTTGGCAGGCAGCAAAGGCACTCAACCTGTACGAGTATGATAAAGCCCTAGATTCATGTGTCTTTTTAATGTAGCGAGGCTAAAATTTGGGGTCATGGCGTTGGGCTATTTGACGGCAGCTGTCATAAATGAGTTAAATACAAATATACTGATATGATGGGTCATTAAAAAGACCAGACCAGTCGGAATTCTTTTGGGCTAGATGATGTGTAAGAGTTGAGGTCAAAAATAGGGTTGCTTGAGTTGATGACTGATGACAACGTTATATCAAATACGATATCTCCGCGATGGGTCTCTCCTATCCTTGTCGTTTCTGATGTGGGCATGATTTCCTTCGGCCTCCCACAACGATTTTTGAGAGTTTTCGACTGACTCGTTCCATCCAATCTCGAAAGGGGATAAATCATATATAAGATAAGGTATCACAAGTGAGAAGGACTAATTGAGTTGTCTCCTCAACGCGAGATAAGCTAGGTAAGTATATACCTTGCTAGTATACCACAACTAACTGATATGAGATAAGACTGGTAGGGTTTTGCTGCTGGCACCACAGCAAGAAGCATAAGGTAGAGATCATCCAGCAACCCTAGCCACGCCTAGCTTGTTGAGTTGTCAAAAACTACCGTAAACAATTCTACCAGCATTAGTGGAAGGCCTACCATTTTCGGTGCAGCAGGCTTCCAACAAAATACCTGGAATCCTGCGAAACCTATGCCTGATAGAGGTTGACATCTGAGGTCGTTGCCCCTGCCCCTGTCGCCCCAAATGTAACCTCATTTGACCGTTGGATAGCCGCCGTTTGCGCGATGGACCGCTGTGGAGCCCCTGAGCATTGGCATTCGAAATTACGAGTCGTACTGCGTAGACAGCAAAACTAGCCCATAACCCGGCCCTAATAGTGGCGGATAGCGCATCTGTGAAACACCGGGCCATAGTTGATTCTATATCAGCACAAGGATCACGCAGAAATCAATGCTCAATTGAAATATTGCAAAAGCAGGTACGGTAAAGCCAAGTACGGTATGGGTATGATGCTGTGAAAGAGACAAGCAGAAATGGTTAACGCAATGAACATCAGGCCTCGTCAAAATTATTACTCGGATATCCTTCCCTGCCCCCCTTAGCCCCCCATCACTGCCACGAATCCTGGCGGCTTCTTGAGTCCGCGCTCGTGGTGCTCCCTGATACGGAATGGCTGTTCAGAGACTCCATCTTGGCCATCTTTTTCCTCTTCTCGAACTCGTCCAGCAGCTCGTGGATAGTGCCCAGGGGAAACTCGTGAATCAGCGGCCGTGTAGAAGCTGGGCACACATTTGACTCGTGGTCTTTGAACTCCTCCATCGCAAGATTTAACCGCAGTATCTGCTTCCAAGACACGATGGCATCGCCGATGAGGAAAGTCGGTACCCGCGCCATGGCCATCTCCTCGAGGATCCACCGCCGATGAAAGAAATCGCGGTTCAGGAAGTCAGCAGTGCCAATAGCGGTATCAGCTTTGGGATCGAACAAGTCAATGACAGGTATTGCCCATTCGTGATGCGGTGAATAGTTCTCGGGGTGTGCCTCCTTGTCGCCAGGCTCCTGCCACGTCTCTGGCATGGCATGGTCGAATGCTTGAATCAGCTGGATGCCAAGGTCCGTCTGAGGTATCTTGAGGCCGACCCATCCCACAACCATCTGTGCTTGCTGGTAGACGTGGTACATTATGAGTCTATGCTTTGAACTCTCCCTCGAGTCCATTCCATTGACGCAGATACAGTCGATCCAAACTCGTAGCTTCGGTCTGCCGTCGTGCTCCTTTCCTCCAAAGTGCTTAAGCAAGCTCTTGAACCATCCCGGTGACTGGCCATCCTTTTTCTTCCCCAAGTTCTCCTGGCTTGCCTTTTGGATTGCTGGATAGAACACGGCGCGAACATGCTTTAAGGCCAGGGCGATATGAGTCGGTACCGCGATAGGTGATCGATCCAATATAATCCTATCCTGCTGGGTTGGATCGCCGAGCAACGACGAGATGGCGAGAAACTCAGAGTCCTTGTGAAGAGGGCGCGTCACTAGACGACAGACGACCTGCTCGTTGATACTGTTGGCGGGCTCAATCTCCAAAAAGCGAACCTCATCCCGAGATGTGCTCAACTTTGTGTAATGGATCCTCGGTCGTAAAGTATTTGACGCCATCGTCACATCGGCAGTCGCACATGCACCTCGCTTTGTCAGGAAGGAGAGATAGGAAAGACGGAAAAGGTCTGCATGTCAGTGCATGAGCTCATTTTGCCAGCTTTGCCACAGCGCCCCTAACGGTGAGCCCACTTTCATCGCCCACTTTCAAGGCATTTCTTCTTCCAAACTACCGCTGTTGGCGTAACGGCGATGGACTGACAAGGGCTCTTAGTCTGGGACATCCTTTCCTAAAGTAGCCTTGGTACCATATGTGCACGTAATGGCGGTGAGGGATCATCCTGGTTGAGTCTCTCGGTTCCAGACCCTGGGGCTCCAGTACTAGCTCCTCGCCTCGGTCCATTTCCTCTCAAACACGTCTACCGGGGAGGCGAACGTTAGCGCGTCCAGGGTGAAGATACTGTGTCGTGAATATCAGAATACCTAGACCAGGCTTCGAAATTTGCTGTTAATCTCTATAGCCCCACCATCGTTATCAAAAGTAGCAACACCCTGGGAGGCAAAGTCGTGACTCCTTAGACAGACTAACGTTGGTTTCCCCACGGTGGAGACGACACAATAATGGCCCTTTTGTTGGCAAGGATCCCAGCTATTCCCCTCCTCCGCCCTCACCTTTCTTATTATTTCCCATGCTTCTCCAGCTGAATGGACTGTCCGAGCGTAAAAAGCGTTGAGACACTAAAAGACACCAGTCTGTGCAACATCGTGAACGATGGCACCCAGCGCAGTGATCACACCGCCTCCGAGCCGGTCCGGGACGCTCACGCCGGACAATGCCCGCTTCGACCATGCTCGGGAGGCCGATAAGCCCAAGGCGTATACGGATGGGCGCTGGATCAAGCTCCCGGAGGCCCTCTTTTCATCGATCATGTCGGTGGAGCCAGAGGTCAATCCATTGCACGCAGCCTCGAAAGCACTGTCGGATGACTGGCTCCGGAAGTAAGAGCCAATTGCGCGTGTATTTTGCTATTGCAGACTTGTAGATACTAACCAGAAAACAAGTGCACTGCGGATGGATGACAAGACAGCAAGCATATGGAGCAGGCTGGATATCGCGTACATGAGCGCCATTTGCGCCCCGCGTGCTGATGTAGAGACGTTGAAACTCATGAATGATTGGAATGGTTGGGTGTTTGGCTTTGACGACCGTAAGTCAGCATTCCAGACCCAAGACTAGACAGACGCAGGGCGGGCCGAGCCGCCATGCGTGAGCGCTGCATGCGACCCAACGCTTATGCCGTCTTTTATACTTGAAAACTGCGCAATGGGCTCCGCTGACAGGAATGCGATGTCTTGCAGCCTTTGACGAGGGGATTTTCGCGAATGATCCCATCAAAGCCGCTGAAGAGGTTATATTTACGCTCTCAATGCTAGACGACGTACATCCAGTGGTATCACCAGAGGAGAACCCGCTGAGGCATACACTGCAATCTTGCTGGATGCGCTTCAGGGAACGTTCTAGTCCTGGCTTGCAGTACCGATGGAAGAGGCATTTGACGTTATACTGCATTGGCGTGCTCCAACAGGTTGGCGTTCAACATAGAGCCTCAAGACCTACGGTTGAAGACTATATGGATATGCGTGCAGGTTGCGTGGGAGCGTATCCCTGCATTGGACTTATGGAGTAAGTAAGCACCGTACACCATGTAATTGTCAGCCGCGAGTGCGACTGAGCATTTTCCGAGCGCCAATTGCACACCGTTTGCACAATTTTGTATCCGCATCGTCAGAACCCAGCAGGGCGAAGTTGCGACTGTTGTCAAGCTTTATATGTGATTGGCTCAACAATGCGAGTTATGACTGGCCATCCTGCCGGTGATAGGCTATTCGCTCAAGCGTGCCCAATCAAATAAGGAATTACAGTATTAACTTCTTACCAACATAGATATGCCGAAGGAATTGACCTGCCTCAGTATGTTGTGGATCATCCGTCCTTGGCAGCGATATCGCGGATTACGTGCGATTTGGTGACGTTGTAAGCGACAACCCACTTGCGAGCTCCCTCCATATTGGTCCTGGGCTAATCACTACATAGGCAAAATGACCTATGCTCATATAGGAAAGATCTCATAAAGGGCGAGGATACCAATATTATATTTATCTTGAAGGATCAAGGAATGAGCGACCAGCAGGCTGTTGATCGGATAGGGGAAATGCTGTATGAGTGCTACCGAAGATGGTTTGAGGCATTGAGCAACCTCCCTTTCTGGGGAGAGAAGATCGACCGGGATGTTGTGAAATTCATTAACGGCTGTCGCAATATAGCCCTTGGAAATCTCCACTGGAGGTAACTGAAACACGGCTTTCCCCACTGATAGGCGTAATGATTGGCTGACGGGAGACTTCTAGCTTATACACATTCAGATACCTGGGCACTGACGGTCCGGAGGTTAAGAGGACACGGATGATGAGGCTGCCTTGAACTTCGGAGTTGACACTGATATTCGGTATGTCAGTTCATAGAGCTTTGCATTGCATTTCTGCAATATATCCGGTTACATGGGCGGTTTTAGCGTTGATTAAGCAACATACACAAACTAGCATCAACAGATTGACTACTTGATACATTCTCCGTAACACTCGATACTCTGCAGGGCTAACTTCGAAGTAAATGAATTACAAATTTTATGGGGGTATGTCTTATCGTATTGTCATGCGTGGGCCACTGCCAGTAGGCTTTGACTTAAAGATATAGTCAAAGTAAAAGTTTGCATCAACTGTAACGCATAGTAGTTTAGCCAGTATCACCAAGCATCGGAAACCTTTTATGTTCACTCGTGAAAATCTACTTAATCTATCTCAACATTGACTCATCAAACTCAAGGAACAATGAGGACTCGAGTAAGGCTGACGTGTCGGGATCTGGTGTGGTCAAGGATTGAGGTATCCTGAGACGAAACTCATGCAACTTCCTAATCGGCGCTGCTGGTAAATTTTAGAGACCTTGTCGCTGCCTTGCTCAACTTCAGCTCAGTTTTCAATCAATCCTCATAAAACTTGCTCAGCCTACACCAGATCCTACTCACGTTTTCGTACTTAGCACTAGAATAGGCTCTTCATCCCTTTTCCAAGCCCTCAGGCTGTAGAACCACTCATATCATCCTGCCTAATCCCCGAGATAGCTATAGTGTAACAACTACACTATTGCCGCTACACTATCCAGCAAGAGATTAGCATTGAATACAATGACTGCGTCAAATTTATGAGGATTTCACCCTTACATCTACGATACCTCCTCAGATTGTTGTGCTAGGTTACTGTTGTAAGTGGCCAAAGATAGCTTGTTCAATTAGCCAGCATTATTGTACAGGAAGCTTCAGTTAGTGAGGAAGAGAAAAGACTCAAAGCATGCTATATTTCCTCAAGCATTTAAGGGATCAAATATCCTAGACTAGGCATATGACTTGGCCTTCTACCTGGCACCAGTCTTTTGCAGGCCGTCCTGAATCCTCCGCAATTTATAACAGTACAAGACTTGGGAATTGTAGTGTAATTCTAATTTCTTTACATCAAACGACTTTTGATAGGATCCTTACTTCAGAGATTCTGGGCCACTGACGACATTCAAGTACAATAAAGGTTCGACATAATGTCTAACCTTCTGCTAACTCCCAAGCTAATGCGGGCTTGCATGTCCTAGTTTTGTCATTCACGAGCAGGTTCTACCCCACCCAGGGAACTCGTGCTATCAAGGCTGCTCTTGAGCGCATTCATCTCTTCGTCGAGCTCCGGAGGCGAACAGTCTCGCTTCGCCGTCTCAAAGTCTACCACAACGACATCATGCCCATCCCGCACAAGAAAGTTATGTTTGTTGATATCACCAAGCTTGATACCGAGCTTATGCAACCGGCCCAACGCCTTCTTGCAGCCGTCTATGTCCGCTGGCCCGGCGGCTCTCGCGCCTTCCACCCACTCAGCGATGAAGCCAATCACTCGCCCGTCTTTGCCCTCGGTGAGATGGCCAAGAAACCTAGGACCGACGCCACTGCCACTGATCCATTGATAGGCCGCCGTCTCAACCTCAATAAAGGGGATTTCCCAAGGCCAGACCGCGAGTTTGATGAGCACGGATTTTCCGCCATTGACTTCAGGATGCGTTGAGACGTGGACTCGTTGCCTCACTCGGGTTTGTTGCGTAAAATCCAGCTCGTTGAGCTTCACAGGATGCCAAACGTTCTTTACCCCGGGAAATTGTACTGTCTCGGTCCTGACGAAGGTAGCCCTCTCCGTCTCGGGGTCCCTGGCCGCGTGGCCGTGGTTCCAATCTCCAGTTGGAAATGGTGGAAGGAGCTCGTTAAGCAGGATGGGCTCAAAGGTCCGGTCGTCTTCGGCCCCGCGAAATGTGCCTGGCGCTGTGGATATGTACCTCACATGTTGCCCGTCGACAAGGAAGCGGTAATCGCTGTCGTTCGTGTCGTCAATGTCGACAAGGCATGCGAGAAGCCGGACATTGGTGTTCCTTTCTTGAGGGCTCATAACTGCGCAGAAACGGTGCTGAGACGACAAGAGACGCCAGCGAGATCGATGAGGTGCTCTGGATGCAAATGGCAGCTACGCAGCATGACTCCTTGGGACGGCGTGATCGAACAGGAGTTGTTCAGAACTGGAAGGTGCGCCGAGTTGGAAGATCGGAGCCTGGGAGGACCCGGAGTGCAAGACAATAAATTGTCTCAGAGCTCAGCGATGCCGTGCTCCGGCTGGCAGAATAGAATTCGGGACGGAGAAGTGGGAGTGTAGGCGCTGTGGAAGTTAGTCTCTGATGGCGGAGTTGCAGCCAATTAGCTTTTCCTATTTGCCGCCCAAGCTGCCTATGTGAGGTGCGTATATGGGCCGCTGTTGGCACTATGCAGGCCTCCTTTCCCAAAGACTAAGATATATCACTAACAGACCCAGAGCTAGCACGAGGGTCAAACATCTGATAGCTAATGAAATTTTATAGTAACCTTACCGCACTGGGCAATCTTCGCGCACTAGTACGCCTCGCATAACCGGGCACATCTGGCTGGGAGGCACTTCTACCAGGGAGCAAGTGCATATTGTCCACTTAGAGACTTGATCTTCTAAACCAGGACCGGTATGTGCGGAGAAGATGCAAGAAATCCAGCGCCACCGCTCAGCCTTCTGGTCGGCCTGGGGATCATTTTGCCGCGTGCTATCTGAGCAGCTTTTTGCTGAGAATAAGAGTTCTATATATAGCAAAGACAATATATAAGTATTAGGGGAATTGTACCTCTGGAACGGTACCAAGGGTCTTTGACGTACTGGTCAGGCAGAACAGAATGTTGTCTCAAAAACTACAGCCGAGATGCTACAGATTTTCACCTTCAATACCACATGACTTCATTACGTGGGATGAAATCCATTGATCTATCTCCTCCCTATTTGAGATCAGACTTCTTTGTAGAAGAGAGGAGGGACATTTGAGTCTTTCCACGGAACAAGAAGATATGAGTTTGTGGAACATCGTGTCGTGTTTGCTCTTTGGAGTTCGACTAAGCTGGATGAATGTGGTGTTTACTAATCAAGGTTGTCGACGATGGCTATGATTGGCACACCCCCAGATTCGTTACAATATTGGAGAAAGACACGTGGGATCGTTTCGGGTTGCGGTCCTGCTTTCTCTTTGCTGGTGTGGCCGTGTTGCAGTGGCCTTCTGTGTGAGAGTATTGAACAATGGAAAGCGGACTGGAACGGTCCATTGAAGGGTGTCGATCCATTTGCTACTGTCACTGTCTAACTACTCCACCTAACTATTCAGAAGTACGCTGACACGGAATATAGTTTCACGATCTCTTATCAGAATTTCGAACCGAACTCATGTTTGATAATAATGACCTAGAGAGGTCCGATTACTACTTCCTATTGCTCCAACTTCTCAATGTTTTTTTAAAATGGATCCAAAAATCAGCGGATGACGTTGACGCCATGATAGAACAATGTGGCATTACAATCGAACAAAGTATACGATCCAGCTCTTCGCCCGCCGAAGTCGAACAAAAGACGTTAGCATCGAGGATCATCAAGTCAGATTGGCAGGTAAACCAGCGTTACCAGAAATCATGTGTGAAGCAGTTGCTCGATCGAATCGCTTCCCAGTCAGAGGACGCAGTTCGTCTTCGTGATGGAGTATGTTACAGTGCACTCTATACCTGTTGAGAGTAGTGCTATAACGCAGTACAGCATACATCGCAAGTATGGTCTAAGCTTCTGAGACTAGGCCAAAGTTCAATGATCTAGATAATAGCATTCTAGATGATAATGACTTAGATAACAACGTTCTAGACATTAATAACCTAGTCCTTAAGTCAAAGGCTATTAACACTTATTCTATAGCTCTAAACAATCATCCAAAGGCCTTTCGGAGAAAGGTCGCTATTCTGCTTTAGATAATAGACGTGAAATGGTGTTCTAGAAGACGAATCTGAGTTAAGCGATGTAAAGGATATCGAGCGCTCCGGCTATGGGCAAGGATCCCTAGACAGACTGATGCTGTAGTCTTAGAATCTCTAGGCTGGATATCTAGCAGACTGATCAAGGCAATTGGTGCCTAGGACACCACGATATCTACAATCTTAAGCAGAATGCTGCGCTTGGATGGAACCAGACAGACTGTTCCGAAGTAGGGTGACTCCATACGAACGAGCTGGGGATACCCTGACAACGTGACTTAGGCCTGACAGGTCGTCAACTAAGTACAGCTATGTCCTCGTAGTACTACCTTCCAAGAATGCGGTACAGTTCCAAGTACGATACAAGTGACCTTTCCACCATCAACACTCTCAAACTCATTTGTACATTCTCCATCGCTGAACAAGCACAACTTGAATTGACCTCCACCATCGAAGCTATACTGAGAACAACCGCGGGAATCAATAGGGCTGCATCCAACACTGCCAGAACCACCCCCAGAGGTATTTCCTGTTCCACGGCATGCCTGACCCGGGCTGTAGCAGTTGAAATGCCAGGTAGACTGCAGGTCAGGAGCTGCCTCGCGAACCGAGTGTAGAATTTCACCGGGACCTGCCACCTCCACATGGGGCATCGCACCGACACCCGTAGCCATGAAGAAAAAGCAAATCAGGGCGAATCTACGATGGTGTAAGAAACGATTGGCTCGCCATTGGGAATCCATGACTGGAGAAGATCGCAGGCGTCTTGATATTTATCTCCACTTGGCGCTGTGAAAGTGACGGTGGAGTCTGTGCGTGATTTCTCTATCACTTCAACGCCGATTTTAGAGAATTCTGTAATGACTTTCTTGACTCTATCCTCCTAATATTACATCTCTGTTAGCTCACGTTTCCTGGTATTATAAGGGTCGGCGAGAGAATCGAGTGGGAGTATCCCCCCACTCTAGATACTGTACTCTGAGAGACGTCAAAGACTTACTGAGAGGGGAGTAGCGAAGTAGCAAGTGAACTGCATAGGGACAGAGAGGGAAATATTGATTTAGAGAATGAAAAGTAGGCAAATGTTTGTTCTTAAATATTTTGAGGCCGATAGAATTGAAGCCCGAAAGGAATGAACCAACAGACGAAAGAACCGAGTTTAAAAAGAAGTCGGGCTGGCAAGACTTTTCGGTAGCAGCAGGCTATCAGGGCGTGCTCAGTATCTTGCGAGAATCTGTTATCGATCGTCTATGCACCATAAAGGCACATGACCCTCAGAGCCAATCATCGCAAGGTAAGGGCATAGGCAGCAGCAGCAATATATGTCCCGTCAGGATCGCCTGACCCGGTGCAAAACGCCCGGGCCGGCCACGAGCTAAGCGCCAGCCAGGCTCGGGGGAAACGCTTAGAGAGCCATCGAGATACTTAGAAAGGCCCGCCAATAAGGAGTCGCAGAGCCGCTCGGCTACCCCTTTTCACTCTGCCTTACTCGTATATGCAAGAACGGGCCTGACACTGTGATAGAAACATATAACAACCAACAAACAGGGCTGCCCGAATGGGGTGAGTAAGATGAGGGAAATAGTTAAAAATAGCCATTCTAGAGGAAGAGGGGAGAGAAACAGAGATCCGTCCATTTGAAATAGAGCCAGACCTAACTGCGATTCCGCTACGTGTCCACCACTTAAAATGATCATAGAATTGGGGGGAAAGCCGTTCCTACCATTATGCCTGTGCGTGACGAATAGCCGTGTTAAGTACCTCGTCCGCCTGATAATGATCCAATTACCCATGCCCTCCTATGTTCGTCTAACCCTCTTAGATATCTCTTTGTTGGCTGGCAAGTTCTCCTTTGCTAGCTGCACGTTGATTCCCGCTGTATGATCTACACCCTGTAAAGCTCACGGTAAGTTGGCGAGCAAATGCGATGAAACAGGTCGAGCGCGTCTACTATAGGTCATCCCTTCTCCCACGCCCACTGATAGTCCTCACTACCTTGTGTCTACACGTCCTCGAGCGCAAAGCTGGCACCTACACCAAAAGCACCGGAGAGCGGATAGGCAGCGTCGCCAATGAGAGTAATGACACCATATAAGACACAGCTCTCCAGTCTAGTCCCAGAAAACATGGCAAATTCCTGTGTCTCGCCCTCGGCCGCCAGCTATAGGACCTAGAAGATCGGCAAGCAAAGGTCCCAATACTCGTCAAGCAAAAGTCTCCAGAAGATTGGCCCTCGAGGAACCCCTGAATACGCGCGGTGACCTTGAAGACGTCGCCACCGAGCGGGCACAGAAAGACGTACTTGCCGCCGATATTATGCCAGACCATGGACCAATCACTCCCAAAACCCGCAGGTTACCACTAATCTGAAATACCTTTATTGCCCAAACAATTCGAGGCGTTCTGAGCAATCAGAAGGCTCCCCTAGGGCAACTACGACGCCATCTATCAGGACGACGCGCTACCCTTTGCTGGCGATAATGATAACAACGAGGTGGACAAGTCTGCCGACACGAGAGACTACTTCTCGCCCGGCCTCACTTTCTCAGTTATCACCAAGCTCTCACATTCATCACAATGAGTCCACCACGGTGGCCGCATTTAGTTTCCGCCCCAGTCGACCAAGAATTCCAGTATTCATTCCTAAGACCATGCTATGCAAAACATTAGAGTTTGAAAGCACCCCTGATAACTCCGCATCCCAAACATAAGGGATCGGCAAGGACTTCATATCCACACCGGCATATTTGCATATGAAAGAGCGTGAGGCTTTTGCAATCTTGGCTACGAGGGATTAAGAATGCATGAGAAGGACAGCATTGACGCCAAGGCGTTTTTGATAGTGAGGACGTCCGGAGCATGGCATGGTAGGAGTATACAGTGGGCCATAGAGCGGTTCTGTGAGGGCAGAGCGAGAAGGCTACATAAACCCTTTAGTCCCCTCCTCTGCCATTATTTCCTAGTCTAGTTTGTGCAGCTAGCAGCTAGCAGAGATGTTCTCGAAAACTTCCTATTATGTTCACGCACTATAAATGACAACTTTTGTCTGTCTCTTCTACTTATGTGTGCCAACTGCTCCGCGCTCCAAGAGCACAGCGACTCGTCGCAAACCTGCCCCCAAAAAATCTAGTATCCTTGATAAGCTCTAGGGAAAAGCGAAACGTGGGAGGAAGCGTAAGTGCTGCGGTAGAGACAGACGAGCCAGAGCCGGAACCAGAACCAGAACCAGAAATAGAAATAGAAGTAGAAATATTGCTGGCGCGAGACGCATTTCCAGGAATTGGATGTCAGTTACGCCAGCGAGACCGACATGGTAAAGAGCCCACAGCGCCTCGGCGTCGTTCCGTACGTCCCCAAGGCATTTGGGGATATCGGGATCTTCAAAGATAGATTTAAGAGTCTTGCCGCTGTATGACACCGTGGTAAAGGCCGATTTTCCGAGGACCAAGACGTCGATAAGTCATAATGTAGCTTCTTATAGATGCTCACAACATCTCTAACCTCAACTCCGTGCCGTGCCTCCAACCTAGTTCCGTGGCTGCTGAAGTGCTCATATTCTGGTCCCGAGAGCTCAATCTTCAGGATAATCTGAGAGAAGGACCATGTATCAAGTTCACGACTAAGCCCTGGCAATGAAAGGCCCATACATTCCGATGCCTGTGTACGCGCACGAAAGGGGTTAGCCTGGCGCGGTCTGCTTTTGAGTATACGCTGGCCTCTGCTAGGATGTCTGAGAAGGTCTTCTGGTCTAAAGCGTCCAGTTGCTGTTTCCCGAACTTTGATATCGCATCTATCTTCGATTCATCCTGCCCGTGAGTAGCTGTGATACTAACTTCTGTCGTCTGGACTTTAGACCGCTTGAAAACAATTCTGAGTCGGGAAGCGGGCACAGAGACCGGAATCTCTAGGGAATGGAAGCCAAGTTAAGCCTTCGAGTTCTGAACTTTTACTGCTCGATTGATCGCCCATGACGACAAGCTATCATATTATTCATCAGCCTTCGCACAAAATATGCACCTAGCAAACTTACCTGTGGAAGAGAGATACATTGATCAAGCGGCAAATCGTACAGCTCATCAATCTTTTGCAGACGAGAATGGTCTTCGGCCAGCATCTTGAAAGGTTGTGCGATGCACGTTGTGGAGTTGGTATTTGGAGGAATGACGCAGGCGGTGGTCGAGAGGAGCTGTGGTCGAGAGACGGTGGAGAGAGATGGTGGAGGAGGAGAGAAACGCGCTTGTTCGCCTCTGGCAAGCGGACGAGCTGCGCAGCAGATTTCTGCTTTTTCTCCTGCTAATTTTTGACAGGCTTGCTAATGTAGCATAGAAAAGGAGTCAGCGAGACAAACTCATTTATTATTTTCTCCCAAAGTTGAATGGACAACTAACTCTGTCTCCCCCAGCTGTACTGTTATCGTGACATCAGCGGCCGCTAACCAATATAGGACTAGTAGATCAATTCGTCAAAAGTGGGCCGATGAGGAGTGTCATCATCTCAGATGCATTGTGTTGTGGACTTGATTTTGATTATTACGGTACAAAGAGATCCACGCTCCCTATTTACACCCAGAACCAAATAACACTTCAATTCGCCTTCCCACTTTCTTCCGTCAAATGACCCGAAGCAC
The DNA here is from genome assembly GCF_000392275.1 of Phaeoacremonium minimum UCRPA7. Lineage (NCBI taxonomy): Eukaryota > Fungi > Ascomycota > Sordariomycetes > Togniniales > Togniniaceae > Phaeoacremonium > Phaeoacremonium minimum. Next base: position 340,378 of record NW_006921406.1, read on the forward strand.
CTCTAGGACATGCTTGCGCATGCCAATGTGTCGTGGGATCGATATTGAAGAGTGCTCGATACCGCAGTTGCAAGATTATCTAAGCAACTCATCCTTCACATCCAGGGAACTAGCCCAGTGCTACCTTCGTCGGGTTGAACTCGTCAACCCTCGTTTGAGGGCTGTTATTGAGACGAATCCAGATGCCTTGGAAATTGCCGACCAACTCGATAAAGAACGAAAGAATGGCGTTGTCAGAAGTCGCCTACATGGGATCCCTTATATCCTCAAAGACAACATCGCCACCAAGGATAAGATGCAGACGACTGCAGGGTGTGCTGCGTTGCAAGGTACTATTGTTGCTGCAGATGCACGCATTGTTACTCTCTTGCGGGACGCTGGAGCTCTACTTCTCGCCAAAGCGAACCTGTCCGAGTTTGCTTCAATGCGGGCATCCTATTACGCGGAAGGTTACTCTTCTCGAGGCGGACAAAACCGAAATCCGTACAATCTTGCCCACCATGCAGGAGGCTCAAGCTCCGGAAGCGCCAGTTCACTTGCCGCGAACATGTGTGCATTTAGTATCGGCACGGAGACGGACGGGAGCATCATGTTTCCCGCAGATCGCAATGCCGTAGTGGGCATAAAGCCCACAGTTGGACTAACGTCCAATGAGGGCGTCATCCCAGAATCTCCGAGTATGGACACCGTCGGCCCTTTTGGTCGATCAGTGGAGGACGCGACCATTGTCTTAGATGTTATCCAGGAGAAACTCGTGGTCCTGGATATTGACAATCACCATGTGCAGCCAGTTCTTTACACTTCCTGGCTCAGCACTAAACATGCTCTGGTCGGGGCAAGATTCGGCATGCCATGGAAGAGAGTGTGGGAAACAGCATGTCAAAAAGCTGGAAGGGTCGATTACAATTCTCTCATGGAGTTGATTCGTAAGATTGAAGGAGCCGGTGCACAGGTTTTCAAGGTTGACTTCCCAAGTGCCGATGAGATAGTTCCTCCGGATGGCTGGGACTGGGGATATGGCGATGGCAAACCGGGCTCGAAGCTATCGGAATTCGAGGTCGTAAGGACAGAGTTTTATCGCAGCCTGCAATCGTATCTCAGCCAACTTGCCGTCAATAGCGGAAGTATCAATTCACTCGAAGATGTAGTTGCTTACAATATCCAACACACTGCTCAAGAGGGAGGCATCCCTAGAACACATCCAGCATGGCCAACTGGTCAAGACAACTTCGACAAATGTATTGAGTCGAAAGACTGGCCCGAGGATGTCTATCTCAAGGCACTGGAGTATATTCGGCAGAAATCGAGGGAAGAGGGTATTGATGCAGCGCTACAATTTGAGGGGAAATCCTTGGACGGTCTGCTTGTGCCTTTACAAGTAGAAGGCGGAGTCGCCTGCTCAGTTGCAGCGAAAGCCGGTTATCCAATGATTACCATTCCGGTCGGTGTCAATAATACGGGCGTTCCATTTGGAATGGGGATCATCCAGACTGCAATGCAGGAGCATCTGCTGATCAAGTATGGGTCGGCTATTGAAGACCTTGTCGGTGGCCGAATGTTACCACAGTTTTTGAACCTCGAGGCTGATAACTATCTTTACGTTGGACAATCTCCAGAGAAGTCGTCAATGCTATAGCTTCTCTATCAAATTTATACAGCTTTTAGCTTGTTCCCTCTCCATCTCAGACCAGACCTCCAAGATGACTCCGACTTACGACCATCATTTAGCCCCAAAGCCTTTTCCTCATCGTGCTGTTGTCCACCGTTCATGATTCTCACAATAGCGAATACCATGATGATGATGCCAATGGATATTGGACCGGTGACTGTCCAGAAAAGCTTGGAACCAAAGTTGGAGAGATCCGAGAGGCCCATTCCAAAGCAGGAGGTGAAGAATGTGAGCGGGAGGAAGACAATTGTGAGGGCAGTGAACACCAAAATCGATCTTGCCTGCACTCCAGACCTTTTAGCCTCTTCTACTGCCATGTTCTGCTGTTTGGTGGCTATGTTTCGCTGATCGATGGCAAGTTCTTGCTGCTCGAGGACTCGAAACTGGAGAAGTACATCCAAATGACGATCAACTTTGCTCTTCAGTGTTCCCCAGTGGTGAATGATGTTGTTGAAGTCTTTTTCCACTAGATCCATCTCTTGTTGAATTAAACCGCGCATGGCTTTCGAGGGGCTATGGTCGGGGTGAAAACGGACCTGATGATTTTCGAAAGGCGGGATTCCCCATATGGGAAGCTCACGTTTGTTCTCCTCAAGGTATTCGAGTCCATCGAGAACGGCCTGCTGAAGGCTGAAGATCAATTCCACGTGTTTCCTGTCGACAGCACGTTTATTCTTGAGACTTGCAAACACCTTGTTCAGCGCTCTTTCAGGAGCGTCCTGCATCATCTCATCGTTTTCAATCGAGACTCGCGCCAAAGTGTAATAGAGTAGTGCGCAGTCCGGTTGTTGACGTAGTGGATCTTCGGGGCGAAGTAGTCGATCTGCAACGACTTTCAGTAGTCGAGGGGAGCCAGAGCTTAGTAAGGTATGTTCTCTGTAAAACTCTAGTCTTTCGACATGATCATCCCAGCTACCATATGCATAGACGTCTTCTTTAGCCGCATATTGGTGGACTTCCCGGAGACCGGGTCTGGCCTGATATGCTGCCTCTTTGAGCAGCTGGACTGCCCGGATATAGGAAAGACCATACTTCAAATCCGTCAAATAGGGGCTCTGTAGCTCTTCCGACAAGCTCGGGTGACGATCTAGGTATTCCAGAAGGAGCATATATTTCTCCGATCTGAGCCACTGTGTCGGACTGACCCGGAGCCCTAGATATTCCGGACATCCAGGAGCTTCTCGGTAGTATTTCCCAATTCGCTTGTAGCCTAACAGAGCTCTGTCAGAAAAGTGTAGAACAACCTGTCAACCGAGGAATCAATACCTGGCATGTCTTCATCTTCAAGAGTCGCCCGACCAGCTCTGCGATCTAGCTCCCTCAGACGTTCTTGCAACATCACAATTGGCGACTTCTCGAATAAGGCTGGATCAGTGCCCCATTGCGAGAACCTAAGGTCAGATCCCCAAAAGCTACCAGTTTTGTAGTATTCGACGAAGATCCACCTCACGCGATCGACACAATCACCTGGCTGTAGGATGTGCTCCGATGAAAGCACTTCTTCGAGAGTGAACTCTGATCTTCGCATGGAGTTCCGCGAGTATTCGATTATCACTACGGAGGACTCTTCAATTCGTGGAAAGCATTCAGAAGTCAATGCAAGAATTTCCGTTCGTGTGGGTTCGTCAAGGGCAGCTTTAGATGCTATAGAGCGCATACGCAGGTCCTCGAAGAAGAGCTTGTCCTTCGGGTTATCCACCGATTCTTGCGTTATAGAATTGACTCGAGACTTCCAGCGCTTGATCCTTTGAGTGACGTCCTAGTTAGCCGACAGTCAAACAAATATTCGGGGGACTACCTTTTAAGTTTCTCGAAAGCTAATGCACTTTGCTCGGAGCGTGCCTTTCTGAACTGCTCATGGATAAATTTCTCCCAGTTGACTCTGCGATCCGCTCGGTCCAATGCCCCACAGGTAGAATTTCTCCGCTTGTGCGAGGTCACCAGCTCACCATCTCTCAAATACTTCCCAGAGTCTGCTAAGTTACTCACAGACACTCGGCGTTTGATGACGGGGCTAGGCTTGTTGAACGGCGCAGGGAGCTGTTCCCGCCAGCTGAACACTTTCTCGGGCCTCATAGCTCATAGCTTTCCCAGAAAGAGATTCGAAGGAAACTGTGAATGATTGAATGATGGATGGAGAAGGGGAAATCACTCGAGGGCTCCAAGCTCTAGGAATATGTTCATCAAGAAAACTGTCCTATGGACAGTGATATATCGTAGCCGCTGAGCTTTGTTATGAACGCCGAAAGCTTGACGCTCCGAGGAGGATATATAAAAACCCCGATTCTGTGCGACAGAAATATCGAATCGAAAGGCAGTCGGCACTCCAAAAGGAATGGAGTTACTTATGACTGAAAATGAGGGAGCCAGACAGACGAGGCTCCACGCTCAACCAAGTCCTTATTTCCATACTTGGGACGCATCGCACTGCCCGAGCGTTTACGCCACCTCTACCTCAGAATTATGCAGATTATCTCGGCTGGGAGCTGCGTTGCCATACCAGGATTTCAACTCGCTTTCGTCCTCATTTAGTTGCTCTTAGAGGCCTGTGGCTGATAGTCACCATCAAACAAACGGGGCGCTGCAGTTGAGTATTTCCTAATTCTAGTGAAATGACACAAGTGCTGCCGACACCAACGCAGGTTGGATGGTCTGAGTAATTTTGGCCCGCGTGGATGTAACCAATGCAAGTGAACGTGTGCACGCCATCTTTGACAGGCGCTGGGCCGCTGGGCGTCAAAATTGCAGCTGAACGGGAAGAAGCAATTTGTCGTCTTGAGTATTGGACAAGGTCGCTCACAGATGTACGGGGCCGAGAGGCCAAACTGGCTCAAATTACTATTTATAGTATCGAAACCCACTCTTCCCGTACGACCTGACATACATATCTGTTGGTTGCCCACCCCTAAGACCTTCCGCTAAGCTCGAAATTATCTCCAGCAAACATAATCCACCGCTACAAGCACTTGTTTTGAAAGATCCTTTTCAAATAGTTGATCCCTTTCTCACGCTATGTCTAACGGGTCATGGCGAGAGCGAGCCGCACACAAGGTGGCCCAAACGGCATCAAAAATACCATCCGAATGGCGCATCAGTGCTGAAGACTGTGATCGAGCTAGGACGACGAGAAATATCACAGGGCCATTTATCCGATCCTTTCTTCTCGAAAGAGAAGTGGAGATAGTTGAGTTGGACAGCGAAAGCCTCGTCAGAAAAATCGCATCGAAGTCCTTGTCGAGTCTCGAGGTTGCGAATGCATATTGCAAAACAGCTGCAGTTGCCCATCAGATCGCAAGTACACTTATTGTTGATTTCACACTTTCCTCTTAGCAATTTTCTTATGTCTATTACAACGCTAATACGTTTATCGTGTCAGAATAATTGTCTTCACGAGATCTTCTTCGAAGAAGCGATTGCCCGCGCCAAATTTCTAGACCAGTATCTCTCCGAACATGGCCGAACAATTGGTACTTTACATGGTCTTCCCATCAGTCTTAAGGATCAGTTTCACGTCAAAGGCAATGACACCACAATGGGATATATTGGATGGATTGATACTTTTGAAGGGAACACAGATGAAGCGAGAACTCATAAAGTTGAGAGTCAGGTTGTCGGCGAGTTGTACTCAACAGGAGCTGTTTTGTACTGCAAGGTAACATCAAAATGTTACACTCTGAATAAAAGTCATATCCATGCAGTTTGCTAACATTACCGTTACTTGTTGCAGACAAGTCTCCCACAGACTCTTATGGTAAGTATCTTGGTTCCATATCCAAATACAATTGGGGACTAATTGCTTATAGTGTGGAGAGACGATCAATAACATAATTGGCCAGACGCTCAATCCCGTCAACCAGGAACTTTCGTGTGGTGGATCCTCTGGTGGTACATATTTCCTCACCGACTTCTGCTACTGGACTCCCATCAATATAAGCTAATGCAACACAACAGGCGAAGGCGCTCTCCAGGCTTTGAGAGGTAGCTCCGTGGGCCTTGGGACAGACATTGGTGGCTCTCTAAGGATTCCTGCTGCATTTTGTGGAATATATTCCCTCAAACCTACCCACAACCGATTGTCCTACCGAGATGTTGCCAACACTGTGGGTAGACTTCACGAAATCATGACGAGTGGAGAACTGACTTCGAGCCCCTAGAATCCAGGACAACTAAGTGGTCCATCTTCGGTCGGAGTTATGGCCACTTCGATCGGAGCTCTGAAGCTGGTTACCTCCGCACTACTCTCCACCAAGCCTTGGCTACGCGATCCAAATGTTGTCCCTATACCCTGGAGGCTTGAACTAGAACAACAAACCTTGGCACGGGCGACTTCAGAAGGTAGGTCAAACGCAAAGTTGCCTCTGAAGCTAGGAATTCTTTCCAACGATGGCTATATGACCCCGCATCCACCAGTCACTCGAGGTCTTCAGATAGTACGAGATGCTATAACTGAAGCGGGCCACAAAGTAGTTTTGAAATCAACCATTTCATGTAATCACGAATTCTAATGGATCTTTAGGTCATTGACTGGAATCCTCCTCCCCACCAACCAGCTGCTCAAATTCATGTATGCAAGACACTTTATCCACTGAGTTTCAGTTAAGCTTACAGCGGTACAGCTCTTCTTTCTACAATCTGATGGTGGACATGATGTTCACAAGCAATTAGATTTGTCCGGCGAGCCGCTTATAGCCCCACTGCAGGAAGTCTTCAAACTTCAGCCTCCATTTTCTGCGATCCGCTGTCAAGAGCTCAGTATCCAAGCACGTGAGAGTTGCGAAGCGTACGCAGACTACTGGAACACGACAGCTCTAGATGATGGTATACCATTTCTAAGGTGTCCACCAAAAAGAAAATGCTAATCGACCGTACTAGGTCAAGACGTCGATGCATACATAATGCCCGTGGCTCCCCATGCAGCCATCATGCCTGGACGTTATCTCTACACAGGTTTGTTCCAGCCCTGAATGCATCCTTTTCTGCGGTTTTCTTCCACTCGGATTCGATGACAGAAAGCCAATGAATGACATCTGATAGGTTACACGGAAGTCGTCAATCTACTGGACTACTGTACTGCTGTGATTCCTGTCACTAAGGCTGACGAAAGGGTTGATGTCCCGGATCCAAATTACGTTCCATTGAATGCCCTCGACGAAAAGAATTGGAAGTGGTGTAAGTAATAGAACATGAACTCGTCCCAGAGGCTCGCTTACCGAATCCTGATGATATAGATGACCCCAAGGCTTATGATGGTGCGCCAGTGGGTTTGCAAATTGTAGCTAGAAAATACGAAGAAGAGAAGGTTTGGGCTATTGCAAAGATCATCGATTCAATCTTGAAGGAATCCAACAAGGCCTCGTAGCGATAGCTGTTTCTGAACCAGAGTACACTTTAAAGAAGAATTACCTTGAGAGCTCATTATCCCAGTTATATGACAGTGATTTGGGCACTGAGCTGCATAACAAGCCCGCTACCGTAGGACTGTGCCTTCAGGCTCCTTTTCAGGCTCTCCCACATCCGAACCTAATTAAATCATCATAACCATAACTACTACTCCCCCCTTGATTTTGAGCACCATAAGTGTGATGAGATCCCTACAAAACACAAAGAAGCAATACGCCAATTGCATTGGGTTGTAAAGATTCCAGCTTGTATGCTAGAAACGCGTTATAAGTTGGGTAGAACAACAATAGGCGTATCTTGAGCTATGATGCCCCTGAACGCGCCCGTCCAGGGAGAGTAGGCCCTGCGCAGAAGCTTACAGATTCTAAGATGGATGAGATTATTGAGTATTGTGCTGAGAAGTGGGAGAACAGGATTATGAACTACGACGAGCTTGTCAGTGAGCTCGAGTTGCTGCCTCTAATTACCCCACGCAATAGACTTCACCAAAAGGCTACTACAGATTCGTAGCATGCCAAAAACCCAACCTCACAGCAGCACAAGTTATTGGACGATTCCTCTGGACAATGGCACACATATTTTGGACAGTGGAGTGGCTAAATATCTTATGGTCTGACGAGGTGACATTCCTAATTGGAGGTAAGACTGCAAAGGAGAGGTTGACGCGCAAGAGGGGCTCGTAAAGTGGCGCCCGATTAATTATGCCCAAGATGAGTCCTACAAGGCATATTCGGACTTTTGATGGTCTAGTAAGCAAGGCCGAAGGTCTTCCACTCATGGCATGTAACCGCCAGCAGCTTGCACCCGAAATTGTACGCACATGCGTGGGCTCATCTTGTCGGGGAAAAGAACGGCATGAAAATCGAGCCGATGTACGTTCACAGTGATCTGGAGGTTGTTGACCGACTGTGGCCTAGCTTAGGAAAGGAGATGGGCCTCATGTTGAAAGTTGTGGATCTTCTTGGGAAAGAAGCGTTGTCTAAGAAGGATGCAAAAATTGTAACGCTGCAGTACTTGGAAATGGAAGTAGGGACTGATCTAGTGAGCACGGAAATGGCGGTCAGGAAATTAGCAGCGGCTACCAGCACACCTATCATGTAGATGCTTCCAAGATACAAAGGTTCTATCTAACGCCGGGTTGCGACCCATTAGATAGGAGCTTCGTGCTCAAACTTACCTTTCATAGCAATAGTATCTCTTTACCTTTGGTTGTAACGTCTTCTATTCTCATAGAAGGATCACGTGCTATTACTCACTTCATTCTTGATACTAACCGACGTACTTAGGTATATACAACCCAGGACCGTTACATTAATCTAAAATAACTGCAATACTTTAATACATTTTAATATTCCTTATACCTCGTATCAGGGGTGATAATTGTAAAAACAGGTGTCTATTCTTAGTGGTGCCGCTTTGATATGTTGTATACCATCCTTCTGCATCTATCACTGCTTGGCACCTCTCTCATGCTATACACAAGCTCTCGAATTTTTATCATGAATAATTGACTCCCAAACTTTCTGAATTGTCTGCCTTATTCTCTTATAGCTGCTATGCACTTGAGATAATACTCTTGAATATAATCCTTCATATCGTCCCAAACCATCTCAATAGGATTGATGTCTGGGGAGCAGAGAGGCCATTGAATCACTATTAGCTCTGCAGCTTTAATTGCAGCCCTTGTGAAAGCAGAAGCATGCCCCGGTGCATTATCTTGCTGGGTCTATAAGTCTGGATAGTGCTGTAAGATCTCATTCACCACAAGAATAATAATCCCACAATATAACCCTCATTAATAGTCTCCCAGTACTTCTCCCAGAATAGTCCATTATGCCGTCCATCCTGCCACTTATTAATCCCCAAAACATCCATCCTATCTTCTTCTTATGACGTGATATTACACAGTCCTTATGGTTCTCTTCTCCACGCTTGAGGGTGACTCTCATGCGAGTGTGTCTACCAGGCTGTGCCCATGTCTCATCACTCCAAAGGATTTCATCCCATTGCTCGTCTATCCAATTACTTCATCACCGGGATAATAGTTACGCCAAGACTTCTAGCACTTTCTACGCTAGTAGGAGTCTACACCCAATGAAATATAAGTGTTATATATCCCAAAAGTTGCCCTCGCCAACCCCAGTCGCTCACCTAACCCGTCGTCACTTTACTCAGTCGCTACTCAGTCACTACTCAGACACCACTCAGGACATCTTAAGGTAGCTTAAGATAGCTTAAGAGGATAATCAAAACTGGCTTAGGCATGTAGGCAGTATATTTGAAAATGACAACTCTTTATGAGTGCTATGATAGGGAACGGAACGGGTTTGGGCCACCTTGGTTGGAGAAAGAGGCCCCTTTGACAAGAACTCACCTACCGTCTCTCAAAGTCTATAAAACCCTATTTCATTATCCCATTTATGTTTCCCAGAAGTACTTACGTAGGGGAGGTAGTGTGTGGAGTAACATAGAGGAGAAGGCTGGACTCTCCATGACTATCCATGGGACATGGCACTGCTCTTACATATTCTTCCTGAAGATGAAGAGGAAGGCTGCCGTACCCAACGAGCCGTACTCATTAATGAATGCAAAGAATTCCCGTTTCGAAGAAGATTGGCCAAGACATGCCTGATCATAGGGCTTTCTGGATATCCGGACCTACCACACCAGACCTTTTCGCGCCTCCATGTCAATATTCCAACATGGAGAAGATGGTGGCTGAGGTTGCTGCAAGGTGCGTGCCGCCAAACCCGCCTGATTTTCATCACTTAAAGCCATGATTGGCCTTGGGCTTTATTCTACTTCCACCTGGTCTTTCGAAAATCACCAATGGATGGAAACCCAGCCCACCCACAGCCATGAGGAAGAGGTCAGTCGAGGATTGTGACTACAGGACCTACCTGAGGTAGACGTGCATGTGCGTCGTACCAATTTAGCTTTCGGCTCGTAGCAGCATTAATTACACACCCTTCGATCCCGTCTGCCCTGCCCCCCAATCTCCTCAATTTTCTCATTTCAGCCCAATTCGACAACCACATTTAATTCCGTTTTCAGTCAAACAGCCTACCAACCTATATCGATGACGGCGTCCTTTCGCAGTGCCTCTCGTCTTGCACTTCTCGTTAATCTTTTGGCTTACCCAGCACGCTTGGTCCACACAAACCAATACACCATCGTAATGCCTCGCACAGTGCTGCTTGTTGGTCAGTAGTAAAAAATCAGTCACGCCTGCCTGCAGCCTTAAGCTACCCTGAGAATGATATGGATAATTTCATGGATCTTCGTGCTAATATTGTTTCGAAGGTGCCAATCGCGGTATTGGTTTCAATCTGGCGCACGCACTAGCCTCGCGAGATTGGAACGTCATCGCAACGGTGCGGCCCCAGACCAGATCTTCAGACGACCCCTCCTTTAAAGAGGTAAGTCGACTCTTTACATACAAGCGCGACATTCAAGGCCTCTAATCAATTGATCTTATTATGCAGATAGAGGCAGTGGCGTCGCAGATCCTAGAAATTGATCTTGCCAGGGAGCAAACCATAGCCGATGCTGCCCAGCGTTTTGGTGATGGACCGCTCGACATGCTTGTCAATATCGCTGGTAAGTATATATTCATACCAGAGTCTAAGCCCTTTCTAATCTCGTCCTGGCCTTAGGTCTTGGTCCCGAGCCTGAATTGGTATGAGCACAGTGCTGAGCTTTTGACGGAGAAATATGTCATCAACACGGTCGTAAGTAGACCCTGGCATATAGGCATACAGGCTCTCATTCTCTTCGCCCAGGGACCATTCCTCACCGCAAAATACTTCCACCCCAATCTCAAACTGGCTCGGGGTAAACTGATCGATATCTCGTCCAATGCTGGCTCTATCACAAGTAAGAGGGCTTGCAGTGTATTCTACATGATCCTATCTGACTATGGTTGACAGTGTGCAAGGGCGAGGATCTTGCCTACCGTATGTCCAAAGCGGCGCTGAATATGTTAACCGTCACTCTAGCGAAGGAATATCAGATGAACGATGACAATGTTACAGCCATAGCGTTAAATCCGGGATATGTCGCCACAAGACTCACTAATTTCAGATCGCGAGATAAGATGGAAGAGTGCATCGCTGGTATGGTCAAGGTCATGGAGTCGGTAGATATGAAGGACTCCGGTTCGTTTCTAGACTGGCGAGGAGAGACTCTGCCTTGGTGACAGGATCTGAACAAATTTTGAGCTTGTTTATCTCATACATCAATTCATAGACAGATCAATATAAAATCAGAACCATACAAAGGAGTGGTTTAAGTCCTAGTTCACCTAACCTATCACCACTTTACTTAGTCACTACTCAGCGATTATTTAGATATTACTTAAGATATCTTAAAATAACTTAAAATAACTTAAAAAGATAATCAAAACTAGCTTAAATATATAGATAATATATTTAAAAATAATAACTCTTTATAAGTATTATGATAGAGAATAGAATAGGTTTAGGCTATCTTGGTTAGAGAAAGAGTGTCACAGGTTGCGAACCCT